>NC_138379.1:1079657-1120957 GCF_054177405.1 Leptonychotes weddellii | reverse complement strand
GACTGGATTGGGATGGAATGGATCATGGGGGCTGGGTTGGGTGGGTGGGATGGGGCCATGGGGTCTGTCTTGGGTAGGTTGAGGCCATGGGGGCTGGGCTGGGCGGGATGAGGCCATGGGGAATGGCTTGGGTGGGTTGAGGCCATGGGCCTGTGTTGGGTGGGTGGGAGGGGCCATGGGGGCTGGGTTGGGATGGAATGCCTCATGGCAGCTGGATTGGGTGGGTGGGATGGGGCCATGGGGGCTGGGCCAGGTGAGTTGAGGCCATGGGGCTGGGTTGGGATGGGATGGGCCATGGGACCTGGGCTGTGTGGGATGGGCAGGCTGGTTGAGCTGGGATGGCCGTGGTGGTTGGACTATCTGCTCCAAGTCGGCTGGGCTGGGTGGGGTGGGTTGCTTGTTTGTGGGTGCTCGCTTTGTGAGTGTCGGGAAGAGCTGGGCAATGCCTGTGGCTTCCCGTAAGTATTCTTAGCCTCCATGTGTCCCACAGAACAAAGGTATGACTTGTGTCTCGGCAGCTGGAGGCTGATGCCGTGGAGGGGTGCTGCCCAAGCATCCTCATCCGGCTCCACCTGAGATGTGACCAGCGACTACCTTCCAGGCAGCTGGCTGCAGCTGACCTTCTCTGGAAGAGGTCACACTGGGCCAGCTGTTCTTGGGGGAGTGGGGGCAGGCCATCTTGCCGCAGTGCTCCCAGAGAGGTCCTTGTGGCAGAGCATCGGGGAAGGGGGTGTCCACAGGGGACCACCCCACAGTGGTGGGGGCCAGTCCCAGCTCACCTCCATGGCTGGGAGAACCTGCTCCACCTCAGCCTGACCCGGAACAGACGTTATCACTCCTGCAGCCCTCCACCCTCGGCCCACGGCCAGCAGGGCCGCCGGGCTCGTTCCCAGGGCTGGGCTGGTGGCTGGCGGTCAGTACCTGCCTGCTCTGGGGGATGCCAGCTCCTTGCGGCACCCAGCCCCTCCCAGGCAGCCAGACAAACGGGTCTGGGGCTGCAACGCCCCCTCTCTTTGGAGCGATGATTCAGAAGGGCAAGGAGAGTGGGTGGGGGCAGGTGGCTCCTGTGTCCCGTGAACAATGCCCCTATTCTTCCTTCGCAAACGCCCAGCCGGGATGGTGGGGGCAGCATTCTGGAGACTCTGGCTCAGACAGTCCATGAGCTGAGGGGCAGGGAGGATGGGCCTCGGCCCCGCCCGGAGGCAGACACCCAGGGCTCCCGTTCAGTCCTGGAGGGACCCGGCGGGGCAGTGGGGGCCGTGGATGCGAACCCCCACCCTGCAGGTGACCCAGGGGCTGTCCCTTGCACTTCCCACTACACGCTGCCAGGAAGCATGGCTCTGGAGACACACATGATTCCCTCCCCCCCCCACCGCCTCGCGAGAGCTCTGGCAGACCCTCAGCTTCTCTAGGCCTTGGCCTCCAGTCTGCGAAATGGAATCATGATACAGACCTCTCCTGCAGTGGGCGGGGGGGGGAGGGGGGGGGAGGCACAGCTCCCGGTGTGGCCCAGCCCCTCTGTCTGAACGAGGACTTGGACCACCTCCCTTCTGACCTCGCTCTGTACTTTCTAACTGAGGAAGCTCCTTGTTCCGGCTCATTCCATAACTCAGGCGGAAGACCCCAGGGGAAGCGTGCCCTGATGGGACCCGCAACGAGCCCTCCAGCACAAGGACGGCCCCGAGCCAGCGGGACCCCCGCGTGACAGACCCCAAGACAGTGATCAACCTTGACTGCTCACCTGCACAGACCTGCCCACCTTCGCCCCACATTCTCCTTACATAAACCTGCAGGGACTTCCAGCGCTTTGGAAGCCGTGTTGGAAAGGCCAGTCCGCAGTCCTCCCAGCAGCGGCCTCGCAGAAATAAACCCCTTTCTTATGTCATCACCACTTGTCTGTCTGCCTCTGGATTTTCTAAGTGGCAAGCAGCTGAGCCGGGCAGTTTGGGAACCCTGGAGCCAGGTGCTCCCACACCCCCGCGCCCCAGCTACATGTCCCCTCTGCCCACAGGCTGAAGGGAGAACCCCAGAGCATGGGAGAAGTGTGGGGACAGAACTCGGGGACTCAGAGGCCAGGGAGGTTGGGGTCCAAGGGAAGGGCAGCCGAGGTGGAAGGGGTTTTGCTGGTGAGTGGAGGCCCCGAAGGAGTGCAGCTGGGGGGACCCCAGCGAGGGCAGGGCAGGAGAATTCTGTGTGGCTCCTTCTGGCGTGGCTGGGACGGATGGTGCACGGATGGAGGGTGCTGCAGATTTGGAGGCCGGACGGGCAGGTCACGGGGTATCGTGAGGAGCTTCGAGTGCCGAAGTCAGGGGCTGAGTCTGTTTACAGGCGATGCCTTTGCAGGGTGCTGACTGCAGGAAGCAGACCCCCTCTCTCGGCCCCAGCCCACCACTCACGGGTCTGCCCTGAGTTCCTAGGATGGTGGCCTCAAAGGAGGCTCAGGCCCTGGGCAGAGGTCTCCGTGTAGGCCGGGTTGCGGGGGGTCTCCTGGGGCCAGAGGTCCAGGGTGGAGCAGCCGCACCAGGGAGATACCTGTGCGGCGTCCACGTGGGCACTGGGGACGCGTCATGAGCAGGACCAGCCGGGCCCCGGCCCCCAGGAGCCGATGGCCCGGGCGGGGGCAGCGGCGGGAGGGACGAATGTCCTGAGTCAGGAGGGGACAGCCACTCGAAGAGCCATTGAGAGAGGGGGCACAGGGCTCTGGCCAGGGGCATGTCACAGCTTACATGGGAGGTCGGGGTGATGACCCAGGGAGAAAGTGAGCCTCCTGACCACTGGGGGCAAGTGTCCAGGCAAAGGGACAGGGCAGCAAGTGGGAAGGCCCCAACGTGAGCAGAGGAGCCCGGGAGCCGCCCTGAGGTGCTGGAGCCGCTCCTGGGGCAGCAGAGATGGGAGGAGCAGGGGGAAGGCGCCAAGCGCAGGGAGCGCGGTGGGAATGGGGCAGAGGAGGGGTGGCGGCCACCGCTCGCTTGTCGTCCCTGGAAGGAACAGCCCGCAGGGATGCGGTCAGAGGGGCAGCTGGTGACACGGGGAGAAGTGTCCCCAGGGAGAGCCCTTCAGGGGAAGACAGAGTCAGAGAGAAGCAGGCAGGTCACCGAGATGACTGCGGGGTCCCTGGGCGCCAGGAGAGGCCCCGGGCCCAGCTGACCTCTGAGCCCGTGATGAGAGGCCTTCATGCGGTCGGCAGGCTCAGCCAGCAACTTCCTTCCCTTTCTTCAGGCGGCTTCTGCTCTCGGGTGTGTTTTGGGGGGGCAGTCGTGGGAGGCTGGTCTTTGCCCTGGGCTCCACCTGCCCTGTCCCATCCGACGCCCTGCAGCACCCCCTGGGGGAGGCAGCCCCTCTTGTCGGCCACAGCCGGCCCCCTGCCCACAGGGGCCCGTGTTCCTGAAGGCCCTTCGAAGTGGCCACAGCCCATGGGCCCTTCAGGTCCTCTCCCACAGGCCACTGTCACCTGGGTGGCCCTGCTGGTCCTCCCACCTGCTGGGACCTCCGACCTCTGCCCACCCAGCCCCCACCATGGAAGGTCTCAGGACCTGCCCGGCAGCTCGAGGAGTCCAGGCCCCGTGCCCCAGTGGGGGACAGAGCAAGAGCACTGCATCACCCCGTCCCTGACCCTCAGTCCCAGTGCCCTTCTCTGTCCTTTCTTGCTGCCCAGTCCCTCTGTCCTTGTGCTGGGTTGACTAGTGCTCCCCGCCAACCCCTGCCCCAACAAGAGATACCCATGTCTGTAAGGGTCAGTTTTATGGGTCAACTGGGCTGGGCCCCAGGGAGCTCAGATGTTCGGTCAAACATGATTCTGGGTGTGTCTGTGCAGGTGTTTCTGGATGAGATGCACACGTGATGGGTGGACTGAATAAAGCAGATGGTTTGCCACAGGGTGGGTGGGCCTTGTCCAATCAGTTGAAGGTTGGACTAGCTCAAAAGGTTGACCCTCCCCTGAGTCAGAGGGAATCCCTGCCTAATGGCCTTTTCCTGCCTTCAGACGACTGGAACTGGAACGCTGGTTCTCCTGGGGCACCAGCTTGCCAACTGGAGCTCTTGGGACTTGGCAGCCTCCGTAATCATGGGACCCAAGTCCTTGTAAGATGGTGGGTAGATAGATAGACGGATGGATGGACAGAGAGACAGATATCCTACCGGCGGTCTGTCTGGAGGACCCTGACTAACACAACACTCTGATCCCCGGAACCTGAGAGGACATGCCTCACTGGGCAGAGGAACTTGGCGGGTGTACCCGAGTGCAGGGGGGACTGTCCTGGAAGGTTTGGGTGGGTCCTAACTGCAATCCCAAGGGTCCCGACGAGATGGAGGCAGGAAGGCCAGAGACAGGGAGCTTCGGAGGACACCAGGCCACTGCCCCCATGGTTGGGGGACGGGGCCACGTGCCACCGAGTGCAGCGCCCCCAGAAGCTGCCAAGGGCCAGGAGCGGATCCTGCCTCCGAGCCTCCAGGAGAGCCAGCCCCGAGGATGCCCTGATTTTAGTCCAGTGAGACCCACGTTGGACTCCCCACTCCCAGACTGTAAGGGGTGTTGAGCCTGCACATTGGCCGTGGGAAGGCGATACGGCCCTTGTGGAGGTGACTCACCCTCCCGGCCGGCCCAGACTCCCCGTTTTCACAGTGACAGTCTTCTCGTCCCTGGGGCAGCCAGGGCGGCTGGTCAGTCTCCTTGTCCCTCTCGTGTGTTAGTCCCCGACTTGCCAAGGAGCGACGACGTTGCCCGCGTGCCCACTGTGCCGGAGCAGAGCACTGTGTCCGTCCCGCCCTCCTCGGAGAGGGGCCCACTTCATGGTGAGGACATCGAGGCATGGGCGGGTCAGGCAGCCCCTCAGCAGTGGTCGGGAGCCTGAGCCCCACGACCACCGAGGGGGGCCCCCAGAGAGGAGTCTCCCCCCCAGACAGCGCCTCCCCAGCTCCCTGACACTCCCGGGCCCTGTGCCTCACGTCCTGCTGACCTTGCTCGTCACCAAGTGCAGCCCCGGCGGAGACCCAGGGGGCCTCTGGGGGTCAGTGCCAGGAGCCCCCAGTCCCCGCCAGCGGCAGGGGCCAGGCGGGGTGGTGACAGCAGCCTGCTCGGCCCTCCTCCCGCCCTCCCGGCTCCCCTGCAGGCCAGCGACAGAGGGCTGGGCACTGTCACCTCGTGCGCCACCCGGAAGCAGCCCCCCAGCATGGGCGGACCTGCCTGCCCCTGACTCCTCGGGAACCCTGCTTCTGTTTTATCAGTTTTACCCTCTTACTGCTGGGGGCAAACAGCTCCCTGAGGCTTGTGCAGAAGCGCTGGGACCTCGTTTGCTCAGAGCCACTTCTGCAAACACCACGGATGGGGCTCACAGCAGAGACTCACTGTCCCCCGGTCCCGGAGGACGCCCGGGATGCAGGCGTGGGCAGGGCGGGGTCCTCCCGAGGCTCTCTCCTCGTGTGTGGACAGCCGTGCTCTCCCTGGGTCCTCACGGGGTCGTCCCTCCGTGCAGTTCTGTGCCCCGATCCCCTCTTCTCGTCGGGACCCCGGTCTCGCTGGGTCAGGCCCACCCCGGGGATTCTGTGTCATCTTAAACACTGTAAAGACACGACCTCCGCGTGTGGTCACATTCTGAAGTACTGGGGGCCAGAACTCCAACATATGAATGTGGGGGACACAATTCCGCCGTCACAGGCAGCATCCTCTGCCCCCCACTTACACGCGCAGCTTTCTCAGTGGGTTCTTCCTATGCGTACTTGCACCTCCGTATTTCCCACTACGCAGTGCAGAGCCCTAGCCTTCTCTGGTCACGCCCGGGATCCCCACCTTCCGACCCCTCTGCCGGCGCACCCGGGCTGCCAGTCCTCTGTTCTCTGCACTCCAGAGCCCCCAGACTCCTGTGCTCACTACAGCAAGGCCTTGGGGGCTTGTCAGAGACCATTCCTCTCCCCTGAAAACTTGCTGATGGTCCCCAGTGCACCTGGAAGCAGGACCAGGTCCGTGTGGTCTCCCCAGGGCCCCACAGCCCGGCACTTCACCCCCGCTGAGCGCGGCCGCCCCCTTGGGCACCCCGTAGACCCTTCCCCAAGTGGCCCGCGGGCGCCAACCCCAGGGCTAGCTTGCTGTCCGTGCCCCCTGTCCTCCAGTCCTGAGGCCCTGCCCTCCAGTCCAAATCGACAGCACATTTCCTTTGAGCCTCCGGACACCACGTTCACGGCATCTGCTCGGGAGAGGTCACGTGCTGCGCACCCGAGGTCCCCTTGTCCCTGCCTTTATCAGCGGCCGCTTGCTGTGGCGTCCGCGACACGTGACCACGCACTCAGGGCCTCAGAACAACACAAACACATCACTCCACAATCCCGGGGGTCAGAAACCTGGACGGGTCTCACTGGGCCAAACTCTGGCGGTCACTGGGCCGTGCTCCTTCGGGAGGCTCTAGGGACACCCCGGCTCCTTGTCCCTTCTGGCTGCCCGAGGCCCCCCATTCCATGGCTCATGGCCCACGTTCGTCTTCAGAGCCAGCCACGGCAGCCAGTCCTGGTGCCGGGGCCTCCCTCCCGCCTTCTGCGAAGTCACATGTCCCGCTCCCGCCCTGAACACCCTGTGACCACAGGGCTCACCGGGATAATCCAGGGTAATCTCCGGCTTCAGGGTCAGCTGCCTAGCAACCGAAATTCCATGTGCAACCTCGTTTCCCCTTCGTGGGGTAGCAGAACCTGGACGCAGTTCCTAGGGTGGGGGCATGCCCGTCTTCGGGGACACTGTTCTGCCCACCTCAATCGCTGTCACGTTACTTTCCACTGACGACCAGTGTCCCAGAACTCTCATGCGTCCATTTCAGCGCAGATGCACGGGTGGGCGGCTTCCAGCCGCGGGTGTTCCTCGTGCCAGGCTTCGCGTGGGCATCCGGTTTTGACTCTCCTGGGTGGACATCCGGGAGCGCGGGGTCGTGTGGGAGAGGCGGGGAGTTTGTGGAGACACGTCCAGATGGTGTCTGCTCTCCACTCACACCAGGGTGTGTGGGGACCCCAGCTGCTCCACGCCCTCCTCGGGGCCCTGGTTCCAGGGTTAGCTGTGCCAATAGGAGTCTCGTGGCCTCTCGATGTGCATTTCTTCTGCGTTTCCCGAATGATTTATGAATTTGAGCACCTTTTCCCGTGCTCATTGGCCACTTGTGAATCTCCGTGGAGTGTGCCTTAAAGCTTTCTCCCATTTCTTTGTTGGGTCCTGTTTGTCTTATCATCAGGTGGGGAAAGTTTTTTACATATTCTAGCTCTACAGCCTTCACTTTTTTGCAAAAACTCGATGTTTTGCAAATATTTTCCCCCAGCTGGTGGTACGTGTTTGCGTTCTTTTGACAGCGTCTTTCAAAGAGAAGTTTAAAAAAAAAAATTTTTTTTGATGACGTCAAATTTACTGATTTTTTTATACTGTTTTTTGGAGTGCCGAATTTAATAAATCTTTGCCGGACTCAAGGCCAGTATGATTTTCATCTGTGCTTTCTTCCAGAAGCTTTATAGTGGGATCTCTGACATTAGGTCTCGCCTCCCTTCTGAATGAACTCTTGTCTACAATGCCAGGTAAGGGTTATGTTGCTTTCTACGGCTACCCAGTTGTTCCAACACCTTCTGTTTAAAAAGTAATCCTTTCTCCATGGATTTGCTTTGGCAACTTGGCCGAAAACCAGTCGACCAACATGTGTGGGTCCAGTCTGGACGCTGTTCCGACGCTCACGGTCTGGGCTTTAATGGAGCTCGGACACGAGGTTCCACGTCAGCTCCCTGAGTCCCCAGTGTTCTTCTGCAACGTGATTTTAGCCACCTTACATCCTTGCATTTTTTTTTTAAAGATTTTATCTATTTATTTGACAGAGAGAGAGACACAGCAAGAGAGGGAACACAAGCAGGGGGAGTGGGAGAGGGAGAAGCAGGCTTCCCGCCAAGCAGGGAGCCGGATGCGGGACTCGATCCCAGGACCCTGAGATCATGACCTGAGCCGAAGGCAGACGCTTAACGACTGAGCCACCCAGGCGCCCCCAAATCCAATGAATTTTTTAAATTAATTTATTTTTGTAAATTCCAGTATAGTGATTCGCCAGTTCTATGCATCACTTCTCAGCGCTCGTCAGGACGAGTGCACACCCTCATTCCCATCCCCTGTCCCCCCGGCCCCCCTCCGCCGACCCCTCTCCTGTCCCCTGCCCTCCTACCTCCCCATATCCTGTCCCCTCTGCTGTCCGCCATCCCCCGCCTCCCCCGTCCCCTATCCCTCCTCCCCTCCCTTGTCTCGTTTCTTTGCTCGTTTGTTTTGTTTCTTAGATTCCGCACATGAGTGAAATCATACGGTATTTCCCTTTCTGACTTATTTCCCTCAGCACTACACCCTCTAGGTCCATCCATGTTAAAGGTGATTTTATGTATTTCTATGCTGTGTTTCCATTTTCGATCTGCTTGAAACGCTCTCTAATTTTCCTCTTGAGTTCTCTGAGGCACATTACTTAATTTCCATATTGTTTTCGTTTACCATTTGCTGCATGGCCAGTTACATATGTGGTAGCTTCCAGCAACACCCCCTTCTCTCCGCTGGTCCCAGGGGCCAGGATCCGGCTAGGCAGCGCTGAAGCCGGGGTGCTGGTGGCCTGGCCCCCATCTGGAGCCCAGGGTCCTCTCTGCTCATGCCTGTCGCTGGCTGAACTCGGGCCGTGCCCCCCGGCTGGCCCTGCACACTTGACACTATTCTCAGCGCCCTGAGGCCCCTCTCAGGTCCTCGCTCCTCCGCTCCCGTAATGACCAACCTCTTCTCTCTCCTGCTTCAGATCTCTGCCTTGGAACTCTCTGATGGCGTTGGGCCCCACCCTGAAAATCTCCCTATCTTAAAGCCAACTGAATAGTAACCTTTGTTCGTTAACATAAAAGAGTAACACCGGAGGGCACAGGTCATGAGTCCATCTTAGAATTCTGCCCGCCACACAGGGATTTTCCACATACTGTTCTCTTTGACGTTCAAATTCAGTTTTATTGTGGCCTCACTCTGTATGACTTGAATCCTTTTAAATTTACTAAGAATAGTTTTATGGCCCAAAATATGGTTTACCTTGGTAAATGCTTCATGTGTACTTGAAAAGAATGTGAATTCTGCTGTTTTCAGGGTGGGGTGTTTTATAAATGTCAGTTATGTTGGTTGGATTGGCAGTGGTAATCAACTCTTCACTGCCTTCCTGACTTTCTACTTACTTCTCTCAATTATTGACAGAGAGTTGCTGAAATCTCCTCATGTAATTGTGGATTTGGGGGCGCCTGGGTGGCTCAGTCGGTTAAGCATCTGCCTTTGGTTCAGGCCTTGATGCTGGGATCCTGGGATTAAGCCCCGAGTCAGGCTCCGGCTCATCGGGGAGTCCGCTTCTCCCTCTCCCTCTGCCCCTGCCCCCTGCTTGTGCGCACTCACGCGCGCTCTCTCTCTCTTTCAAATAAATGAATAAAATCTTAAAAAAAAATAATTGGATTTGTCTATTTCTCCTTACAGCGCCAATAATTTTTGTTTCCCCGGTGGGAGACAGCTCTGTTTCTGTTCTCGTTTTTATTTCCTTAGAAGGTTTTGACATGGAGGCCGCAACTATTTCTGGAGCAGTGAAGCCAGTTTTTGCTTGGTTCTGTGTTGCGATCTAATTGAGACTTGTAGCAGAAGAACACACAGACATGAGCTTTTGTAGATAAAGTAGAAGGAAGATTGTTCCGGCAGATGATAGTGTGTTTCTGATACACATCGGGGAGACCATTCCTGCCGAGATGAAGCAGCAGGGATCAGGTTCACCCTCCATCCTGAAACCAAGCAAGTTTCTAAAAATATGGGGAAAAATTGTTTCTCAGGCATTGGATGCCTGGCAATTGCAGGGCAGGGGTCCTTGAGAGAGGAAACCAACATGTGAGAACAAGAGTTGCACCAGCCACCTGCCTGGAGAGAGCTTTCAGGATCCAGGCATTCCCTTTGTGCTCAGAGAGGTTTTAACCTGCCAGTAGGCAGCCCCTGATGCAGGTGCTGCATTCCTGGGCCCCAAGTTCACCTCCTGGTGTACCTCCACCCCCCAACATGGACCCAGGACACCCTTGAGCCTACAGGAAGGTGAGTGTGTGGGGGGGTCACATCTCTGCCTTTGGGCACTAGATCTGAATTAGTTTGAAATCTCTAGAACCAGGGCAGGCTTCAAGGGCCCTGCTCTCAATCCAGGTGGCACTGGGAGCTATAAGCAAAACTGACCTGGTCACAGGTCAATATGGACACTAGACTTACAGACAATTCAATATGGACACTAGACTTATAGACAAAAGGGAGCAAGGACATCAGCATGGCCCGCCATGAGCTGCTGATGGGAGTTTCTACCAGACCCCGCTTAGAGATCTGGAGGGAAATAATACACAGTTCCTGATACCCGTTTCTTTATATTTTGTGTGTTTTGAGTGAGAACAAGTTTTGCTGATGGATGCAGAGTGGGATATGAAGCAAGGAGGGGTTAAGGTGTATGGCCCGAGCCCCCAAGGGAGCAGGGCTTCTCTTTGCAGAGCTGGGCACATCAGAGGAAGGAGGAGGCTGGGGATGGGAGCATGCAGGGCTTGAGGGTGGGGCACCCACGCCGTGAAGCTGAGAGTTGGATTCAGGAGTTCAGGCTAGAGGTCTGTGGATACATGGAATTTAAGGCACGGGAATCACTAATCTCCCTGGGGATGGAGCACACCCAAAGGAGAGACAGGGTGGAGGCTGAGGTCATGAGGCATTTCAAACTGGGGGAAGATGGAGTGTTGAAGAAAGTGGCAACGGAACCATTATTTCACAGCCAGGAGAAGGTGTGTGCCTCATCTCCACAAAAACCCATCCCAGATAGATCGATGGTTGAACAGTAAAGAGTGGGGGGCGCCTGGGGGGCTCAGTCGTTAAGCGTCTGCCTTCGGCTCAGGTCACGATCCCAGCGTCCTGGGATCGAGCCCCGCGTCGGGCTCTCTGCTCGGCGGGAAGCCTGCTTCTCCCTCTCCCACTCCCCTTGCTTGTGTTCCCTCTCTCGCTGTCTCTCTCTCTCTCTGTCAAATAAATAAATAAAATCTTTAAAAAAAACCCCAGCGAAGGTGGAGCTCTACAAGGAGCAGCGCAGACAATGATGGCAGCAGAGTGGAGTGGATGAGAAGAGTCTCTGGAGGTTGAGGGTCAGGGTCCCAATCCTGGCTGGGCCAGGTGTGACCTCTGTGACCCTGTGAAGGTCACGAGCCTCCATGCCTCCCGTTCCTCATCTGCACAATGGAATAAAGGTAGGGTTACCTCCCAGAATAAAAGGCTGGGCCCAGATGAGTCACTGGATATGAGTTGGCCATCATCGTCCTCATTACTGTTTTTATGTTTTGTGGCTTTAGTGTCTCAGAGGCGGGGGACAGCCTTTCTAAGTGTGACAGTAAACCCAGAAGCCAAAACCCTGAAAGACTCATGAATTTGGTTACATACATTTGTTCTTTTATGTTTAAGGAGGTTAAAAAATTGTTGAGTGTTTCATTAAGTAAAAACCTAAATGGGCAAAGTCAAAAGGGCACTGACAAACTCGGAATGAGTTACGATCACAGAAGTTTCGTTTCCCTAATATACAAGGAGCGCCTATAAATAATTTTCTTAAAAAGAATCCAATGGAAACGTTGACAACCAAGATAAGCAAAAATTCAGAGGAAAGGAAATACAGTTGGCCTAAATATATGAAGACAATAAAAGAAATGTGGATGAGAACACAGAGATACCATCAGTCTCTTATCAGATGAGAGCAAAGCCAAACAAACAAAGGCTTTAACGTGCACACAGGTCTATAAAACAAGAGAATGGGGCAAAAAGTCCCGGGTGCTTTGCTGGAGGGAATATAAATCAAAACAACTTCTGCAAAGACAATTTGATAAAATGCAGTGAATTTGAGGCATACATAACCTTTGACACAGCAGGTCGCATTCCGGGATTTCTCACGCAGACATCCTTGCACACGTGCGTGCTAGCGGGGTCCACCAGACCTGGATGTCCATCCCTGGAGGGCTGGTCAAGTATGTATGGAACACCCATGCCGTGCGGCACACGTGGCTATAGTGGAAATAAGAATAAGAAGCATCCTGGGCGCCTGGGTGGCTCAGTTGGTTAAGCGACTGCCTTCGGCTCAGGTCATGATCCTGGAGTCCCGGGATCGAGTCCCGCAACGGGCTCCCTGCTTGGCAGGGAGTCTGCTTCTCCCTCTGACCCTCCCAACCCTCCCCCCTCTCATGTGCTCTCTGTCTCTCTCATTCTCTCTGTCTCAAATAAATAAATAAAATCTTAAAAAAAAAAAAAAGAATAAGAAGCATCCTTATATACACTCGGAATGATCTCTGAGACATTTGTTAAGCAAAACCAAAAAATACGGCACAGAATAATTGGTACGGTATGCATAGAAAAGAGGAATCCCAATCATATTTTTTAATGTTCCTTTACTGTGCAGGATATCTCAGGATGGACACAAATGCATCTGGGGACACAGGAGTCTTCTGGGAGGAAGGGGGTATGGGGAGGTAGAGAGGGGAAGCTGTCCATCAAGAGTTTTGACTGTACACCCCTCTGAGTTTAGAGCCATGTGAACATATTACTTAGTCAAAAACAATAAATTGAATTCTAAACATGTTTCAAGAAAATCCGTTAACAGAAAGAGAAGGAAAACCATGTGATCATCTTATAGGCTGTGGAAATTTTCCTTATAAAATTCAACATCTGATCATCATTTTTTTAAACGAATATCATAGCCAATTAGAAACCAAAGGGAATTTCTTTAGCTTGATAACAATTAGCTACGGCAAATACTATATGATGAAATACTAAAAGTGTCTTTTTCAAATCAAAGATATAACAAGAATGCCCACGGTCATGGTTTGTTCTTTAGCATTAGCAGAAAGCCTGGACAGCCTATAGACTAACCAAATCAATCTAAGGAAGGGAGGAAAAGGATAAGGATGTGAGAGGATGGAAGAAAATTCTTATCAATTTCAGATGATGTCACTACTAAAACTCAGAGAATCTACAGGAAAAAAAATTAATAAGGGAATTTAGCAAGACTCCTGGATAAAAGATCAATATACAACAACCACAAAAATGAAATGCCTTTGTACAAACTAGGAGCATCAGAACATATACTTAAAAATTACACACATCATTTACAATAGTAAAAAAAAAAGGTACCTGACAAACATGTTTATGACATTTGTGGAAATAATTATAAACACTGTGTCGAAGGATTGAAAGGAAACTAAATTAGTGGAGGGATAGACCTCTGCTCCCCGAGGGCTTAACTCTCTGCAGACTCATCTGTAACCTGCCTAATTCTGTTCAGTTTCAGGACAGTTTCCCATTAGACTAGACAACCTGGTTCTAAAATTTATATGTAAGAACAGTGTTGTCAAGAATTACCTTGTATTTAGTAACTGGAGAGAGACAGAGACAGAGAGAGTGTGAGGTGGGGACCTGTTCCTTGATTTTCTTTCCTCTTTCTGGTGTGTTCTACCTCTGATTTCATGTCTTCCGAGCTGCAGGTACACTCGGGTTTTATTGTTCTTGGACTGGCCTAATGTTCTTTTTCTGGGAAGTTGTTCATCCCAAATACAACTTCAAATTGCTTTGTATGCAGTTGTTGACAGCGTATTTTGAAAAATTTTGGATGCACCTGTATTTGTCTCCTTTTCACTGTTGATATTGTAGGTTTATCCTCTCCCATCTCTCTTCATCTCTCTCTCCATCTCTCTCTCTCTCTCCATCTCTCTCTCCATTTCTCTCTCTATGTCTTTTTCTCCATCTCTCTCCCTCCATTTCTCTCTCTCTTTCTCGGGTCTTGTGAGCGCTTCTGATACGTCTTTGTTTTCAATGTCATTAATTCCTACTGCATTTTTAAAAATGTGTTTCTCTTAAATTCTGGGAAGGTGGTTATTCACTGTCTTCTCCTTCATATGCGCTGTGGCCACCCCTCTGATCTCAGCCCGGTGTCCTTTCCAATGGAGAGATCCTGGTTTTCCGAGCACAGCGCCGGCTGCGTTACTGAGGCTCTGCTTCACGGCGTTTCTTGTTTTCATAATTGCTTTGTGCCAAGCTCTATCTAATTTCCATTATGAGTTATTCTTTGCTCTCCAGCTATTTTAGAATGTCTATTTTTTTCAGGCTCAAAAATGCATCTTATATGCTCTTGTTGCTTTATTTTTCTAACTTCCTTGTAATACGATCAGAGACTGGGGTCAATGTGATGCAAATTCACTGACATATGCGAGATGGACTCTGTGGGCTCACCTGTCATCAGGTGTCACAAATGTGTGCCTGTGGAGAATGCTGATTCTCTAACTGTCGGATACAGGGAACTACATCGGTCTGTTAGACCGCGCTTGTCAACTGTGTTGTTGAATCCTCCAAGCAGCCTGGGTTCCAGAAACTGCAAGTAGCTTGTATCAGACTAGCTCTCCGTAGACAAAATATACATCTTTTTGACTTCCTAGAGGAACTTGGCAGAGCTACAAGCAGGCAGAAGCCTGATGGGATTCAATGTAAGGGCAAACCCTGGGGGCTGTGATCCTGAGGGTCTCCAGCCCGGGCAGCAGGGTGGCCTCAGTGCGAGCAGCAGGCTCCATCTTGGTGGGCTCAAGGGTCAGAGGGCAGAGTTTGGGGTGAGGGAGGAAATCCCAGGTAGGGAAGGGCCATAGAGAGGGGAACAATCTGCATTAACTTACTCCAGATCCGGGGCTCCTGACCCCTAAACCAAGTGTGTGCAGGAGGAAATCCAGGAGCCTGGCTGAGAACAACAGCAGGAGCCTGAAAGAGCTCGGAGCTTTCAGAAGATGCTCACCAAAGCAGCACCAGAGTTAAAGTCTGAATCCCAGCAAAGTAGAGACTCTGGTACACACCTAGGGCATCCATCAAAACCCCAGAAGGGCCCTGGCCTCAGAGCACAGACTGTGCCCCAAGATTAAGTCCCAGGACAGAGCGAGGTGTGAGACGAAGACTTTGCAAGTTCCAAATGTGTGGGTAGAAAGTAAATGGTCTGCTCCCTAAAGGCAATGCTAGAAATCGAGGGCGGATTTGAACTCGCAGATATGACAGATGAGCAGAAATGGACCAATTTCTAAAAACCCACAGACTACTCATATTCGACTGAGACAAAATACATCATCTGAATGTCCCTAAAACTACTGAAGAAATTGAACGTGCAATTTAAACCCCCCCGAGAAAGAAATCTCCAGGCCCTGGAAGAATTAGCACCAATGTTAACACAAAGTGTTCCAGAAAATTGAAACTCATTCTGTGAAGCCAACTTTGTCCTGATACCAAAACTAAAGACAGTGCAAATCAGTTTCAAAACCTTCAGAAGATGTAAGTGTTACAGAATATTTTATTTGGGCCCAAATGGAAATTAGGAAAAAAAATTAAAAATACTTTAAGAAGCCTCCAAATATTTGATATTTGATAAAAAAAATTATAAGGGAAATTAGAAAGCATTGGAGTTAAATAAAAATGAAAGTAAAAACACGCCATTGTGGGATGCAGTTATTGCTTAGAAGGAAATGAATAGTTTAGAGGGACTATTTTAGCAAAGAACAAAGATTTAAAATACATTTCCACCTAACTTTAGTTGGAAAACTAAAACTGAGAGCAGATGCCGATAAAGTAAAAGGCAGAAGAATAATAGAGAAAAATTAACACACGGACACAAAATCCCAGCTAAAGTAAGGGAGGAGAAGAAGGAAGCACAGTTTAGGGCCATGGGATGAGGGGCTCTGGCGGCCCACGCGGCTCTCGCGTTCTTCCCAAGGAAGGCCGCAGAGCAAGCGGCCTAAGAAGGTCCTTAATGCCCCCGAGGGGCAGAAGGCGGACTGTCCAGAACAGCGGGCATAAGGTCTCCCTCCCGGGTGGGTGGGCTTGCTAGCAGCCCCTTTTACCGTCTCGGGGTGTCCTAGATGGGGGGTGCTCAGCTGGGACGCAAACCCCCGGCCTTTATGAGCCTGTGTCAGCCGGGGAGGGGGAGGGCGAGATTTGAAGAAAATAAAAACCAAGATAAATGGAGAGACGGATGCACTTTGAGGGTCCGTTCCCTCCAGCCCCGTTTGCTGGGGAGGCATGAGCGGGGTGGCCGAGAGGGGCCCCCTCTGCTGCGGCCACGGGGTGGAAGAGGAAGTGGAGAGCCCAGAGAGCCCTGTCGCTGAGGCCGAAAGCAGCATTCCTCATAATCACGAAATGCTGTAAACAATCCCAGTGAACTGCGACGTGGGGACAGATAAATGCACGGAGACACGTCCACGTAACCGAAGAATAGGCTGGCAACACCGACCCGGCTGCCGCATGGATGCGTCTCGGGTGCATCACGCCCCGGGGCGAAGACTGTTTCCTACAGAGGCCGGAACCGCTTTGCTGCCCAGCAGCCGTGCTCCACACCCTCGTCAACCTGTCCTCCTCACAGGTGCGATGTGTTCCTCACTAGGCTCTGATTTGCACGTTCCCGATGGCTGATGATGCTGAGCATCTTTGCACTTGCTTGTTGGCCACGAGGGTGTCTTCTTCGCAGAAATGTCTACTGATGAGTGCAGGTTTAATCTGCATTCCCTGATTACACATGGGGGGAATATCTTTTTTATGCATTTACTGGCCATTTGAATTTCCATGCTTGTGGAGTGGTTGTTTAAATAGTTTGCCCATTCTCTATTGTGTTATCTGTTCTGTTTTCTTACTGATTTGTTGGGAGTTGACTGTACACCACGTCTTTGCTTTTAAATGTGTTCCAAACCCATTGTCCAATTTGTGGCTTTTCCTTGAACCCTTTTTTACGGTGCCTTTCGATGAATGGAACTTAGGGAGTTAGCTAGATTTAAAAATGTAGTAAAATACACCAATCTAGTTTCCTTTCAAATTTGGTTTAAGAAATCTTTTCCTGCCTTAGGTCGTGAAAATACCCTCCTATAGTCTCTTTTAAATGTTTGGGACATTGATCCGCAGAAGGGGTTGTATATTTCTTTCCATGCACGTGGATATCCTCTTGTCCCAGCACCACGTTCTAGAGTGACTGGCCAGGGCCAGCGTTGCCCTATGTCCCTTGTTCAAACACATACGGCCTGGCCTCTGGAGCTCCATTACACCCCGTTCCTATCAGTCATCCCTCGCCGAGCATACATATACCCTACTATCTCAGCTGTGACAGTTCTGTACACTCATACAGTCTGCTTGGGGACCTTCTCCCGACTTCCTGTTCTCCCAGAGGGTCTTGCTCCTCCTGGCCCTTTGCATTGCTTCACAGATATTAGAGTTAGTTTATCAGTTCCCACCAAACACTGGTGAGAATTTTGATCCAAACTGCATTTAATCTCGAGGTCCTTTTGGGAATATTGGGCATCTTTAGAATATTGAGGGTGTAAACAATAGATGTGCCTTCGTTCGATTGGGCACTCATCCGTTCAGTATGATGGAACATGAAGAAGCATGCATAATGCTCACATATACAGTTTAAGAAAGTATTATAGAGGAGACAGCCATGCGGCCCTCACTCAGGCCGAGTCACAGAGTGTGGCTGGCACTCCGGAAATGTCTTCCGCATCACATGCAACCGTAACCTCTCCTGGCTTACCTAGTAACCACTCACCATTGGTGGGTGTTGATTCCGATATCATCCCTGCACTGTATTTGCCAAGATCTTGGTAATCACCCAATACCCATCAATAGTGGAGTGAATAAATAAATGTGGTATTTATACAATGCGTACTACAGGGCAGTGAAGGCGAGTGAGTTACGGAGGCATACAACGTTATGGAGGATGCGAATAAGCACGCATGTGTCCCGGATATGTGGTGTGTGTATGCGTGTGTGAGCACATATATGTGTACACACATGCGTGCGTGTGAACTGTGTGTGCATCTATGTGGTTGCGTATCCCTTGTGCACCCGTATGCCTATAGCATGTGCGCACACACGCAGAGGCATGTGTGTGCATGCATGTGGGAGTGCATGTGCACGTGTGGACACATGTGCGCGTGTATGTGCGCCTCTTCGTATATGTGCACACATACATGCACGTGTGCATGCTCGGGGTGTGCACGCATGGACACGTGTGTCTGCGCACGCACATGTATGCATGTGTTGTATGTGGATCACATGCATGTGCATCCGTTTGTATGTGTGTACGTGTATGTGCAATGTGTGTACGTGTATGTGCAATGTGTGTGTTCGCGCACATGTGTGTATATGCGTGTACATATGCACATAGGCACATGTGTATATGAACTCATCAGCATTTGACAAGTTTTGAAGTCCTCAAATGGCGGTTTCAACAATGTCACCATTATTCCAGAGCAGTTGCACAGATGGACATGCGCCAGCAGCGTGCGAGCCTCCGAAGCACCACATCCCTCCCAGAGCGTGGCGTTTTCAGTTTTAGATTCCCACCCACCTGGGGAGTGTGTCATATTGTTTATTATACTTGCAATTTGCATTTCCCCAACTGCCAATAAGCACCTTTTCACATAATTATAGGAAATCTGGAAATGCTATTTTGTGATGAGCTGGTTTCGGTCACTTGCTGATTTTCAGTAGAATTACCTGCTCTTTCCTCACTGAGTTCCAGGAGCCCTTTCATTCTGAATATTCAGCTCCATACATTATCTTTTCACTGTTCGTGGGGTTGCACTTCATCCACTTTACTGAGGATAAAGTTAAATCCAATCACATGCACAGACTTTAAGTGTATAGCACCGTCCGGTTTAACACATGGGCGCTAATTGAACTCTGATTGTATTAGGGTATAAAACAGCTCCATCCCTCCATGAAACCCACTCACATCTCTTTGGAGTTAATCCACACTGTGCCGCCTGCCCCCACATTCCCACTTGTCTGACCCAGGCCACCACTGATCTGAGTTCTGTCAACAGTAAATAAGTTTTGCTTGCTCTCGAATTTCACAGGTATTAATTTTCATCTAGCTTCCTCCACTCAAAATCATGTCTGCAGGATTCACTGGTGTTGGGTGTTTCAGTTGTTGATCTATTGTCATTACTGGAATCGAGATGGCAGATTTGTTTGTTCTGTCAACAGCTGATGGACATCTGAGTTGTTTCCAACTTCGGGCCACCACGACTAAGCAGCCCTGAATATCCTCGTAGAAGGCTTTTTGAAGATACGTGTTTACACATTTCTTTTGTAAGTTTCTAAAATACATGGGCCATAGGAGAGGTGTATGTGTAACTTTATGGAAAACTGCAAGACCACTTTCCAATCTGGTTGTACCTTGTAATTAATTATTTACTATTGATTTTCACCAGTCGAGTCCTGCACATTTTCAGATCCAGAAAACACTTTTACAAAATATCCTGAGCTCACCATTGTTAAACTTCCGGAACTTTTTAAAGAGAGCTTTATTACTGTACAATAAACTGCAGACATTTAAAGTATATGGTTTGCTAACTCTTGACATACATTAGCACACAGTCACCATGCTAAACCTACCCATTAGTTCCCAAAATGTCTTCACACCCTTTTAGTGTCTATTTCTCCCTCCCAACCCATCCCTAAGCAACACCTGGCCTTCGTCAGGTGGATAGCTGAGATTCTCCCTGATATCATTTTCCTTTATCCTTGAGGATCATCTGGTATTTCTCCTCGTGCAGGTCTGCTGGCAATAAGCCCTCCCATCTTTTATCCGAAAGTTCTTCTTTCACTCCCATTTTTGAAGGCTTCTTTCACCAGATACAGAACTCTGGCTGACAGGTGTGAGCGTGCCCATGCACTTCAGAGATGTCGTTCCGTTGTCTTCTGGCCTCTGTTGTTCCAGATGAGTAGTCAGACGTAATCTACACTGTTGGCCCCAGTACGTAATTTATCATTAGATATGATTTTTTTGGTATGTATCCTGACTCACATTCACTGACCTTGAACTTCACAGTCAATGCTTTTCATCAAATTGGTGAAATTTTCATCCATTTTTCTTTAAATATTTTTTTCTGTGACTTTCTCACCCTACTTGCTCTTGGGGATTCCAGTTACACTTATGCTAGACTATTTGATGTGTTCTGAAAGGTCACTCGGTCCCTCTCTCTAGATCATTGTTACTGGTCTGTCTTTGGCTACCCGGACCTGTCTCCTGTCATCATATAACTGCCAGGGAGGCCATTCAGTAACTTTTTCATTTCAGGCCACTGTACTTTTGAGTTCTAGAATTTCCATTTGGTTCTTTTCAGTCTTAATTCCTCTTGAACATTTTCCTGTATGTTCACATATTAAGACTGTACTTCAAGTCTTGAACATATGTGTAATAGTTGCTTAAAGTATGCTAAATCCCAAATCTGGGTCATTTGGGAGTCTATTTCAATTAGCTGCTATTTTTATTGACCAGGGGTCATATGTTTTAAATTTCTTGCATATCTGGCCATTTTTAGTGTGTACTTGCCCATTATAGCTGACACTAGAGGATTCAACTCTGTTTGTATGACACTGGTTTTGTTAGATTCCACATCTAAGTGAGATCAGATAGTATTTGTTGTTCTGGGTCCGGCTCATTGCACTGAGCATAACGTCCTCCAGGTTCATCCATCTTGTCACAAATGGAAGGACTGCCTTCCTTTTTAAAGCTAAATAATATTCCACTGTATCTATGTACCACATGTTCTTTATCCATTCATCTGCCAAGGGACAGGTAGGTTGTCTCCATATCTTGGCTGTTGTGAATAATGCTGTAATGAACATGGGAGTGCAGAGCTCTCTGAAATACTGTTCTTTGTTTCCTTTGGGAAAATACTCAAGCAGAATTGGGGATCACATTCTATTTTTACATTTTTTGAGGCGCCTCCATACTGTTTTCCAGAGTGGCTGCACCAGTTTGCATTCCCACCGACAGTGCACGAGAGTTCCTCTTTCTCCACATCCCTGCCAACACTTGTTGTTTATTGTCTTTTGTGTTCTAGCCTTTCTGACAGGTGCAAAGTGATATTTCAGTGTGGCTTTGATGTGTATTTCCCTGGTGATGAATGACGTCCAGGATATTTGCATTATCTGTTGACCATCTTTATGTTTCCTTTTGAGAAATGTTTATTCAGGTCCTTTGCCCATTTTTAAATCATGTCACGTGTTTTCTTGCCGTTGAGTTTCTGCTTTATTTTTAAAAGATATTTTCAATGAGTATAGAATTAAGTCAGTAGATTTTGTTTTCAGTCTTTGATGAGATCACTTCATTTTTTGTGGGGTTTGTTAGTATTTCTGGGGAGAAGGTGGCTGACAGTTTACTTGTTGCTTCCATTCAAGTAATTTGTCTTTTTTACTCTGCCCTCGTTAAGATTTTCTCTGTCATTGGTAACTATAATATATCTAGCTGCCAGATTTTTTTTTTCTTTCTTTCTTTCTTTCTTTCTTTCTTTCTTTCTTTCTTTCTTTCTTTCTTTCGGAGTTTATAGGGTTTCTTCAGTCTGTGACTTGGTGCTTAGGTCAGTTTTGCAAAGTCTTGGCCATTACCTCTTTGACATATTGTTTGGATTCCATCCACTTTCTCCTTCTAAAGTCTGATTACACGTTAGATATTTCCATTATGTCCCATACAGCTCTTCTGTTCCTTTCTGTATTTTTTAAAAATCATTTTGTCTTTCTTCCCCTTTAAGAATTCTCATTTAAGCTGCATCTAATTTGCTGTTAGGTCCATCACACCACCACTGAGGGGTCTGTGCTTTCTATTTCTACAAATCCCATTAGATCCTTTTTCATAATTTCTAGTTTTCTGCTGAATTTCTCCACCTGGTTCCTTAAGTTCTTGAACGTCACAACCTGAGAATTATTAGTAATATTAGAGACATTTCCAGCATCTGAATCTCTCGTGGGTCTGTTCCTATTGTTTATTTTTCCTCTGTTTGCAGGTGGTTCCCATGTTTTTCCATGTGTTCTCACTTCTGGTAGAGTTCCAGGCCTGCTGCTTAAAAAATTCAAGAGAGAATTAGAAGCTCCGTGGGATAGTATAACCTCCAGAGAGCATTTTCTTCTACAATTGTTGGGTGACCATACTAAAGAGGATCATTTTAGTTTAAGCGAGAATTGAGTTGACTCCAAGTGAGATTTCAGTTCTTGAAAGGGCGGGTCTGCTTCAGCTCATCCTTCCTCCTTGTGGTGGCATTTCAGGGTCCCAACAAAAGTCTGTGGTTCTCACCAGGGCCTCTGAGATGCTCTTTGTCCCTCCTGCCATGAGAGACAACTCACAGTTGTCCTCAACTTCTCAAACTTTCAGCTATGGAAATTGTAGGAATGCGCAATCTCCCAAAGGGAAAAAGTGGTCCCAGAGTCTGACCTCACCTCCTGGGCTCCTTCCCTCCTTTGCTCTAGCTTGGACAGTTAAATAACCGTGATAAGCCCTCCAGTGTCTTGAAAATCTCTTTGGGGGCATCCCGCCTCCCCACCACCAGTTTTTCTAGTTGTTCTCAGCAGCAGAGTTGGTCAAAATAATTTACTTGTCCATTTCCAGAGGCTGAGTTCCTCCTTTTTTTTTTTTAAATCCTCTGGGGACTGCTCTTGTTTTTTGGAAAGCCCAGCTGTAGTGTTTAAAAGGATCACAGTTTCCCATGTATGGCTATTTTGTGTGGGGAGATATTTAAGCCTTGTGTTCTCCATTTTGCTATAAATTATAAGTCTCTGCTCGTTTTCTTAATTGCCTCCCAGCAGAATGTAGAAATGGCATCTACACAGTGCTGGGAAAACCGCGATCACAGACAAGTGTGGTCTTGGGGTGGGTGGGTCAGTCTTGGTGACCAGGTGCCCCTAGAGCTATCAGAAGTAAAATTCTCTATTTTCATTTTGACCTGAGTAAATGTAAACAGAGCCCTCTCCTCTCAGTTGGGCTCTGGAGGAAACATATTCCACACTTGGGAATTCTGCTCTGGCCCATGAGCTGGGCGACACAGAAGGCCGCCAGCCTCAGCAGGCCCTGCAGCAGGCCCAGCTTGCAGGGCGAGAATCCCCACCAATTGAAACGTCCAGTCCCACAGGCCCTATGGCATTGAAGTGACAACCAAGGGACCAGATGGCACGTGGATGCACCTACAGCCGAGAATCATCTACGTTCTGAGAAGCAGCCGCCGCACACTGCAGGATCCTGCCAGAGACAAGCGCCCGCTTGAGCTCGATGGCTGGGTCCTGCTGTACCCGTCAGTCATGGGCCCCACAGCAACTTGGAAATGGTGTTGCAGGATCAAGCCCAAGGAGAACCAGCGCGCTTGTGTAAGCTACGTGACCGACTAGTCTGGACCACCTGTCACCCAGCACAGTGCTGTCCCCCAGCTCATGCCTATGGCCGTAGGGCGGTCCCCTGTGACCAGGGGGAAGAGAAGGAGGAAGCCTGAGCTTGACTTCTGGAAGGCTTGGCTCACATGTAGGTGCGAGGCAAAAGGAATGGCAGTTACCCGCTGTCCACTGTCACAGGTGGCCTTCAAAGGTATTGGAGGAGGAACGCCCATGCATGGCGACACGCTCTATTAAAGCGCAAAATTGGAAGTGACCCACGTGCCCCTACGTGGGGCCTGGTTGGATAAACCACAGGGCACCCACTCACCGAGTCCTGTGTGGCGGAGGAAGGAGGGAGACGTCCACACCGTGTGGCCAGCCGGCCTCCCGGACTGGGGTGGGGGAGCAGCAGGGGCAGGCCAGGATGGGCACCAGCAGTCGTCGCTTCAACAAAGGGCCTGCGGTGCAAATAAATAACATTTTAAACAAGTGACAGCTGTGAGTACCTACAGGCAAGAGAAGAAACAGCCCCAAGGAGCTGGGGGTGGGGGTGGCCTTGCCCTGTTCCACTGTGACCTCAAATCACAGAAATGTATGATGTGGTATAAAACACAATGATGTCGAAATGGCAAAAGCAAGCCCCAGGTGAGAGAGAGTGGGAAAGAGTGAACTGGGCTGTCCATCCAGTCGGTGACTTAACCACCCAGAAAGTTTATTTCAGGCCACTTTAAAACACAGTCATTTGAGGACATCTGTCACATGTGGGTTGTGTGTGTGTAATTGTGTTAAGTGCTCTTAGAAAACAAGACTTCCAACGTTTAAGACAGACTGAAATACACAGTCTACGGAGCGAAGAAAAATCTTGAAATCCTGCACCCAAATTGGAAATACAGTGTGATTCCAGGATGGATTTTATTTTTAAAAATATGTTTTTCCTAAGCCAGTCACAAAAACACACTGCAGGATTCCACCCGCATTAGGTCCCTGGAGTCTCCAGATTCACAGGGACAGAGAGTGGACAGTGGGCGCCGAGGGAGGGATAGGGGTCGGCGACTCAGGGGGACAGAGAGTGGACGGTGGGCGCTGGGGGAGGGGTGGGGGTCGGTGACTCAGGGGGACAGAGAGTGGACGGTGGGCACCGGGGGAGGGATGGGGTCGGTATCTCAGGGAGACAGAGTTTCCCTTTGGGATGGTGGAAAGTTCTGGAGACGGATGGTGGGGACAGTTGCACAACAGTGTGAATGTGTTTAGTGCCCCTGAGCTGTGGGCTTAAAGACGGTGAAGATGGTACATTTTATGTTATGTGCTATTTTATCACAATAAAAAAAATTGGAAAAAACACGAATTTCCCGGTTCTATTCACAAAAAGACCTAGAAACAGTGGCCAAACCAGCAGCAGTGAGCACCCTGTTGCCCCAAGTGGGGCCTCCGAGTACCCACGAGCATCCCTGTGAAAGGGACCCAGGATCCTTAGAGAAATGGCTGGTTCCAGAACTGGATACAACTTTCACAAGACTCACAAATCCGTCCAGACCACTGTGTCACGTCAGGACGGCACACTGGTCAACGGGGAAGGGTTCCCTTTGGTCAAAGACAGGCAGTCTGGGCACGAGTCAAGAGAACAGGGACAGCGAGTTGGGACACACCTTGTGGTGTGGGACACACCATGAGTCAAACAGGCATGCACCACACCTGCCCCTGGGTGCACGCCAGGCTGGTGACTTGCTTCCCGCCGGCGGACTAGGGCAAATGCAAAAGGATTCTGCAGAGGTAGGCAAGGCCTCTAATCAGCTGCCTTTGAGTTGATCAGGGGAGGTCTTCCTGCTGGACTTGAGCCAGTCGGGTGAGCCCTTTAGAAGAGGGTGCAGGCCTTCTCGGAAGTCAGAGGCCAGGAGCCGCTCTGGGAGAGCAGGATTTGGTTTGCTGACTCCGGGTCCCGAAAGTGTCGCCAGGAGCTGCTAAAACCATGAGAAACCATGATGGGGACCCTGATGGCAGGTGGCTCTAGCTGGCCACACCCTGCCCACCGACAGTGGAGGGGACGCACCTGCCTGGTGTCACAGGAAGGGACACACCAACCCTCAAGGGCCTTCCCCTTCTGAAGCAGTCTTGCCAGAAAACTTGACCTCAAACCAATCAGGTCTAACGAGAAATACAGAGTGTGGAAAAACATCCATAAAGTCTGGGATGTTGGAAACTCCATAAGACCCATGAGCTTGTTCCTTCCACAAATTAATGGCAAGAATTATAGGGGGGGGCTTATTGATCAAAAGGGGGGGCCTCCAAGACAGGGCAGCAGTGCCCATGTGAGTTCTGTGGGGGTCTAGACGTGAAGAAGCCACCCCAACCCATTCGGGGGGCACGCGGGAAAATGTGCTGACGTGGAAGGGTTATTGAAGGGTTACTGGTGCGTTGTTCAGACGCGATGAATGAGGGCGGAGGGTCTGTGAGCAGAACGGTGTGTGTCTGGGACGGGCCTGAAAATCGTCTGGACAGTGAGTCGAGGGGCGTAGCTGGGACCAGACTGGCCTCTGGGTGACAGTGGCCAAATCTGGGTAAGGATCCTAATGTCGGTGCTCTGGTCTGTGTGCGAGATTCTCCAGCCGCAGTGCACAGTCCTGACAGGCAGGCGGGGGAGGGGGGCGGCTGGGAGTTTTGGGAGAGTGGGGCCCATCCTGTTAGAGGACCCCAGGGGAACAAGGATCCACGTGGGGGCTGGGCCCGGGCAGGGGGGCCAGGAGCTCCCCTGGACCACCAAGTGTTTGTGAGCGGGGCCGGCGTGTGTCTCAGGGATCCCTTCCCTCCATAGGGCCCCTCGGGGCCCTGTTCCCGTGCCCAGGGATGCCCACAGGGTCCTGAAGCTCGCCGCAGGCATGCCGGGACATGGGGGCCCCAGAGTGGGGTGAGAGTGGGCCCCACAACTCAGCAGCAGACCCACCAAGTGAGGGAAAGTCAGTGACCATCCCTGGGGCCTGTGTGGTTGGCCTACCTCCCTCACAGGCTGTGGGCGCCTGTAGCCGGTGCTGCCCCTCCTGCTGCCAGGGTCAGAGGCAGGCTCGGCCGCCGGTGCTCTGGCCTTTGGCATCCTCTGCTCTTCCTGGGACTCGCCTGGACACTTGTGGGACCTTAGCACATCCCACCAGGGTCCCCTTAGGCGCAAGGCCCTGGCCCAGCTCAGGTTAGAGCCCGGCCGGCCCGTGGGTGCCAGCTTCCATGTCCCCCATCCCACGGTGTGCCCTGCAAGTATGGTGTGTCGTGCTTCCCCGGCCTTCTCTCTCGCTGAGTGGGCCTGGGTCTCAGGCCGGTCAGTGGTGCTCCCAAATCCCCTGCCTGGCCCTCAGGCCCACATCCCATTCTGCCAGGGTAGAGAGACGTCCAGGGGCCTCGGAGCGCTCCAGGATCGTGGTGAGCCCTGCAGCTGGGCTTGCCGGAGTGTACTCCCAGTGTCCGGTCCCTCCGGCAGATGAGACCCTGCATCTTCGCCCAGCAAAGTCATGGGGAACGACTTCAGGGGCCCCCATTCCACATGGCCGAAGGCTCCTGGGAGAACTGCGTGGCAGTGGTCCCTTTCCTTGGGACCCCTAGACCATCAGGGTCCTTGGGCACAAACTCCCACACTCCGCTACCGAGCTGGCCTCAAGCACGTCCACCCTGGCTCGTCCTCCGGGCCTCAGGTCTCCAAAACTTCTCTGGTCTCAGGAGACTGGGCCAGGGCTGCAGGGGGTCAGACATGGGGGGATGGACGGGGGGAAGCGAGGAGAGGGTGGTACAGTTGATGGGGTCTGAGGTCAGCCCCTCCAGGCCGGGCCCCAGCCCTCCAGGGTCCCTGTCCTAGGACACGCGGCTTCCCGAACCTGCAGCCTCAGCAGGAACCAGAGCCCTTTGCTTGCTTGGGTTAAGGACGTTCTGGGCCATCTCTGTGCAGAACCAACCTAGGGATGAGCAGTGGGGTAAACAGGGAGGTTGCCGGGCACCTGTCTGGGGCTCCTGGCAAGGAAGGGGCCATGCTGGTGGAACCCTGGGGCTCCCACGGCCAGGTGCAGCCTTGTGGGTTTGCACTGCTGCCTCCGTGCTGAGCACCAGCTGCTCCTGCAGTCCCCGGCCTCTCCCTCCCCGGCTCCTTTCCTACCAGTCCTTTGCCCCCCACCCCCCCACCCCCCGCCCACCCAGCGCAGGCCAGGCCTCTCCTGAGAGCAGGGTCCCCTGCCCACGGGCAGTCTGCGCCCCTGATCTGCTGCAGTGTGGGCCTGGGCCCAGTGTTGATGGGCTGCACTGTGGGCTGGGCCTGCTTGGACCTGGGGAGTCCTTTCCTCAAGGTCAGGGTCAGCATAGCAGTCTCTTGCCCCTGGCTGGGGCCAGTTCAGAGGAGGGAGAGGCCCAAGGGGCAGCTGGAGGCTGGAGGCTGGGCTGGGAGGCCGGCATCTGAGCAAGAAGCCCAGCCCAGGGCCAGGGTGGGCTCTCGGCCGGTAGATGTGGCTGGAGCAGGAGGTGCTGGGGGGTCAGACAGAGAAAGGTGGGGGTGGAGGCCGGCTGGAGCAGCAGGGGGCTGGGCAGAGGGGGCCACTCCCCCATCCCCCAGGACGAGGCTGGCTCTGGGCTGGGTGCTGGCCACGTGAGGCCCCACCTGCGCTGCTTGGGGCCCAGGGCTATGGTCCAGTGGCTCGCAGCTCGGGTGGAGGCAGCCGGAGGAAACCGGTAGCCTGGCCGGTGCCCGATCACGCCCCGGCCAGAGAGCCACCCGCTTGCGGCCAGAGCAGCGCCCGCGGGTGTCTGTGTGTGGCTTGCAGCCGGGCAGAGCGGTGGGCCGGAGCCGGTGGCCTTTGTGGGACCAGGACTCCTGCCGCCCAGAGCAGGTCCGTGTGTCTGCAGCAGTGGGAGGGCGGAAGGACGAGCCGTCCGCGGGGCGGCCTCCTGAGCATCAGCTCCCCCTGAGGGAGCACGTGCAGGTGTGTGCCAGCAGCCTGTGCGTGGCGAGGGGTCACCTGTGCTTCCCGGAGCCGCCTGCAGGCTCCGCGGCCCCCGGCTGGCTGCATGCTGGCCCCTCGTAGCCGAGGGAGGGGAGGCCCCCCTGCACTGTCCAGTGGGCCAGACCGTCTTCCCCTCGTCCTCTCGGCCTCCCCAACACCTGCTGCCCCAGGCGGCCCACCACCATCCTCACGGCTCCTCTGCCCCAGGCCACTGTCCACCTCGTGACCCCAGCTGCGCCCCCAGGAGCTGTTCCTCCGTCTGTGAGCTGATGGGAACCCCGTCCCGGCCGGTCCCAGGGTCTGGGAGCTGGGTAGCATCCCTGTGCCTCCCTGGCTCCTTTCTCCGTCCCTCCCAGTCGCACAAAGTGACTCCCTCCCTGGCCCTGGATGCCTCCCTGTCTAGGACGTAAGGTGGCCCTCTGGCTGGGGGGCTGGAGGGAAGGCCCGAGACCAGGAAATCACACCTCTTTCCACGATGACCTGGCTCTCCCGGGGTCCCAGCCAGCCGGGCCCCGAGCTCGTCGGGGGGCAGGAGGGGTCCCAGGGCGAAGGGCTGCTTGGGCAGAGGTCAGAGGCTTCTGCTCAGACCAGCCCCCCTGGGGGGCCTGTCATCCAGAAAGAGGGTCCCGAAATGGTGCCTCTGTGGGTAGGGGCCCCAGGACAGAGCGTTTTGGAGGCTCGGGGTCCCAGGACGGGCCTCTGGGAAGAGGGTCAGGCTGTGGCTTGTGCTGAAGGGGCCCAGCGAGAGGCCTGTGTACGGAAGGGGGCGCCCACACGCAGGCCAGGGCTGGGCAGCAGGCGGAGCCAGGCTGGGCAGGCAGGGAGGGAGCACAGGGTCGGGCGGGAGCGGGAGGTCAGGCCGCCTCCAGGAGCGGCCAGCGGACAGCAGGGGGAGCTTGGAACCTGACTGATCCGGCCCTGCCCGGGCCACCCCGCCACCTAGGCCCCGGCCCGACCTCCTGGGCCAGGGCGCACCTAGGGGCCTGCGTTCTGCAGGGGACTCCGGCCGCCCCGGGGGCGGCAGCTGTGGGCCAGGAGAGGCCCAGGAGGGGGACCTGTGGGGAGGGTCCCGGGCCAACCAGCACCCCCACGATCACCTGCAGGAAACCAGCTGCATGCTGGGACGCAGGCCAGGGAGCCCCAACTCGCCTCATGGACACCCCAAACCTGAGCGAGGGCCGGGGTGGGGGAAGCAGATGCTCCAGGCCAGGAACGTGGCTGTGCAGGGACTGGGGTGGGAGTGGGGGCCCGGGGGCGCCCCGGCTCACTCCCTGAGTCTCCGTTATGGGGCATCACAACCCTTGCCCACAGTCCACACCTGGACTGCAGAGTTTCCGCGAGTGCTGAGATGTGTAAGTCACTGCAGGCTCGGTGTCCCCCGCTCACTGTCCCCACCTGACAGGGGTGTCCCTGCAGCCCACGAACCTGGGAGGTGGCCCAGAAAGGAGTACACCTGCTGTAGATGTGTCCAGAAGGCCTCCCAGGGCCCACGGCCTGCAGTGCCCCCCAGGCTTGGGTCCCCACGGCCCGAGCTCCCCCCACCACCTCCCCAAACATGCTTGAGAGTGGGGTCCTGTGCATCTGGCCAGAAACCTTGGTGGGCCTGCCACACCCCTGGGGAGGACTGGGGGGCAACAGGGGTGGTGGGAACAGGGCCAGTGGCCAGGCTTTGCGCTGCAAGGGAGTGGGAAGGGGCAGGCGGGGGCCCACAGAGAGTGAGGGAGGTAGGCAAGGACAGCAAGGCATGGAAGAGCCAGGATGCTCCAACCTGGACCTGTGGGGTCCTGAGAGAGGGGTCCACCCAGAGATGCCCCAGAGAATACAAACCAGCCAGCCCCCACCCTGGGAACCTGAACCAGAAAGCCTGGGCAGACCTGGCTCACATCCAGAGAACACATGCCTGTGTGTCCTCCCCTCACTGACCCCCAGGGAGCCTGCATGTCCTGGCCTGACCAGGCCTCTCGCACACAGGGGCCCTAGGGGGTGCGTCTGGGTCCTGGCTCACACGGGGACCCCAGGGAAGTGGGGAACCCCCTGGGCAAGAAGAGGTCACGTGCACACTCCCTTCCTACCCCTGACACGGGCAGGGAGACAATGGAGGCAGAGCGAGGCCAGCTCCAAAGACAGCTGGATGGGGAGGGGGTGCCGGAGCGAGGGGCCCATCATCCCGTGGGCCCCACAGCCCCCAGGTGGGGAGGCGGCCGGCTGGGCAGCCAGGGGTCTGCGGCCTGCCGAGACGGTACCCCCCAAGCAGCCTCCACCCCCACCCCTGGCCTGGGGCCCCGGGACCCTGCCCTGAGCTGCGGGGGACAAGCCTTGCAGCCAGGTTGCCCCCACCCTTCCCGGCAGGAAATGGCGGGCTCGGTGGAGGGGTCTGGAACGTGCACACAGCCACTCCCGTTGGCAGCCTGTCCGGGACATGCCCCGTGTACGGAAGGCTTTGATCGCGTGCTCCCGAGCGGAGGGTCCCCACTCTCCCTCCCCATGGCCATCCCCCTCCCCTGCCCCACTGGCCAGTGCCAGCAACACCAGGGTTTGCATTGGCCTTCGGCCAAACCCCGGAATGTGCCTGCTGGCTGCTCGGCAGCTGTTCCTGGAACAGGCGCGACAAAGCACAGACTGTCTTTGAGACGTGGGCGGACGGGGTGCAGCCTGCCCAGAGCCACGCATGAATAGGGCACAGAGGCGCTGGGACAAGATGAATGGGCTCACACAGGCCGGACACCCATGAATGGGCCGCGGGCGTCCAAAGACGCGGTAGAACTTGGAACGGGCCGGTGGGGCCCGAGAGCCGGGGACATGAGCCTACGTGAGGTGTGGAGTGTAGGCCGCTGAGGGTACACGCCTCTAAAATCCCCAGTGAAAGGGGGAACAGTGCACCCCAAGACCCAGTGTCATGAGTGCACTCAGGAGTGGGGTGCCAGCTACAGAGCCCAGACATCCCCGTGAGCATCTAGAGATCCACAAAGGACCGGTCTCCAGTTCCTGGATCCATGAGGCACTGGGCGTCGGCTATGCACGGTCACGGGGGGCCAGGACCCAGACCCTTGCACGGTGGGGGATGGCATCCCTCAGATGTTCCAGGAAGTGTGGAGCCTTCAGACCCCCAAGGGAGGGAAACGGAACCCCCAGACAGAGTTTAGACAGCAAGGAGCAGCCTGCCTAGAGCCATGCAGGAGCTCAGCACGGAGAGGCCACGAGGGGCCTGAGTGGGCTCCTGCAGGCCAGATGCCCGCGAACGGGACCAGACGTCTAAAGATGGGGCCTGAGCCCCGGGATGTGGGCCTATGTGGGAGGCAGATGGTGAGGGGCTAGGCTGCCTGAGACCCTGATGACTTTGGGGTTCAGGCAGCCAGAGAAGAGAGCGTGGAAGCCAGCATTCCAATGCTCAGGGACTAGGGGTGGGCGGCCCCGAGGCCATGGAAACGGCGGGCAGAACACTGTCAGGTTGATGGTCGAAGTCGGAGGAGTGGGGTATGGGCTGCCCGGAGCGGTGGGTGTCTGGGGCCCGAGTCTTCAGGTAAATGGTGCAGCCAGATTGGGAGGCTTGGGGAACGGAGGGCCAGACCCACATTCAGAGTTGGGTGGTGGAATCTAGAAATTCAGGGTGGCAGGCACCCGGCCCCCATCTGTGCGGGCGAACAGGCTGCAGACACGGGCAGTTACCCAGAGCCACACAGAACTCGGGTGGGGCGGCGGGATGGGCGCCAACTGCGCCGGGCTAAGGTGACCTGGATTGGGCAGCCAGAACCTTGGCTGGAGGAGCAGGAGAGGGCCACCTCCCATAAGCCAGGTGTGACGTGCCTGGGGCCCGAGGCACCCAGATGCGGGACTAGTGGGGTTCCAGGTCTGCAGTCTCCCAGCCGGAATGGGTGCACACCATCCAGCTCAGAAAAGCTGAGGGGGCTGAATGGCACAGAAGTCCCCCCATGGTCCAGGGAGCGGGATACAGGTCCCTGAGCCTCAAGAACAGAATCCACAAGGACGGATGACAGGCCAGCAGGCTGTAGATGCTAAGGCATGTGGGGTGGGCAGTTCAGCTTTTCAGCAGGGGGGACTGGGGTAAGGAACCCAGATGCTCCAACTGAGGGGGTTCAGGGCCCACTCAGGCTAATGGGGTACAGGACCCGCATACATCAACGAATGGGGTATGGGACCCAGGCTCTCAGACTAATGGGCTCCAGAACCCAGACACTCGGCGCAATGGGGGACAGGGCTCCATATTCAGGCACATGGGCTTCAGGACCCCAGGCCCGTCTGGGTGGGAGCCCCGCTTGTGGGAGGCCTAGCATGGGCATCCCAGACACCTGGGCGGCAGGGCAAGCCAAAGGCCCAGCACACAGATGAATAGCGCACATAGCCAGAGACAAGGGTGACAATCACAGGCAGGGGGAGGAGAGAGCACAGGGCGTCCAAACCATAGGAACGAGGCCACCGGGCCTGGCCTGGTGCTCCGGCCTACGGGAGATGTGCCTACGGGGGACCCAGGCACCCAGGGGGCCGACGAGTGGGTATGGGTTGTCTGGGCACCTGGTGACCACAGCCCAGAGAGTCCCAGTGTCCAGACCTCGGGTGTGAGGGGAGAAGGTCGTCAGGTGCTCAGGGGGTCAGGCGTGTCCCCAGGTATTCGCCCCGACGCCAAAGGTACCCCCCGATGAACAGAGACCCTGAGAGCAGGTGAAGGGGGCCCTCCCAGAGCTATGGAGGAACGGGGTACGTGGTCCCAGAAGCCCCCGGGAGGGGCCGTCCATGGGGAGGGGTGCCGGCGGTCCCAGGAGGGCCCCGGTGCCCGGGTCAGAGAGAATCCCAGTTTTCTGACACGGGGGCTTTGGTCGATGGATTCCACACGCAGTCACGCGATGAGGAGGGCATCCACCAACTTCCAGGTGAATGGGGCCAAATCACCCAGACACTCCGCAGCACGGGGTCCACGTCCCCCAGGAATACGGGCTCACAGACAGCGCGGGGACTCTGGGAGAAGGGAACAAAGCTCTGCGAACAGCACCTCAGCGTCAGTGTTCAGAGGCGTAGGGCAGAGTGGGGTGCAGGCTCCCGGAGGCTCACATGATGGGGTAGGGGCAGCCCAGACGAAGAGGGCGCGGAGAGCCGGAATCTCGGCGCTGGGGCACGTGCAGGCTGAGAGCCAGCAAACGGGCACAGGGCTCCCCCCGCCGCCCGGGGCCGCGGCCAGGCGAGCACCCCGGGGCCCAGAGGAGTGGGGGGCGGCCGCCGGGGCCCGCGCGGGCAGGGCGCACACGTGCTGTCCTGGCACGTCTCACGGTTCCGTGCCGGCAGCTCTCGGCTACGCCGAGCCAGCGTTTGCCACGAGTTCCAACCTCAAACATTCCCAGGCAACCTCAAAGGAAGCACCCCCGTCCAGGAGCCCTGCCAGGGCCTCCGTGTGGCTGCTGGCTGCCAAGCCGCTGTCTCGGGGGCTGTGGGGCTAGCCGGGGGCTGCCAGCTCTGTTTGGTTTTCCCCATCCCGCCCTGGAGCCTCAGACGCCCGTCTCGCCATGGAGGCGCCCGTATCCTGGGAAAGGCACAAAGACCCTACAGTGGGGCTGGGGAGCGCCGCACGCGGGGGCCGTGTGCTCGCTGCACGCCAGGACCCCCCAGCACATGCGGCCAGCGTGCGTCTTGCCCCCAAAGCAGGGGCGCCGGCCGGCCCCCGGAGCACGGCCGGGGCTGCCCTGGTCCACGAGGTGTTCGCTGCTTCTTCCAGATCCCCCTCACTGGGTAGGGCTCGGAGAAGGAGCCGAGCCCCGTACAGGCGGACACGTCCTCAGGGCCGCGCGTGACCGGCACGCCCGCCTCCCACCAGCCGCCTCCCGAAAGTCCTGCCCCACCAGCCGGGCCGGCCGCCCCCATGTCACCAGCTCTCCTGTTAAGCATTAACCAGCTCCATGTCCGGTCGCAGCAGGAATGGGTTCAGACACCCTGGCCTGGGAGGGCCATTTAGGGCCGGGCCCAGGGAGGGACCTGAGCCAGAGTGACCAGACCAGATGAGCTGGCCAAAGTTGCGTGGGGGCTGAGCTCATAGGCCTGCTGGGTCTGTTGGGGCAAGGGGGGGCGGGGTAGGTGGGCCAGGACTTCCGGCCTGCTGGCCCGAAGGGAACCGAGACCTCTGGGGACTGGCCCGGCCCAGCCAGAGGCAGAGGCATGGATGAAGTGACCTCCAGAAGGTTCTCTGGGCTCCGGAAGTCCAGACGTCAGCAGGACCAGGCAGGCTCAGATAGTCACCTGGTGACAGTGCCACCCGGCCAGGGGCCCTGCCCTGTACACACAGCATGGTCCTGGTTCCACTGGCACCTGAAAGCTATGCTCCTCCAAACCCAGACGTCCTCGTGACTCAGGGCACCCCCCTTGGGTGTAGAACCTTCCCAAGTCCAGCCTGACCTCCCTCCCTCCCGCTGCCCCTCCCAATGTTCAGCCCAAATAGGCCGTCACCCCCTCTCACAAGGCCTCTGGGAGGATGAAGAGACCCCAGCGTCCCTGGAGGGACCCCTGAGGGTAGCCCCACGCCTGGACGCCTGGCGCCTGGGTCTCGGGAGGGACCCTCCTCCCAAGGGAGTTCCCTGGTTGCTGAGGGCCAGCAGTTCCGGCCCTGAGGTGGGGCTCCCCGAAGCCCTGCCTCTCACACCCGCTCCCCCACCAAGATTAGGGTCTCATTCCCGGGAGGCCAGGGCTCCCAGCGCGGTCCTCGCCTGCCCGGGGTAGAAAGGCCTGGAGGCCAGGCCAACCACAGACGTGCAGGCAGCAGGGGAGAACGTGCTGTACCTGGGGGTTGCCACCCCCGACATTTGGGGAGCCTTGCTCTTCTCCAGGAGGAGGGCCCGCAGAAACTTGCTCCCATAGTACAAACAGTCAGACTGAAGAAGGAGGGGGTTGCTTGGCTTGGCTCTCAGGGGTGTTGGGCCCCAGGCTGACGTGGAGCCCCCTCTGCCTGGGAGAGCCGGGGCTCCTGACTGGATGAGGCAGGCTGGGTCCAGCACAGGCTGCCAGGCAGGTCAGGTTGGAGGGCGGGGAGTGATGGGAGGGCTTCCTGGAGGAGGTGGGGCTCACGCAGGCCTCGAAGGGGGAGGAGGATGGGGATGGGATGGAAGGACAGCTGGAGCCGGGCCAGTGGGAGCAAAGCCCGGTCTGTGCAGGGAGGTGGCCAGGAGGCCGGGCTGTCCCCGAGGAGCCACAGGGCTGCGTCTGCACAGTGGCGGGAGGGGGCGTCCCACGACAGGTGTCTGGGACAGGGACCCCATAGGAAGGACGCCCGGCTGCTCCTTTCCTGGGAAACAGCCTTAGCGCTAGAGAGGGATGCCCCCCTGGGCCACGGAAGCCAGAGCAGAGGAGGATCCAGGAGGTGGTGCCGGGAAGGCAGCCCCGGAGGCAGCCCCAGGCCGGGGCTACCTGGCTGCCCCGGGTCCCCCTCCCCCGCGCTTCCCGGAGCTGGATGTGGCTGGGTCCACTGGAGCCCACGGCGCCACCTGGTGGCTGCATGTCTGCCCGAACCTTCACCACCATGGGGACCCGGAGGTCCTGAGGGACCCTGTGCCTCCCCCCCAGGCCTGGGGGTCCCGCAGCGCTGTGGCCCGCATCCCCAGTGTCCCGGGACCCTCCGGGGCCAGCCTCCAGACATGTCCTGTGGTCCCGGGGTCCACCTTCACTGGGATGGCCCGGGAATCCTGCCAGGCCTGCAGTCCCCAACCCCGAGAGTGCGTGCCTGCCCCGCCCCCGCCCGCGGACACGGGGAGAGGCACACACACGCAGTCCACACGCACGCGTGCACACACACACAGATGCTGTGCTGACCTCGCACCTGGAATTCTCAACCATAAGTCTCCAGTGAAGCGACTTTAGTTCCAGAAGACACATGGGCCCTGGCATTCCGGAAAGTCAAACTTCACTCTCAGTTCCATGTGGGGGCTGGGGGCTCGGGATTTGGCCTCGGGCATCCTGCTCCAGGGCCCTGCAGGACCCCCAGGAGCCCTCAGGCCATCCGCCGCCCCTCCCCGAGGCCCTCCACCAGCCACGTGGGCTGCAGAGCAGACCTAGAGCGTCCTTCTGAAGACAGAGGGCGTGGAGGCCTGTGGGCTTCCCTGAGCACCCGCACCCCATGGCAGGGGATCACCCAAAGGGAACCCAACCAGAATCAGCCCCGTAATTTGCAGGGCCCATGCAGAAAACGTGCAGCCTTTGGTGCCAAATGGTTAGAATTTCAAGACAGCAATGGGGGGCGTTAAACCAGGCCCGGGCCCTTCTCTGTGAGCGCTGTTTCCTCCTGCGTGCGGGGCGGGCCTCCTCGTCCCTTCTCGGTGCTGCAGCTCCCTGGCCGTCTGCCCCTCCCCCAGCTGTCACCTTCCTATTTGTACAAGACCCTGCAGGGACAACGCACACACAGCCCCTTGAGGGTGGCACAGCCGGGCCTGGGAGCAGGACACCTGGGGCCTGGGCACTCTCTGAGCTGAAGCTCCCTCCACCGAATTCGGAAGGGTCAGGGGTTCTGGGAGCAGGGCGGCCTCCATCCAGCCCACTGGGGAGGGGGCATCAGTGCCGTGTGCAGGGGTGTCATCTGTGGAATCGCGGTGGGGCTCCTTCCTGCCTCTCCCCATGCGGGGTGCAGAAGGGAGGGGATCCAGCCCCACTGCCCCCTTACTCCTGGAGGGAGTGTGGCCCAGGCCCCTGGGTGGAGGGGTGGCAGGCCCTTGTGGATGAAGAGGCAGAGCCCCTGGTTGGAGGAACCATGACCTTGGCTGCCAGTGCCCCCCAGGAGAGGGGAGGCCAGGAGGAGCTGAGCCGGGGGGGTTCCCGTGGGTCTGGGGTCCCAGAGTGCCCCGGCATGGCATCTGGCCCCCCTGCTCCGAATCCCCGGTCCCTGCTGTGGGTGGGAGCAGCCCGCCCAGGCGGGCCAGGTGTACTCCCGCCCCGGGCCCCAGGCAGCTAGGCGGCACCAGGCCCACCCTCCCTCCCACCAGCAAGAAGGGTGGCAGGTCGGCAGGTGGGCAGGTCCGGGCAGCGGCTGCTGAGTCAGTTTGCAAGGAATGTTCTGGCCGCTGTCAGCTTCACCCTGTCCCTGCCTGCCCCCACCTCACCTGCTCCCCGGGCGCTCCTGGCACGGCGCCCTTGCTGGGAACGTATCTTCAGCCCAGGCTTGCTTGGACAGGCTCCCCCCAGCAGCCGACCCCCACTCCTCTCCCTACGTGCCCCCATGACCCCAGCAGAGCCCTGGCCCCTCAGGGCCCCCGTCTCCACGCTCCCCGGTTACTCCCGGGCCGCCGCAGCCCCCACGTGTGAACAGGGCTTCACCCATGTGACCGACAACCAGGGCGGGCCTGAGGTCAGGGCCAGGGACGAGTCGGGACCCGCAACAGCCCCCAGGCGGGGCCCAGGGCCCAGGGGAGAGAGGCCGGGAAGGAGGGGGCTTCCTGGAGGAGGAGGCTCTGTAATGAGGAGGCCTGGCCTGCTTGGCTGGGGGCTGGGGGCTGGGGGCTGGGGGCTGGGGAGGTGGCCAGGAGGCTGGGCCTGTGGCAGGCAAGCCGGCACTTTGGCCAGAGCCCAGCGCCTCCCTCCCCTTGGCTCCACTCAGAGCCCTTGCCCCTGGCCACCCTGGGCTGCCTCCTTGCCCAGGCAGACCCTGGGCCCGCTGCTGCTGGGCAGATGGGGCAGTTGGCCGGGGGCCGGGGGGCCAGCCCCAGAGGTGAGCCGGCCACCCCGGCTGTCTGCTCCCAGCCAGCAGGGACAGGAGATGGGGCACCCCTGGGGCCCCCACAGCGCCCCGGCCCCGGCGGGCACCACGGCTGTACCCGGGCTCATTCCAGACCTCATCGTCAGGCTCCCCTGTGAGTTGTGGGACCCCTGGGGTGGGGGGGGCAGCTGCTGTCCACGGAAGCATCTCAGCTGCATTTCTGCGTCCACCCCCAGGGCCCCGCTGGGTGCTCATTGCCCTCGCTGTGGCAGCTGGTGTCCTCATGGTCTCCTGCAACCTCTGTGCTGCCCACAGGAAGAGGCCCAGGGACAGGGAGGCTATGGGCCTGGGCGGTCCTCAAGGGACCACCACCGGCACCCACCTGGTGAGGAGCGTGCACCAGCGCTCGCCGGTGCCCAGCTCCAGGCTGGGCCGCCCCCGAGGGCAGCTCAAGGCCCAGGGTCGGGGCAAGCTCAGCCCCCAAGCTGGTCTGGTTGCCCAGGAGCAGAGGCAGGGAAGGCCCTCCCAGCAGGGGAGGTGAGGAGCGAAGGTGAGAGGGAGGCAGGAGAAAAGGGAGGCAGGTGGGACTAAGGCCTGGAGGCACCAAGTGCCAGCCCCAGAGGTTGGTCCACGGGCTGCGGGGAGCCACAGGAGGTTCTTCAGGAAGGCAGTGGTGCTCGAAATCGATTTGGGGGAGATCCAGCAGCTAAGCCCCGTCTCACAGAGCTGAGCTGAGGATGTGAGCCCTTGTGTGGCCTGGCCTGGGATGTGGCGCTGCCTCCTTGGGCGTCCCAGCAGCACCTGTCACCTATCCCTACCTACCCAACAGGGGCAACCGGACATGGATAACTTGGAGACTGCCCCGGGGGGCCCCCAGCACTGGGGGCGCCTGCAGCTCTCCCTGGAGTATGACTTTGGAAGGCGGGAGGTGCGGAGCCCCCTTTGCTGGTGCAGAGGGTCTGCGGGTTCAGGGAGGGGTTGGGTGCCGGGCGGGTGCTGGGTGCGGGGCTGACCAGGGAGGGCCCAGGGGGCGGAGCCACCCCTGACTCCCAGATCAAAGTGGGCCTCAAGCAGGCTACAGACCTGAGGGCCTGTGGCCCGGGCGGCACGGTGGACCCCTACGCCCGAGTCAGCCTGTCCAGCCAGGCAGGGCACCACGGCACACTCTGCCCCACGTTCTAGGAGACCTGCTGCTTCCACATGCATCTGGGCTGGGTGGCCGGGGGGCCTGGGCCGCGTGGGGGTGCCCAGCTCACACCCTTGCTTGCAGGTACTGCAGGAAGAGCTGTCTCAGACCACCCTGCAGGTGTGGGTGCTGAGCTTCAGGCGCTTCTCTGCCCACGAGCCGCTGGGCAGTCTCAGCCTGCCACTGGGTGCCATCGACCTGCAGCACGTCCTGGAGCAGTGGTGCCAGCTGGGCCTGCCGGGCGCCACCGAGGTGAGGCCATGGACTGCCGCGCTCCAGCCTGGCCCTGCCCTGGGTGCCACACGGGAGACTGAGGCCCCGTCTCGCTGCCCACAGCCCGAGCGGTCTGGAGAGCTGTGTTTCTTGCTCCGGTACGTCCCCAGCTAGGGCCGGCTAACCGTGGTGGTGCTGGAGGCGCGAGGCCTGAGCCTGGGCCTGGCAGGTGAGAGCCGTACCTGCCCCTCTGCGTGGAGGGGGGCGCCCCGTGCTTGGCCCTCAGACCTGGCACACCTCTGATCCCTTTCGCCTGCCCAGACCCCTACGTGAAGGTCCAGCTCATGCTGAACCAGAGGAAGTGGAGGAAGAGAAAGACTTCGGCTCGCAAGGGCACAGCCTCCCCCTACTTCAACGAGGCCTTCACCTTCCTCGTGCCCTTCAGTCAGATCCAGGTGGGCTGCCTGGAGGAAGGGGTGGGTGGGAGCACCCTTGGGGCCAAACCGACTGCTGTCTTTCTCTTTCCCCATGAGCTTCGGCCTGCCTCCGCCCAGAGCGTGGATCTGGTGCTGCCTGTCCGGGCCCGGGGCCCACGGGTTCGGGCTGAGCTGCTCGGCACCCGGGCCTCTGGGCAGCCTCTGCAGCAGCAGGCAGACACGCTGGCCCACGCCCGGCGGCCTGTTGCCCAGTGGCACCACCTGCAGCTGGCCGGGGAGGTGGACCAGGCTCTGGCCCTGAAGCCCCGCCCGCACCTGCCCTTGCCTGGCCCACGGGACTGAGGTGTGGGTGCTGTCCAGGCTGCCCCGGGGGGCCGCTGTAATAAATCCCTCCTTTTGCTGGGGCCGTGTGTCTTTCCCGAGCCTGCGGGGACACGGGGTCAGGGACTCCTCCATCACTGCTGCGGGGAGAGGACTCTCTCCAGGCTTGCTGGGCCCTGAGGCCTCTGGCCAGTGCCCGACCCCTCAGGGGGGTGAAGGGGTCCCCTCCAAGCCCGACAGGGATGGTAGGAAGACGTAAGCAGTCCTCCCTGTCAGTGGGGCTGCTGGGTCCGGGAGGAAGACTACAGCCGGCCCCATGGGGACACAAGGGGTAATTGGGAGGCATTTGGGGGGTAGTGACAGTGGAGGGAAAGGACCCCAACCCAAGGGGCCGCCTTAGCCCCCCCGCAGGGCCCCACACTTTCCAAGGGCTGTTGCTGCGGGGCTTCCTCTTCGAGACGGCAGGGGGCAGTAGATGTCTTAGGAAGCCTCCTCGGGCCTCTGGGGGCTCAGCCCTGGCCAGGAATGCAGCTCTAATCCCCACACATCTGGACGGCTTCAGCTCCCCTGACCCTCCCCACGGCCCTGAGGCCGGCAGGGCTGGGGCCACGCACCCCCAGCTCGGAGGATGCCAAGTCATGGTCCTCCGGATGTCTCTGCTGGGTGGGGGCCCGGGCGGGGGGCGCAGGCCCGGGCCAGGGTGAGAAGGGCAGCAGTACTGGGCCTGCCCAGGCGGGCCCCAGGCCCCTTGGGTCAGGGAGAGGTTCCCAGGCGGGTGGTGCCGCCATCCTTGGGTTGAAGGACGTGTTCCGAGTGAGCCAGGAACCACCCCAGGGCAGGGCGTTCCGGCCCACTGCACGTCCAGGCACCCTCCCTCCTGTTCCCGGGAGGACAGGATCCCAGCCGGGGGAGGGCAGCCCCCACCCAGAGGGCCCCCGCCACTGCCGTGGGCCACATTTGGGGGTCCAGGCCTTGCCCCTGAGCTGGAGCCAGCTTGGAGGAAGGAAGGGACGCGGCCAGCTCATGCCCGGGGACGCCTGGCAAAGGCAGCAGGGAGCTGCAGGGGAGCTGCTCCACCCCAGGAAGCCGGCCCCCTGGGGAAGCAGAGGGGAAACTGAGGTGTGGACCCTGGCTTAGGACCGGAGTGATCCCTCAGCTGACCCTGAGCCTGTGCCCTGCGGTGGCCCAGCAAGGCCACCTACCGCTGACCAGAGGCTCCTTGCAAGAACAAGGGAGGCTTCTCGAACTTGTCACTGAGCTCTAAATAGAGCAACCCAACCTCGGCACCCCCCCC
>NC_138379.1:1061168-1079157 GCF_054177405.1 Leptonychotes weddellii | reverse complement strand
CTACCCACCCATCCATCCACCCATCCAACCCCCACCCATCAAACCATCCACCCACCCACCCATCCACCTGCCCATCCAACCATCCAACCATCCATCCATCTATCCATCCACCCACCCACCCACCATCCCTTATACATTGATCCATCTTCTTTTATTCCCTTCAACCCATCCAAATCGTCACCCAACCCTCCATTTATCTGTGTTTATACATGTTCATTATGCATCCTCCTCCCTTCCCTACTTCTCCTCATCTCATCTCACCTATTTTATACATCAGTGCACTTAACTATTCATCTAACCTCAATTTCTAAGTAACTTCCTCCATCTTACTTACCAACTCTACCTGTCAGCCATCCATCCATCCTCTGACCCAACACATCAATACATCCATTCATCCTTCAAGCCATCTGCCATCACTTCTGCTCCTCTAGCTAAGCCACGTACAACCATTCATCCTGTACCTGTCTTCACAATCATCCTTGCTCACTCGCACCCTATGACTCCTTAAGTCATCTCATCCATCCATGCAGTTTATGCACTATTGCTTTTTTTTTTTTCTATTTTCCTTCCCTTTTCATCCATCCACATATCCAACTACACTTCTTTGGACTTTGTGGAAGGAGAAAGTGCTTAAGAAAAGGAAATCCTAAGATTTATCCTGGGTGAGGGTGGCCTCCTCCTCGGGAACATCTCTTCATAACCAGAGAATCTTGGAAATGGGTCCAGCTCTGCCCACTGTCTTCCCAGAACTTCCTGGGCTCCAACCTACTCCCTGTATCTTAACATCCCTTCCCAGAGACTGCGGGGTCTGCCACTTATTCTGTCTATGCATAGCGCCTATTCTTAGGTAATCCCTGTTAATTTGAGATTAGGAACCCCATTCAGAGTAGAGCACGCTTATATCCTCCATTGTCTGATCATATAACTCTCTGAGACCAACTTCCTCCTTCATCTTATGTATTCATTTATTGATTCCAGCTTTATTGTTATACAATTGACAGGTGACAGTGTGTAAGTCCAATGTGTACAATGTGATGATTTGATACACGTACATGCTGCAAGATGATTGCAACAGGGGGTTCGTTAGCACATCCGTCACCTCACATAATTATTGTTTTTGAGGTTTGTAGTTTTTTGGTGGTAGGAACACTTAAGATGTGCTCTCAACAACTTTCAATCAAATAATAGAGTATTGTTGACAATCCTATTTTATTTTAAATAATTTTAGACTTACTGAAAAGTTGCAAAAAGAAATACAAAGAATTCCTGTGTGCCCTTTGCACAGATGTTCCCAGTACTAGCCTTTTCCTTCTCTCTGGCCACTGGCCTCACCTCCTCCCTCTGGCCTCAGGTTCGGGACAAGAAGCTTCTCAATGATCTGAATGGAGCGGTGGAAGACGCCAAGACAGCCCGGCTGTTTAACATCACCAGCTCTGCGCTGGCAGCATCCTGCATCATCCTTGTCCTCATCTTCCTGCGGTACCCACTCACCGACTACTAAGGCCCCACCGGGCACGGCTGGCCGTGGAGACAAGGCACTGAAACATGTTCGTTTTCACGCCTGATGTGACTCAGGATGCTGTGTGGTTGGGGCAGAGCAGGGCGTGTGCCCTGGAGCCCCCCTGAAGCTGTGACCTGGGCAGAGAGGCCGTCAGAAGCTCCGTACAATATGGGGCAGCGAGCTTCGGGCTGGCCCACCCTCTCTGCCTCCTGACCCTCTCCACCTCTGCCTGTTTCTGGGGTCTGTGGGCGTCTCCTTGTGCTGCTGCACCCTGGCTTCCGCTGGCTGCCCTCCCTGCCCTCCTGTGCCCCCCCAGGCTCCTGGGGCCCCTCTGACCCGATACCCAGCAAGAAGGGCTGCTGTGGGAGCTTCCCAGTTTGGGAGTGCTGCCAGCATCTGGGGACTCACTCTGTCTTCCCTGACCCCACCTCCTCCAAGCTGTGACCCTGCTCAGAGCTCTTGTATCTGTGAACTTTCAATAAAATACCTGTCTGGCTCCAGCCCAGCCTCTTCCCACGGCCGAGCAGGGCATGGGGGGAACTTGGTGGCTTTGGGAACCCCACTCTGGCACTGCCCGGTGGTCCAGGCCCCCAGGGCTGACTCTGCCGGGAAGGTTTACTCTGTGACCTGGCAGTCTTCTGCCCACGATGCAAGGGGACGGAGCGGGGCTTTGGCAGAGGGAGTCCCAAACACAAGCCCCCTGAGGGTTAGGCGGCAAGAACACAGCTGCCCGCCTGGTTGTAAGTTAGAACAAAAAAAACCAGCACGTCCCCCAGGAGGGGCAGAGCCCTCGTGGCACGGGGTCATGGCTGGTCTGGGAAACCAGGCAGCTCAGGTGCAGAGAGGGAAGGAGGAAGGCCTGCAAATTTTACCCCCAGGCCCAGGGGCATGCTTAGCAGGGGAGGGACCAGGTGTGCTTCATGGTTTTTGAGGATGGTGCTGTTTGGAGCGTCAGGACCCCTTGGAGGGGACAAGGTGGGGCACAGATTGCAAGAAGTGGGAACCATGGCGTGTGGGCTGGGGCTGGGGCAGCTAAGGAGGGCATTCACCGTGTCTCAGGGGCAAGGTTGATGGAATCTGGGGACAGACTGGGTGTGCAGGTGAGGCGGGCATGGAGGAGCCAGGGGGGATCCCTGCATGTCCAACTTGGCCAGGGCTGTGTGCTAATATGGGGACCCCAGGAGGAACCCTGTGGGAGCAGAAGAGCCATCTGGGCTGAAACTGTGGGTTTGGAGCCTCTGCAGGGAACCCGGGCAGCCTGAGCAGCGACAGCCTGCGCGGAGCCCAAGGAACACCACCACTTCCGGGACGGCTGGCAGGAAGACAGCCATCCCTGTAGGAAAGCCGGGAGTGTGGCGGGCCAAGGACGGAGAGGCCAGAGGTGCCCATTGGGTTTAGGGGCCTGTAGGGGAGGAAGGAAGCAAGGAAGGGTCAGAGAGCTGTGCTTGGAGGGATGGGGACGTGGCAGCAAGTGGCCATGATGGGAGAAGAGAGGCAGTGTGAGGTGTTTCGGGTCTTTTCTGGGCAAATGAACCAGGTGGGGGTGGGGCACTGTGCCCTCGGTCTCAGGGGCGGTGCAAGGGTCAGCTGAGGGCATGCGCCCAGGGGCTCCGTGGTTTTCCCACGAGGTGCCCTTCTGTGGCAGACCCACCAGAAGGAACGCGTCAACAGGGCTGGAGAGCAGGACACTAGGCTGGGCATCTGGTGAGGACAGGAAGGCGCTGGACAATCCCAAAAAGGCTGGGCTGCTGGGGCTTGAATCCTGGTGGGTCCGAGGTTCCGTGTGCAGAGTCATGCTGAGCGGGGAGGCAGGTGTTTCTGTGGGAGCAGCAGATCCGGTCTGGAGACATGTTTCCCAGGTGAGAGTGTTACGAGGTTGTTAAGAGAGTGTTAAGGGGCTTCAAGCAAACAGGGCCTGGGAGGTTGGCAGGTGCCTGGGTGCGTGAGCAGGACTCCAGCCCCGGCCTGACCCAGAAGCCCAGGAGAAGGGGGTGAGGAGAGACAGAATACCATGGCATGACCCCTGACCCCTAGGCAGCGGCAGGATGCGGGGGGGTGGGGGTGGGGGGAGCTGGGACCCCTGCGGGTTTGCACGCCACCCCGTGGAGGGAGCAGGGAGCCTTCCAGATGGCCCCCAGGAGGGTGGCTGGTGGGCACTGGAGGGCAGGGAGCATCTGGGGCCAGCTTGGTCCTGCTTTCAGAGCCTCCAAGATCATACCAGGTGGGTTCCCACCACTGCCCAGCAGCCTTCTGGAGGAGGCAGGGTCAGAATGTTATGCGGAGGGCATCTGGGAGCTGGGGACTGGGTGAACCTAGGCCCTACCGTAATGTCCACGTGGCTTTATTATGCCTGGCGGGGCCGGGAACGTAGAGGCAAAATGTTTTCTTCGCTCTTTTTCCTTAAGCCTTGGCAGCCAGCAGCTGGCTGAGCCCCTGGGACAGGTACCCGGAGGAAAAACATCCCCAGGAAGGAGGCCTCGGCCGGGCTCTTCCCTGGAACATGCCCCGCCCAGCTGAGGCTTTTGGGCTCTTGTTCAAAAATGGCCCAGTGGCCTCGCAGGCAGCAAAGGCACCCTAGCCTACAGATATTTGTGTCCTTCCTGGGCAGTGCGGGGCCACACCCCAGAGGTGCCGTCTCCCCCACCCTTGGGCTCAGGAGAGAGGCTGGCGCTCGCTGGGCGGGGAGTCTGTGGTGGTGGCAGGTGCACCCCTCAGCCCAGCAGGCGGGCGGCATCGAGGTCTGGCCTTGGTCTCTGGCCTCCAGGTCTGTGTCTTTGCCCCTTGGGGCTCCTCCCTGACCTTCCGGCAACTCCCCTCCTTGCTTTCATTTGGTTTTGCACTATGTCGGGCAGGCACTTGCCGCTCAGTAAATACTTGTAGGAACAAAGGAGCCAGTCACCTCGGCTCACTCTCTTCCTGTCCTTCTCCATGTGCCCCTAGTTTCTGCATCTTCAGGGGCAGCTTTCTCTGCCCTCCCCCTCCCCCATGCTGCCCCGATTGGCCCCCCACTGCCCTCGTGACCTCCAGCCCACTGTCCAGCTTCAAAGGATCGAGACCCAGTGGCTGAATGGAAAATGGGTCTAAAGGCCGAGACTGGCTGTATGCACATGTGTGAGCACGTGTGTGAGTGTGTGCATGTGTGCATGTGCATACGTGTGAGCCCGTGTGTGCCCGCGTGTGTTGAGGAGGGCTGCTGTGCAGTTCGCCCCCAGCCCCTCCCCTTGGCCACAGTGGCCCAGAATTCTCCAGCCTGACCCTGTTCTCCAGACACTGAAACCACAGAGTGGTCTTTCTCCATGACGTGCTCTCAGCTCCCCTCCTGCTCCCACAGAGTAGAGACCACTGGCTCAGATGGGGGGCACGGGAGTGGGCAGTGCCTGACCGTGACAAGCCGCGGGGCCCAGGTAGATGGGCAGGTCCGCGGGGAGGCTGCTCTGAGGCAGGAGAGACCCCGACCCGCCCTGTAGGCACCTGCCGGGCCGCAGACACCAGCGGGCGGGGCCCGGGGCTGGTTGGAAGGACAGAAGCGCTGCAGCCTGGAGCCCAGCGGAGGGGTGTGAAGGGCAGCAGGGGAGGGCAGCGGTGCAGGAATGTCAGCTCCTGGGCATCTCGTCCTCCCTCCCTTTCAGCCGTCCTGGGGGAGGTGGCGGGGTGGGGGGCTCCCGGGGCTTCAGGCTGTGCTCCCCGACCCTCGTGACATGAGCATCTTTCCGTATGCTTCCTGCCACCTGCCTGTTCTCTTGCAAAATGCCTGTTCTATTCGCTTGAGCACGTCCTTTCTCCCAGGCTGTGGATTTCTTCGGGGAGCCCCGGTCACTCTGTCTACATCTTGTCTCGCCCCTCGACGGCCCTGCTCGGAGGCTCTTGGAGGGCTCTCTCCCTAGCATCTTCTAATAAAGAGAAATGTCTGATTTCAATACGGTCACAATTACCAACACCTTCCATTAGGTGAGGGCCTTTCTCCCAAGACACAAAAAGAAGCGAATGTAGAGAAAAACACCCGGACATTTGCCAAATCAGGGCACACGGGGGTGACGCCGGGGTGCTGAGGAGGTTCTATTTCTTGACGCCCGTGGTGGTTACGTGTTTGTTTTATAAAAGTCGTTAAGTTGTGTGGTCGTGCCTTATGTAGTTGCAGGCACGACATGCACGCGTTTCTACAAATATATTCATGAGTGCTGTCAATGGGAAATACCTCAAGCGTGTGTTAGCATATATTTTCGTATACGTATAAAAACAAATTCATAAATGTGCACAGCTTTGCTTGGACTCAAGTGATTTCCGTAGGGAAGTTGTCCTTATATTTATTCATAAACAAGCACAATGCATGGAAGAGAATGTCTCTGGAAGAAACCACACGGACAAGACTGAGGTGTGAGGGGGGCGCTGGGGGTGGAGCCGAGAAGGTTTGTGGGGAGCAGGCAGGTGCACGGGGCAGGGGCCGCGGGCATGACGGGAGGCTGGGTACAGACAGGGGGTTTGGTCAAATACTACATGCGGTAAGGCTGATGGGAGTTGGTGAGAAAAGTGTCGAGGGACAGCAGAGCCACAGTGCTGGGTGGGATTGGGGAACCCGGACACCCCAGCCCTCCCCAAGGGGCAAAACACTCCGAAAGCAACAAGCTAGCCGGCGCCCAGATCCTGGCTCTTAAGGTCGCTGGTCCCTGCAGGGACCGGGCATCCCTGGGATCAGTGGGCAGCGGGCAACGCCTGGGCTGGGACCGGGCCGGATGAGATGACCAGGAAGCAAAGACCTGAGGAGGCATGAGCCCCACTCTGGCCAAATCAGGCACGACTGAGCCTCAGAGTCCATCATGTTAGTAAAGGTTACAGTCCACGAATACAAGAGGAAACCCAGAGTCCACCTGGATGCTCGGGGAGCACGGGGTCTGTAGTTCGCAAGAGCATCCTGGGGAGCAATCATAATCACAAAGGGAGCACGGAGCCCCAGCAGGCCATACGTCAGGGGTGCCCACCACCCCTCCTGGCTGGCTTCCGTCTTCTGCCGCTTTTCTAAAGCAGTTCCCGGGACTCCAGGAAACCGTGCACTTGCTGCTTACCAGCTCCTGTGATGAAAGGACACGACAGGGGACACGGACCAGCATTCCAGATGGAGGACACGCACAGACCCAGGTGTGTGGGAAGGGCATGGAGCTCCCTCTCCCCAAACCTCCAGGTGTTCCCCAACCTGGACGCTCGCCAGACCCCACATTTCTGGATGTTTCGGAGGCTCCTCCACGTAGGCATGATGGATCATTAACTCGCAGGAGGAGGGGGTGGGCTGAGAGTGGCAAGCTTCCAATCAGGTCTCGTCTTCCTGATGACCAGCCCTCCCAGGACCCCCCACACCCACCACGAGTCACATCTGGAGAGCAAAAGATGCTTCTGTCACCCAGGAAATTCCTAGCGATTCAGGAGCTCAGGGTCAGGACCCGGAGTCAAAGACCAAATATTGGAACAGAAGATGCTCCTAGAGCTCTCCTTACTGGAGGCTGCGTGGGGAGCCGGGACCAGGGACCCACGTGGATGGTGGCTGGGATCTCACGCGGCCCAGGATCACAAAAGCAAGCACCACACAAGCCCACACCGAACGATAATCCAAACAGAACCGTCCCGCCACCCGCAGAAGCCTCGGGGCCACGGGAGTCACAGGAAGACGGGGGACCGCCGCAGACCACGGCCACTGCAGACACTCCGTGGCCAGCCTTCCACGCACCTGCACTATCTTTCCATAAACCCATGTGATTATGTCCCCTCACGTCTCATTCATAAGTTTTTCTGGTATGATTAATGCTTTTGCTACTAGGATTCGCATCCTCCTGACGCTTCTCACAATGTTCACGGCTCCCTCCAAGGTTTGGAGACCTGCCCTTGGTGGTTGCTTCACGGGTGGTCCCTGCCACCTAGCAGGTGTCCCCTCCTGCAGGAGACCGTCTCCGAGCTGCACCAGCACCACGGAACCAAAATTACCATAGCTTTATCGTGCGTCCAAACACCTACTGGAGCTCCCATAGTGGTCTTCTCCAGAACTTCTTGACTATTCTACTTTTGATATTCATTGAATTGTAGAATCAACTTATCAAGCAGGGGGAAAAAACCCCTGCTGGGATTCTGATTAAGTCTATAGATACATTTGGGAGGAATTTACATTTTTATAGGACTGGGTTTTTCAAATCTGTAAGCGTGCCATAAAGTTTCATTTATTTAAGCCCTTAAAAAAAAAAAAGATTTATTTATTTAATTATTTGAGAGACAAAGGTGGGGAGGGGCAGAGGGAGAGAGAGAATCTCAAGCAGACTCTGAGCTGAGCACGGAGCCCGATACAGGGCTCGATCCCACGACCCTGAGATCATGATCTGAGCCGAAACCAAGAGTTGGACACTTAACCAACTGAGTTAAGTGACCAGCCCTCCCAGGAGCCCCCCACCAAACCCGAGCCGCCCAGGCGCCCCTTTTCAAGCCCTTTTAAAGCTCTCCCCAAAATGTTCTGCAGTTTTCTGCATAGAGGTCTTACACAGGATTTGTCAGATTTATTTCCAGATATTTGATTTTTATGCTATTGTAAATGTTAAGGTGTGAAATATTCTCTTTCCCAAGTGTCTGCTGCTGATGTAAAGAAATGCATTTGACTTCTAAGGTGCGATCCTGAATTTTGGCATCCTTACTAAGAGGATTTTTATTTTCATGATATTTTTTGTAACTTCTGCATTTCCTACATATCCAACCCCAGCGTCTGTTCATCTGCAAACTTACAGTTTCACTGTTCCTTTCTAATCCACAGATGCTGTATTTGTTTTCCTTAATTCTCTAGGACTTCAGTTACACTGTGAAAGAGAGGTCATCCTTCCCTCACAGATGAATCTCTCCAGGCTGTACGATTTGGGATGACATTTGCTCTAGGTATTTGTAGGCATCCGTTACTAGCTTAAGGAACTTCCCTGTTATTCATAATATGCTAATATTGACATTTTTGATGCAATGGCACAGACAGGAGAAACTTTGCAAATTCTGCCAAAGCAGGGACTACAAATGAGAGAGCTGACAGGAACACAGATTTGGGGGCAGACGGACCTCTGTGACCGGAGCCGACAGCGAGCACCAGCCCCCCACGTCCCCACAGGGTAGGCGGCCAGCGCCCCCCAGGCTGTGCCCCTCTGCACGCCTGCCACGCTTATTTCTAACAGTCCTTAAGGGCGTTCACTCCGGATTCCACCCAGTTTAATCACCCGACCCAGAACGGAGACATTCCCAGACTTCTTGAGCACAAGCGGAGCGTCTTCACCGCTTCCTGATCTGCGTCTCGGCTTCTCCGGGTCTGGGTCCACTACCGGGCGGCGAGGGTGCCCGCCACCCTGGGACGGCAGCTGCAACTGGGTGTCTTCTGCACCAGACTCCCGGCGCTGCCCCCACGGTCTTCACAGCTCCCAAGCCTTCCTCCTTCATCGTGACAATGCTAAGCTCAATTATTTAACATCATTAATATGCTGAGGGAAAACGTGCCTCCATAATCACGGTCCTTGAGCCAGACCGATAGCTCTTTATTTACCTGTCGCTTTTGGGCTAATTCGCATTTTGTGAACAATTTTGTTAAACTAATATCGAATACGATTGAATAATTTTCTGTGCCTTTTGATTTGATTATGTGACTTTCCTTTTTTAATAAGTTCGTTTGCAGATTACATCATTTGATCCCCCCCCAGTATTAGAACAAACTTGCACACCTGAAATAAATCTAAAATGTTCATTTCGTAGTACTATTTTAAAACACTGCTGTGTTGGTCATGATTTTTCTTTTTTGCATCTGTGTTCAGGAGTGTGATTGACTCGCCGCTTTCCTTCCTCACACCGTCCTTGTCAGTCCTGGGAGTCAAGATGTTGCTAGTCTTGACTTATTTCAAGGGGTTTTATTTGCATTTTATATTTGGTGAATTAGCCGGTGAAGCCATGGGGCCCTAAGTTTTCTTCGTAAGGAGGTTGTTTTTTTTTTTTCAAAGATTTTTTATTTATTCATGAGAGACAGAGAGAGAGAGAAGCAGAGGGAGAAGCAAGCTCCCAAGGAGCAGAGAGCCTGATGAGGGACTCGATCCCAGGACCCGGGACCATGACCCGAGCTGAAGGCAGACACTTAACCGTCTGAGCCACCCAGGTGCCCTGTTCGTAGGGAGGTTTTGATTTTAGTTTCAGTCCCTTTAATAGTTAGTGTTTTATTTCCCATTTACTTGTTCCTGCCTCCGGTCGCTCGCAGTAAATACCCAACTCATTCATTTTCATGTTGTCTCATTTTCGAATAGACGCTGGCCACTGTCTAGTCTAGGACTCTGCCCCATAAAGGCTACTGACCATTCCTGCTTCCTTTAATACAACCATTTCTGTTTTATTCCTCGCGGGGGCTTCCTCACCCTCCAATACGTTAAAAAAATAAATATAAGAAGTGATACTTCATCGTTATGGTTTCAGACAGAGATGCGTGTTCCTCACTCAGCATGACCGCGGGGGTCAGAGAGTATGATGTCATATGATGTGAACTGTGTGCCTCGTGCGGAGCCCAGCGTGGCTGCCACAGGCGGGGGTGGGGGGGCTGAACCGCAGATGGAGGGAGCCGTGCAGGGCGTGAAGGGGTAAAACGGACCGACGACAGTCACTTCCAACTGCTTTCATTGTTCGATGGAACCAAGTTTCTGTTTGTTAAAGCAGTTTTGATATTTGGGGACGTGACGAAGACGTTGAAATTTTTCACATTAAAGTCAATGGCAATATGACTTTGTCTTCTGGCTTGTCACCAGCGGCAGGGTTTTCGCGGAAAAGTCAAGTCATCTCGGGGTCGGGCATGCTCGCGTTCAAGCCGTGCATGTTTTGTGGCTCTTGTGAATTCATATCACTGTCCCGTCTTTGACGACGTGTTTTCATTAAATGTGATGGGAGCATTCGACTAGTGACATCATTAGCTGCAGCTGCAAATACGTCCCGAATGGCACTGTATGGTTTACCCACCACAGCCGACCCATACCAGGGAATGTTCTAGTTCAATGTTCTCCTGGAGTTGAGCGTAAGTGCATTGTGGGCAGAGAATATTCTCTATGTGATTTCAGTCTTTCCAAATGTTTCAGCACTTCACTGTCGATCTTCTGTTACTCTGTCAAAATGTCCTTCAAAACAATACATCTTTCCAGCATTGCAGTTGGGCTTTTTGCACGACCTGCAGGTAAAATTTCTGTCTTCAGTAGCTTACTGGCTTTGCAAAGTGGGAAGCGGCAGGTCAGAGGTACCTGTGCCCTGAAGCCTCACCCACATTGGCCCTGAAGCCACCAAGGGGCTGGCGAGGCAGGCTCCTTCCCGGACCATCCCCCTCTGCCGAAAGACAGCGGCTTGCTCGGCCCCTGCGCATCTGCAGTCCGGTCTCGCATGCGCTCTTCCCTCCCCCTCGTTCAGGGTCAGGTGCGCACCAGGCCCAGGGTTCCTTCCCACCTTCTCTCTCACAGACGTTTCCCCAGGGAAGTCTTCTAGTGGGATCCCTAGAAGACTGAGACCCGCAGGAGTGGCACCCAGAGGATCTGAGGGGACAGGGGCAGGAGTGGGGGCTGGCAACTGAGGCGTCCCCATTCTGGTAGTCGGATGGGGCACGGATAGCGCCGGGAACACGCTGGAGGCCCTGTTGTTAAAGGTTTCAGTGGTGACAATGGGCAGAAGTCCCAGTGGAGGAGAGCCCAGGGCAGGTGGGACGACGCAGGTGTTTGGGGAGCTCAGGGGGACAGGGCCCCCAGAGACAGCAGAGTCGGCTGGTTGTGGCTGAGTCGTTGTGACGCCCCATCCAGTGACAAAGAAACGGGACATAAGGGACCCTGAGAACAGAGATGGGGACACACAGACGGACACATCCAAGGATGCTGACTCGGCAGCCCACCTGGACACTGGACCTACAGAGTTGGTCCCCCCTCCCAGGTAAGAGCCAGCCCTTCTCGGACCCTGCAGGATGCTGTCAAAGCCCCTCCCACACTGCGCCATGCCTGCCCCCTCAAACGTGCCCCCATCTTGTCACCTGGCTGCCAGGTGACTGGGGCTAATTCCCACATAATCCAGTCGGGAACATGTGGGGTCTGACAAAGCAGGGGACACCATACCCCTACAAAATCGCAGAACAAGCCTGCATCCTGGCGGGACCAGGGGGGTATTCCCGGGATCGGACTTCATTTCCATAAAAAAATTAATGTACAATTTACATACAGTAAAATCCACAGTTCTTTGAGTTTTGACAAATATATAGACACAGAACCCCCACCAAAACCAAGATACAGAGCAGCTCCACATCAAAAAGAAAAAAAGAAAAGAAAAAAAACTCCCCCGTGCCATTTTGCAGTCAAGGCCTCCCCCCACCCCAGGCCCTGGCAACCCCTGATGTCTTTTCTGTCCCCAAAACATTGCTTTTTCCAGAACACCATCAAAATGGAATCACACAACACGTATCCTTTCAAGTCTGTCTGCTCTCGGTCTCGATAGTGTCCCCAAGCCGCTCCTACCGTGGCAGGTGCCGGGAAGTGGCTGCCCCGCCGTGTGTCCACCCCCAGGCAAAGGGACAGTCCCCAGCACCTCTGCCCAGCGGTGATCACAGATCAACACCTGCACGCGGGCTTTTGAGTGAACGTGGACTTCTTTTCCCCTTGAGTCAACATCTGTGAGCAGGACTGAGTCACGATGCGTGCATGCTTACTTCTGGAAAGACCCGCCGAGCGCATCCTCCGTCCTTGCCAGCCCCGGCGTGGGCTGTTCTCATTCCAGCCACTCTGCAAAGCACGCAGTGGCCCCTCGCCGTGGCTTTCACATGCATGTCCCTCCTTACTGGCCACGTCGGACCCCTTCCGTGCCCCTGGCCATCTGCGTGGCCCCTTTGGGGAGGGGTCTCCTTATGTCTTTAGCCCATGTTTTGATACCGAGTTGTTTTCTTCTTATTGGTGGTTGAGGATTCCTCATGTACCCTGGATATGGAGACACCTGTCTTCAAGTGTCTTCTTCCCCCGTGGCTAGCGTTTTCCTTCTCTTAGCCGTGACTTCCGAACACAAAATTTCTTCATTTTGAGAAGGTCCAATTTATCTCATTTTTTTCTTTTGTGGATAGCGTATCGAAGACGTTTTCCCCAACCCAGGGTCACGAAGATTTTCTCCCATACTTTGCATTTCGATCTAGGACCAATTTGGAAGTGATTTTTGCATATGGTGTGAAACATGACTCAAAGTTCATTGTTTGGGCATGGAATTCCAATCATTCCATGCCTTCTGTTGAGAAGGCTGTTAGTTGTCCATTCATACATGGGTCTACTCCCAGACCCTCCATTTGGTTTACCCTTCCTCCTCTGCCTGGTGTCCCGGCCTCGGCCCTGCGGACACTTCAGGCCAGGCAGCTCCCTGTGGAAGGGGCTGCCCTAAGCACTGGAGCCTGTTTGCAGCACCCTGGCCTCCACCCACCCCCAAGTGCAGCAGCCAGACATGTCTGGAGACCCCACTGTTTCATCTGCCCGGGTCACCATAATGCAGTTTCACCGAGGAGGCGGCTCACACACTGTCCCCCGGTCCCAGAGGCTGACGCCCAAGATGCAGGCGCGGGCAGGGCGGGGTCCTCCCGAGGCCTCTCTCCTCGTGTGTGGACGGCCGTGCTCTCCCTGGGTCCTTCCTCACAGGATCGTCCCTCCATGCGGGTCTGTGTCCTGATGTCCTCTTGTTACAAGGACCCCGGTCACACGGGATCAGGGCCACCCCAGTGACCCCGTTTTAACCTGATTACCTCTCTTAAAGACCATCTCTCAAATGAGGTCACATTCTGAGGTCATGGGGTTAGGGCTTCAACCTGTGAATTTGGGGAACACAGCTCAGTCCACAACCCGTTGCCCTATCAGTGACTTCCTAAGAGTCCCCAGCGTCAGGGGGGAGGGGACATGCCCCTCGCTCAGGCCCAGCCCTCCCCTCAGGATGCGACGCTCGCACAGGGGACAGAACCAGCCTTGCGAATGGACTTCTCCAGGCCTGACCCTCAGAAGCACCGGGGCTGGTAAAGACTCGGTTTCTTCACTAGGAGAATTTCATCATGTTTCTGTTGTTTCCTTGTTTAGAGACATTCCTGGATACAGTTTGGTCAGTTATAGTTAAATTTGACTCTTCTTTTTTTTCCAGAAAAAAGATATACAACACCAAGAGTGAATCCTGGCATAAAAACCGAAGTGTGGACTTCGGGTGAGGACGATGTGTCTGTGGAGGCTCACGGACTATAACACACATACCACGTGGTGGGGATGTTGAAAGTGGGGAGCTTGTGTGGGAGCAGAGGTACGCGGCCACGTGTACGCTTTCCTCCCAATTTTGCTGCGAACCTAGCACCGCTCTAAAAAAACAAAGTCTATTATAAAATGAATAACATCCATCCTTTAAAAATAGCTCCCAAAAATGAAATCTTTAGGTATAAACCCCATTAAACATATTCAGAATCGGTCTGCTAAACACAACGCAACCCTCATGGAGGAAACCGAAGATGGCCCGGCGAAGCCGACGGAGGCCACGTGCGCGTGGAGGGGAGATCCAACACCGCAAACGTGTCCACTCTCCCAGCTCTCGTCTGCAAATGTAATGGGATTCCAGTAAAACTCGTAGCAGAATTCTCTGGTAGATAAAGACAAAATGAAGTTTCGTCTGTGAGATTTACGGTGAAAAGCGAAAACAATTCCGAAAATGGAAATAAAGTGGGAGGAGTGGTGTTCCCTTCCTGTAAGCCGTGTTAGCGGGCACTCGCAGGGCAATGTGGTGGTGGGGGACCGCGTCCGGACACCCACGAAGTCGCCTGAGATCCCTGAGCTCTGACGGAGGCACAAAGACAGCTCACTGGGGGAGGGACAGCCTTTCTCAACAAATGGAGGGGGGACAACTCAACAGCCACGTTACAAAGACCTGAACCCCACATTTGTACGAAATCAAGTCTCAGTCAGTCATGGACCCAAATGCAAGCTACACACAACTAGAGCACATTTAGAAGGAAGCATAACACAGCAGAACGTTTTTATGACCTCGAGTCACAAGCACAGTGTGTACAAGAAACAAAAGTAACCAGTGGGATTCACTGCATTCTGAACATATGGGGTAAGGTAAAGCAATCTTACCGTTCTCGCTAAAGGCAGGAGGGAAACCTGACCTTGGTGGGGGGGTCACATGATCTGTCCCTTCCGAAGGGACGTTTGTCTTCAACTTCTTCACCAAACGTTTAGCCTTTGGGGGAGCTCATGGTTATCTTAAAATGTCACTTAGTAATAAAGTGACGGGGACTCCACCCTCATCAGGACATCACAGGGAGCTCCACAGATCACCCCATCCCCCCGGCAAAATAGAGAAAATGTTTCAAAAAACTACGGACTGTCACTTAGTCTCTCGCAATGGCCTAATTGTCATTTCAAACGAAGGGACATTTGTTCAATAAAATCTACTAAAAGCCGGTACAAAGTGTGAGTCTGTGGTATTTGAACCAAGACGTGTGCCCTCCCTCCCCGTCCCAGCTCAGCTCTGCTCCGGACCCCGCATCACGGTGGTGAACATGGGCCGCCCTCCCCACTTCCCGCGGTGGCCACCCTCCTGGGAGGCAGGGGCTGCCACGGGAGAGTGCCCGCGGCCACCTGCAGCTGCACCTGCCTCGGGAGACGCGTGACCTTCAAGAACATAGGGAAGTCAGGGGATGGCCCTGCCATCCGGGGCTGAGGGCAGTGACTCCTCCGGGGCCGGAATGTTCTTGATCGGAGGGCGGCTCTAGGAGGGCTTGTGAAAACCCAGTGAGATCTACCGCACACTGTGTCCCCTTTCCCGTGGCTTCACTCCCATACGGTGTGGCAGCAGCAAGAAGCAAACGTGTTTGGGTCTGTGCCAGTGACGCCCGCGGGCGGCCCAGGACCACACGGTCGCTCTTCTCCAGCCCCTCGGTTTGCCCCACAGTGACCGCCCCTACTTTTATAAGCTCAGCTAAGGATTCAAAAGGATTTTGCTTATTGCACCCCACAGTTACATTTTTTTTTAAGATTTTAAGGATCCAGGATTTTCCAGGTTGTGCGCCTTCTGGGGTTCCTAGGATGCAGCACTGGAAGCGCCAGGTCTTACTGGGTGAGGGCGGCCTGTCCCCCTCCCCCCTCCCCCGACTTCACAGGAGGGGCCCTCCTGCCCAGGGGCAGGGCAAGGAAGACGGCAGGCTGGGAGGCGGCAGACCTGGCCTCTCCCACGCCCCCGCGGAGACTTTGATGTGCGGGCTCTCTGACGCTCTGCAGTTCACAGGCGTCTCTCGCCCCCTCCTCAGCAGGCCCCGTGGCCATGCGTCCCAGGAGGCCAGCATGGCCCCAACACATGTGCGCACCTGTGGAGGAGAGGTGCCGGAGTCTTCTCACGGGACGGGCATCCTTCCCAGCACTGCTAGTTGAGCTCTGGCCTCGCTGTCCTAGATGGCATCACATGGAAGAGGTGCAGGATGGCCAGACGCGTCTGTGGGCAGCCTCCCTGCAGCCATCGGGCAGTGTGCTGGGCAGCGTTCTCCAGAGCAATGGAACCAACAGGATGTGTAGATAGAGAAAGATACTTATTGTAAGGAGGTGGCTCATGCCATTGTGGAGGCTTGGTGAGCCCAAAGTCTGGGCGGGGAGACCAGCACCAGAGAATCAGGTAAGAATCAGGGTATGAGCGCAAAGGCGTTCTGCTGGCAAACAAGTAGGAGCCAATATTGCTGATGGAACCCAGAGGTTGTCCACTGGCAGAATTCCCTCTTGCTTGGGGAAGTCTGGCTTTTGTTCTCCTCAAGCCTTCAACTGATTAGATGAGGCCCACCCACATCGTGGACCTCCATCTGCTTTACTCAAAGTCCACAGATTCAAATATCAATCTCATCCAAAAACACTCTCATGGATGCACCCAGAATAACGTTTGACCAAATATCTGGGCACCATGGCCCAGCCAAGGGGACACATAAAATTAAGCATCACACTTGGGAATGTGTAAGTCACATCCTTGCTCTGTGTTGGGCCTGTCGCTCTTTCCCTGGACATTAACTTCAAATCCATTGTCCCACGTGTGAATTCATCAAGCTTTAGACTTGCAAAAGTGCTGCTCTTCCAAATCAGCCCTGTGACTTGGTCCCTCAAGTCTCACTGAGGCAGTCCTGGGGACCCTCAGCCCTGGAGGGCGCCCTCTATTCTGGGGCCCATCACCCCATGTGTCTCAACCACCAGGTTGTTTTAATGATACATTTGGGACGAAGTTTGTAAACATTTCCCTCCAGCCCGGAACATGATGCTCAGTAAGTCAGCTAAGTGTTGGTTGATCCTAGTTCTCACGTGAAGCGAGATGCTGCATTAGGTCCAGATGGAGTGGGCACCTCTGGCTGGCAGAGAGCACCCCTGGCTGAGGACAGCCAGGCAGAAAGATGCAAGGTTTCTGATGCCCGAGGCTGGTTCCCGAGATGTGGGGGTTGCAGGCAGCCTGGGGGTCGCACATCCATCTGTTGACTTCCAGTACAGGGGGCGTTCACTTGCCCTGACGCCTCAGCCCTCCCGCCATCTTTTATAAGTCGGAGCCCTTGGCACTGGCTAAACCTTCTGTCCTGGTCACGAGGAGGACTTGCAGCCAGACAGAAGGGTTAGGACTGCAGCTGTACCACCCCAGGGGGTGCACACTCCATGCTGGGGCTCAGCCCCTGGAAATGCAGAAACAACAGGACCAACCTTGTTGGAGAACTGAGTTGGCCAACCCCTCCTGGAACAAGAACCTGGGCCACAGGTCTTTGTTTTCCTTTCTGCTGTCCCTAGGGTGGAGCAAACACAACAGGTGCTCAGTACACATGAATGAAGACAATGGACGAGCGGAATCCAATGACGAAGGCATTAGGAAAAGAACCACCATGAGAACAAGGCTGACAGGGGCAGAACATTTTATTTAAAGGGACTGAAGGCCCAGTTGGGCCCGAAGAGTCTCAGCTATAGTTTGTGCCCCTAGTTCTGATCTCGGCTGCAGGGCTGGCTCAGTGGGGAGCATGAAGGGAAAGGGCAAAGAGGGAGCATCAGTAGGAGCCTGCAGACATGGAGGGTCCCCTCCTGGGCTGGACCTGGAAAGTGCTTGTGGAGGAAATTTCAGGGTGCAGGTATTGGATGCCAGGAGGGATGGGGTGATGAGGAGGAGGCTCCTTGTGATAAGTAACTGGAAAAGGGGTCACAGGACAAACCAAGGACCATGACAGGGTCATTCCCTTCCTCAGGACTCAGAGAAAACTGTCCCTGGGTCTGGAGAGCAGCTCAGAACTGAAATGAGGAGGGGTGTCTTCCTGGGGAGACTGAATTTACCTAAGGCTTATGGTCACATCTCAGATCTTGTGCTGGCAGCAGATGGGGACACAGCAGTTGGACTGGGAGCAGCAGGGGGTACAGCAGCTGGACTGGGAGCAGCCACAGGAGCCACAGCCCCCACAGCCAGAGCCACGGCCCCCACAGC
>NC_138379.1:1044137-1060668 GCF_054177405.1 Leptonychotes weddellii | reverse complement strand
GGTAATTCAATGACACAAGTGAAAAAATCATAGGATGTTCTCTCAACTGGAAAATACCAATTAAGGAAGCAATTCTGATTTTCCACCCACCTCGGGCTGAGCGGGGAGCTTATCTCCGGGGAGAGGGATCGCGGGGACCGGGGCTCCTCGAGGCCCGAGGCCGGGGCTGCTGCCCGGGGCTTCGCCCGAGAGCGTTGCCTGGCGGCCGGGCTCCGAGGAGGGCCGGGGCTTCCGCGGGGGTGCCGGGAAAGGCTGCGGCGGGCCCTGCTGTCTGAGGTGGGCGTTGGGGACGGGCCCTGACACGGCATCCCGCTCTGTGGCAGCACCAAGGACAGTGTCCTGGGCCCTGGGCAGCCGCGGTGGGTGACGGGTCGCCCTGCAGGCTGGCCGTGTCCCCCCACCTGGTCCAGGCTCCTGCGGTGGCCTCGGGCCCCTCTGTGGGGGGCGGGGGGTCATCTAGTCACTGACCGTCCCCGCATTCTGGCCCCAGAAGCCTCCCCCTGCTCATGGCCCAGCTGAGCTTATGGTCCCGTCCTGTGCAGTTTCCTCCCATCTCTGAGGTGTGCGTGGATCCCGCCCTGGGTCAGCCGTGCTAACTGGGGGTTGGGGTTACCGAATCTCTCACTGCTGCGGAGCCAGGAGTAGTTGGCATCTTTCAAGGTCAGAGGCCCCCACTGCTCCCAGGGACTCAAATGCAGGGAGAGTGTTACTGGGTCTCGTGTGTGACCCTGACCTCCAGGACCAGCTTTGAGGCCACATCCTGCTTGCCCCACACGCTCACAATCATTTTTACATTTCCAATGGTTGAGTAAAAATCAAAAGCAGTATAATAAATTGTGACACAGGAGAATTATACGAAGGTCAAATTTCAGTGCCCGCACAGAATGCTCTGCCGGAGCGGAGGGCCCCCAGCATGTCCAGACCGTTTGTGGCCACTTTCCTGCCATGGAGGCAGAGCTGACTTGTTGACCTGTCGACACAAAATGAACAAACCTCTTAGAATTTTTCTTTTAAGAGAAAGGAAGAGAATTTCATCGGAGCCCGGGTGAGGTCGGCTGCCAGGATGCACAATCTTCACGAAGAAGGGGGTGCTGGGGGGAAGGAATGTGGAATACGGGATTATCGATGGTCTTTGTTGCATCAGGACTTACAAATCCCCAGGACAAAGGACAAACTTTATCTTCTGTGTTTAGTATGTGCAAGGTTGCAGGCTACGGAGGATCGAAACCCAGGGGGATTTCTACTCTCATCTTTAGTTTGAAATGTTTCTTTCAGGTTATTTGCTAATGAAGCAGATGTACAGTGTGTGCTCAGGGCAGAAATAGAGCCTGTGCTTTGAGGTTTGGTGAAGTCATTCACCTGGTAAAAGTTAAAGTATGGCTTTCCTGGGGGCCCAGGTCCACCGAGAGTAAAACCTGAAAATGTCCTTTATGACCCCAGAGACCATGTGGCCTGCAGAGCCTGAAATACCTATTTCCTGGGGCTGCTGAGCCCTGAGCTGAGTCCACACGCAGAAACTTTCCAGGTCCTGAGCAGAAAAGGTGCGGGCCTCGGTTTCCACCTCTGCAAAGCTGCCTCCCTCTCGACGGAGCCGATGTGCCCGTAGAAGGTGTCTACGTCATCCCAAGTATGGCAGTGCAGACATCCTACAGCACACACACGCTTCTGGAACACCCACTCGCGACAGGTCATCAGGTGGGGAGACTGGGATGTGGTCTTGGTCTTCCCGGGCGTCCTGATCGTCCCATAAAGACACAGAAGTCAGTCCCACGGAGCCTGGCTGGAGCCTGGACGCTGGGCTGGGGTGCCCAGGGGGGACTGCAGCTCCAGCCCCGCAGAGGAGCGACCCTGAACACATTTCATATCCCCTGTGAGCACTGGGCCCCATCTTTCAATTGAACACGGTTATAGACCAGTGGTTACGGGTCTGCTTTTCTTTATTTTAGAACATAATTGCTAGGTTCAGTGAGGTGAGAGCTAGTGTCATGGTCACACACACACGGACACACACACACACAGACACACGTGTGGACACACACGTGGACACACACGGACACACACACGTGGACACACACGTGGACACACATGGACACACACGTGGACACACACGCACACGGACACATGCGCGTGGACACACACATGTGGACACACACGTGGACACACATGGACACACACACGGACACACACGTGGACACACATGGACACACACACGTGGACACACACGTGGACACACACGTGGACACACACGTGGACACACATGGACACACACACGTGGACACACACGGACACACACGCACACGGACACATGTGCGCGGACACACACATGTGGACACACACGTGGACACACATGGACACACACGTGGACACACACGGACACACATGCACACGGACACGTGTGCGCGGACACACATATGTGGACACACGCACACACACGCACACACACGGACACACACGGGTCTGGGCACGCCAACACCACAGCACGGTGACCCACGGTTGTGTATGAAAGTACGGCTCATCGGGGGGGTGTGCTGTGGTCACTCTACAGAAAGAATGAACCCCAACCCAAAAGTTGGTTCCCGCGTCAAGCCTGCCGATGGCACGTGCAGAGCACGAAGGGCGGGTCTGGGACGCGATGGGGCTTCTGGGCAGAGCGGCGGCTCCGGGGAAGCGGCGGGTGGGGCTTTAACTGGGGGAGGGGGTCCCTTGCATGGGCAGGCTGCTGCAAGGTGTGTGCTCCTCCATTCTGTCCCCTGCCTGCCCTGGGCCGACCCTGGACTCACACATGCCAGGCGGTCTCGTGCCAAGCCCGAGGCCGGCATCTGTGCCCCCAGCCCCATTTCACATGTGAGGAAACTGAAGCTCACAGAAACCAAGTAGCCAGCCCAAGGTCACGCCTAGCGAGGGGCCAAGGCCCAGCACCTCCGAAAGCTCTGATTGCATCAGACGCGTGCGCGGACATCAGCAACGAATCAGGATGATGTAATATCCCTGCAGAGCCAAACACATTTTCTTCTGGCTGCAGGAAAAGTACAGCGGGTCACGGTGATTCAGTCAAGGCCAGCGTGCTGTTTGCCTCACTCCGCGCGCAGCCCCTTCCCGGGTCTCAACGGACAACCTGGGCCCCTCACGTTGGCCGGCCTTCCCGGCTCTCGCTCGCTGGAGTCTCTCCCTGGAACGCTGGCCTCCAAGCAGCTGTGTCCTCTGCCTGCTTTCTCACGCCACACATGCATGGTTCACCGTCAGAAGCCCCTCGAGGAATGCCACATCACTGGGCTCCCTTTTCCCCGGGAACATGGACCTCCAAGGCCCACTTTCCTTGGGAGTCCTGTTAGCCTTCTCCAGAGAGACAGAATCGACAAATACATACATTTATATGCAGACATGTCTTCTAAAGAGGTGCCTCATTCACGTATGGAGGCTGGTGCGTCCAGACTCTGCAGGGCAGGCTGAGGGCCCAGGAGAACCGATGGGACAGGGAACCTCAGAAGGCCGTCTGCTGGAGAACACCCTCTTGCTTGGGGAGCTTAGTCTTTGGTTCTACGCAGACCTTCGACTGATTGGATGAGGCCCACCCACACTGTGGAGGGCAACCTGCTTTATACTCAAAGTCCACCGATTTTAAATGTTCTTCTCACCCCCCAAATGCCAATAAGCTCACACGCAAAAGTAACCATTACAGAGCAGTTAACGTTTGTCTTGCGATGTTCAAAATAAGATTTTTCAGCAGGACATTCAGCTCGAAAGTCAGGAACAGGGCAGAGTGGCCAGGGAGAGAGGGAACGTGGGTGAGTATCGAGAACCAAGCACAGGAGACTTAGATCATGGTCTTCACTCTGGTGTGCTCAGCTTGGGAAGGAAGGAGAATCCAGCTCTGAAGACCAGGGCCACAGCCTCCCCGCATGCACGTGGGACAGAGACAAGGCCTCTTCTGCTAACAGAACTTGCCCGATGGGAGAATTCGGATGCAGGTGCGGGCTGCACGGCAGTGAGAGAGCATGAGAGTGGTGCGCGCATGGATGTGGTTCAGAGGGTAAATGTCACGTCGCGTGCATTTTAACGCAGTAAAAACACGTGTGTTGAGGGAAGCTTAACACAATAAGCCACGCACTCTTCAAGTGTGTAATTCTAGAAATTCTGACGTGTGTTCACCCATGAAGCCGTCAGCAGAACCAGGGAAAGGAAGCACCCATCACCCCAAAGGGTCCCATTGCCCTCGGTCACCCTCCTCCCACCGCCCGCCCCAGCCGGCCCACGTGGCAGCCTGGCTGAAAGGGAGTGCCCCGGTGGGTGAAGCCTGCCACCTGTGTGTGGGGGGATCTTGGCGTGTCCAGGTCCAGGCTGCTCCATAAGAGGCCACCACAACCCACCGTGTGCACGGGAGCCTCTTGGTCGCAGCCTCCCATTTCTCTCTGTAAGCACCTTGGAGTGGGAGTCTGGGTCACTCGGAAGGTGCTTGCTCGCCCGGCTGAGAACCCCCAACCCGTCCTCCAAAGGGGCTGCCTCCCTGCACGTCCCTCAGCCGCGGGCCCACACTGCAGGCCCCACCTGCTCGCCAGCGCTCCCCAGAGCCTGGCCTTGGAATCACAGCGCTCTGTAACGAGGGTTTCCCAGGACTCGCTGCCTCTTCATGTGCTCATTTTCCATCTGCATATTTCAGTGAAGTGACTGTTCGGTTTTTGCCCGTTTTTAAATTAGGATGTTTTTTCCTCCCCATTTGAGCTATGGGAGTTATTTTTATTTTCTGGACGTGAGCCCTCTCTCAGATTGGTGGCTTGCAAATATTTCTCCCCCATCTGTGCTTGTGTTTTCCTTCTCTCCACTGTGTCTTCTGAGGAGCTGAAGCTGCAGATTTTAATTTTGGTGGCATCTAATTGATCAGTTTGTTCTTCTACGGCTCGTGATGTTGGCCCTGCATCTAGAAGTCTGTGACCGACCACATTCACAAAGACTTCCTCTATAGTTTCTTCTAGAGGCTTCTAATTTCGTGCCATACACCTAGATCTGATGCACTCTAACTTCTGTTCTGTGTACCAGGCAAACTGTGAATTTAACTTTATTTTTTGGCAAACGAGTATCCCATTGTTCAGCTACTGGCTACCAACTGGCGTTGAGAAGACTGTCCTTTGTCCACCAGACTCGCTTTGCAGCATTACTGAGATCACTTGTCTGTGAGTGGGGGTCGACTTCCACACTCTGTGTTCTGTCTCCGGATCTATTTTTCTCTCCTGATGTCAACTCCACACCATCTAGTTGCTGAAGCTTTGGAACAAGTCTAGAGCTCATGGACATGGGCCCCTCCATCTTTTCTCTTCTTCTTCTCAAAGTTCTTTTGTTTCTCTCTACGTCCTTTGCGTGCCCACAATCACCATGAATCATAACCACTGCGGCAGAGTTCTATGAAGGAAAAAAGCTCCTGAGGTTCAGATTGCCCGTGCACTGCGTCTAGAGACCAATTTAGGAAGAGCTGCCACCTTACTGACTTTGGGATTTTGACTCGTTGACAAGATATGCATCTCAATATATTTGATTCAACTTTACTTTCTATCAACAGCACATTGCATTTCGTACTGTACAAGTCTTGCACACCTTTTGTCTGATTTATTCCTAAAGACTTCATATTTTCCTATAATTTTAGATGTTTTTTTCAATGTTTTAGTTGTTAATCGCTGGAATATAGAAATGCAACTGATTTTAACAGCTCTATTGAGATAGAATTCACATACCACACAACCGACCTGATGATGGTGTGCAATTCAATGGTTTTCAGTATGTTCACAGACAACGCAGCTATCCCCATCAGCCAACCATCTCATGATGCAATTCTAGAACATTCTCATCACCCCAGAAAGAAGTTCCATACCCCTTAGCCGGCACTCCCCACGGCTGCCACCCAAAGGCCCCACTGGCTAAGCAACCACAAATCTGCTTCCGGTCCCTATGCATCTGCAGACTCTGGACACTCAGTGGGAGTGGAACTCGCACGTGTGGTCTTCCACGGCTGGCGTATTTCACTGAGCACGATGTCTTCAAGGTCCTTCCACCTTGTGGATGTCAGAGCTTCACTCCTTTGGTGGCTGAGGAATATTCCATTTTGTGGGTAGAACACATTTTGTTAATGTGTCTGTCAGCTCATGGACATTTGGGTGTCCCCCCTGCTTGGTTGTTATGAAAACTACCAAACTGGTTTCCAGCGTCCACGCATCATCTTACATTCCCACCAACAATATACGAGGTTCCCATTTTGCCACGTCCCTGACAACACGTACTGGACTCCCATCTGCTGAAACTTGTGCTTCCGTGTCTGTGAGGAATACTGGTTTGTGGTCCGTCTGCTCGTGGTACGAGGGTGAGTCTAGCTCCCAGAACTGCTCTTGATTTTCCTGGGGGAGGCTGTGCAGAGGCTTCACCATATCTCTGCTGAATGGGGGGTGAAATCCACCCTTGAAGCATCCGGGCCCCTGCTTTTCCTTGTCAGGACACTTGTAACTACAAACTTCATTTCCTGGACAGACATCAGGCTGTTTGGTGTATCTGTTTCTTCCGTGGAGAGCTTTGGTGGGTTTTGTGTCTTTCAGGAAATTTGTCCAGGACGCTGACATAGAGTTGTTTGTAAGATTCCCCATTACCCTTTGCAGTGCTGTCTCCACTCACTCCTGAGTCTCTCCCTCTCTTTCCTTTATTGATTAGACCAGGAAGGGACCCCTCAGTGTTGGTGGCTTTCTCGAGTTCCGTGTGATGAGGAATCATGGTGGAGCCCACTGCAGGACGGGCTGAGCCCTCCCCAGACCCTGGAGGACAGAGCCTCAGGGGGCAGCTGGCCGGCCACTGTCCTGCACATGGAGTTACAAGCTCTGCATGCACAGAGGCCCCGAAATCCACCTTGTGTCCTGGCGTTATCGTCCCAAGAAGCCCTCCCCACGCCAATCATCCTGGGAAGAGGCTGATCCTGGGCTGGATAGTGAGGATCCAGGAGGAGAGTCTCAGTCGGGAGGGAGGAGAGGTTCTTCTTGACTCTTGGCCCCGTGTCAGGAGTGGGCTCGTGGGCGTCCTTCTCGGGCAAGGCAGGCATTGCCTCGGGGTCAGGACGAAAACAGGTGGGAGCTCCAACATACACAAAAATCAGCATTACCAGCAAACTGGGCATTCTTGTTCTGAATCACCTGGATCCAGGATAAGCATGGACACTCCTCCTTATTTGCATGATTGTAGGCTCCATGTGCCCACTTTCCCAAACAGCAGACTGCTCCCAAGTGGACTCAAACCACTTCTTAGGAAACGGAAAACTGCTCCTGGCTTTGAGCTGTCGGCTTTCCCAGGTTTTTCCCAACTGGGTGCCAAAAATACTTGGGCCCTAAGTGTCAGCCTGGCAGCCACTGCACCTGCCCCAGGTCCCTGTCCCAGGTCCCTGGGCCCCACACCCTCAGGTGGCCGGCTGGCTCCAGGTGCCTCTGTTGCTGGTTTTGTTGTGGGACAAGGGAGGTCTTCATTTGGTGACTCTTCAAATGGCCAGTCCTGGGACACAAAGCCACTCCTCGCCGGTCCGTGCTGTGCACTCTAGGCGGACCTGCAGCCCTTGCCTGGCGGAAGGCCGGAGCTGCCCAGGGCCTGGGAGCAGACGCTGTGGAGCAACAACGAATCCCATGCAGGTGCAGCCGCAAGGTGGGGAAATGGAGCGGAGGTCCCCATGGAAGGAGAAGCATGTGTGGGCCGTGGCAGAGCCCAGCCTGGGCCTCCTGGACACCGCCCTGACCGCAAGGCCTCGCAGACGACCCATTCCTTACTGGATGCGTCCTGCGTGAGAGTTGCAGGAGACAGTCATGGCCACTGTTGTTTTTTTGTTTGTTTTTTTTTAAAGATTTTTTATTTATTTATTTGACAGAGAGAGACATAGCGAGAGCAGGAACACAAGCAGGGGGAGTGGGAGAGGGAGAAGCAGGCTCCCCGCAGAGCAGGGAGCCCGATGTGGGACTCGATCCCAGGACCCTGGGATCATGACCTGAGCCGAAGGCAGATGCTTAACGACTGAGCCACCCAGGCGCCCGTCATGGCCACTGTTGTAAAATGATTGCTAAGACTGGTTTCCGACTTACAACAGGATGGACTTACCCACTTAGGTCTGCTGACCGCTGGAGCCTCTCTTGCTCTAGAGGCTGAACAAGACAAGGGCTTGGTACCAGCAGCCCCGGGAGGGGACGCCGTCCAGGGAAGGGAACCAGGTCACTAGGTTCCCACCTCCACGGTGACGGGCAACCTCTTCTTACCCGACGTCCAGCTGGCCGGCTGTCTGAGCGGTGCTGTGGCCTCTGATGGAGGCTGTTGTTGCCCCAGGTCTTGCTTTGCTCCAGCAACACAGCACTGCTGAGCTTCTGAGGCCACACGAACCCGAGACGCACTAGGTCCTCAAATCCTCCGGCCCCAGGAGGTTCCGCCGGCAGAGCTGAAGATCCATGAGCCCAGCACTGTGCTTCACCCCCAAGCCCCAGCCCTTGCCTCTCTGCTACCCCAAGAGCAGAATCGTGTGCTGCAATTCACCTCCACACACCTGTGTCCCTTCTCTGCAGATTTCCCCAGGGAGGGCTGGAGGCCAGCCAGGGACACAGGTGGAGGGAGAGTGAGAGGGTCCCGAGACCCGTGTCCTCTGCTGTAAAGTTGGGGTGACTTGAGCCCCATTACGTCCTAGGTTTACTTTACTTAAATGCAAAACAGTAAACACGCAAAGCATGACCTAATTGTAGTGACAAATGTCATTATTTTAAGACTAAAATAAACAAACAAATTTCTCTGGGTAATGGCATAAATAGACACAAGGAAGTGACAAGTGTTCAGAGACACCCTGGGCAGGTGCATAAAGGGCTCCCGGCCCAGGAGGCTCCACACCTGGACACCTGTCCTCTGCACCTGCTCCTCTGACCTGCTCCACCCTCAGCCCACCAGAACCATGGGCTGCTGTGGCTGTTCCGGAGGCCGTGGCTCTGGTGTGGGGGCCGTGGCTCTGGCGGCTGTGTCCCCATCTGGGGCCAGCACAAGATCTGAGATGTGACCAGAGACCCCTGTAGCTGGGAGGTGTGAACCACTGTATTCAAGCGTCCCCCACCTCCTTCTACCAGTTTGTCCCAGTCTTGTGTTTAAAACCAAATCCCATGGCATCTGTAACTAAAGTCTTTCTCTGAACGCAGAGACCTGTCTTCTTGCTGCTATTCTAGCCTAGCTAACACTCACAGGTATCCTCCAGCATCCCCCAGGTGTTCTGCCTGGTGCCCGCTCACACACACTCATGCACCACTGCTGCTATGCTAAGGAGTGGGGTGGACCACACATCGGGGAGCCTTTCCAAAAATAAGCAGGGAAGGGCTAAGGAGTGAAAATATAAAAGGAAAAAAGAAGTGATATGAACAACAAAACCAAAAGGCCACTGTGTAAATGATGGGGATTTGAAACAGAGTGAAAATACTCTGGGGGAGAAAAAAATAACGGAGAGAAGTTCTCCCAGAATTAAAGAAAGACTTTATTTAAAAAAGAAAGAAAGAAAGAAAGAAAAACCCTTATGTTGAAAGGGCTGGAGAAGAAACACACTGCCCACCATGTGTGTCGATAGCATGCGGACATGACAGAGACGAAGCTGGGATTTCCCAGGAGGAGAGTCACTGTCCAGGGAGCGAGCACCAGGCCGGCACCGCATGGACCCAGAGCGACACCGGAGCCCAAGGACTGCACCAGGCGCTGGTGCACGTGGCACAAAGGAACATTCAACAGAAAATGCCGTATCCGGACAAAAATACTTGGAAATGTGTGGGGTCGAGAAATGTTCTCAGACAAACAGGGAGTCAAGAGAATTGTCCCACAAGACCCCTCGGCGAAAACACTAAATGATTAAAGAAAAATATCTAGTAGGTACCGGAAAAGGTACGATAGAACAGGATGATCAAATATTTTTTTTGCTAAACTCATTATCTTAAAAAAAAAAAGGCAAGAGCCAAATCAGAAAAATTATATTCTTGTATTTTTTGTACAATAGTGATGTGTGAGATTAAAAATGAAAGTTTGGAAATGCACAGGTTCTGTTAACTTAAAGACATAGACATTGTTTCGTTTAAATTAAAAGTAGGAATAGGTAGGAATAAATAGGTAGGAATAAAAACAGAATGTCTACTTGTTAAGCCAGTAGAAAGAAACTTGGTTTATCCGATTGTCTGTGGTTATGAAAAGAATAAGAAGCAAGAGAAGAATACAGCTCAGTGGCAGACAGGACTCAGGATGGCAGAAGCAGATCCTGGCCTGGAAGGCCCATCACATGACTGTGCATTAATCCAACCGAGGTTATGGGTTAAATTAAAAGATCCCGCACTAGGCGACCTACAGGAGCTGCAGTGGAGTTGATGGGAAGCAGGTGGATGTGCGTGGCCCTGAGGACAGCCTGGGCAACCGTCTAGGTAATAAGCCGTAAGTGGGGCTTCTGATAGTCCAAGGGTCAGCACACAGAGTGCATGTTCTGAAACCCCAAGGCAAAAATGTAAGAAATTCAGTCACAAAAGGGGTAGTTAAAATAATCTGTGCTTGTAAACTCAGGGTTAAACAGGTAATCACAAGCAAAAATATGAAATAATTGAAAGTAACGTTAATAAAAACAGTACACGTTAGAACGAACGGAATGCAGAACTCGGAGACCGTCCTTGCCGGAAAATGTATGGTGTTAAATAAATAAATGTGGCATCAAATAAATTTATCACAAGTCATGAGATTGGTGATCTGTCTACTCAATTATTGTGTCCGTTTCTAATTAGGTTATTTGTCTCATTACTGTCAGAGGTTTAAATGTATGTGTGTGTGTGTGTGTGTGTGTGTGTATATATATATATATATATATATTCTGGACACAATCCTTTATCAGCTCTATGATTTGTAAATACTGCCTCCCAATCCGTGGCTTATCTTTTTCTTTTCTTAGTGGTGTCTTTGTAACCATAACAAAATTTTAATTTATCCGTGTTTCCTGTCTCAGATTCCACTTTTGGTGTCGTATCTACTGAATCACGCCCAGACCAAGGCTGCAAACAGCTTCCCCCGCATTTTCTTCTATCAATTTTGGTTTTAGCCGTCACATTTAGATCCACCTGGCCTTAATCTTTGCAACTTGCCTGAGGGAGGGCTCCAAACTTACTCTTTTGCGTGTGGATCTCCAGATGTCCCTGCAGCACCGTTGAAAAGACAATCCTATCCCCGTTGAATTGCCTTTGCGCTTGTGTTGAGCACTCACGGGCAATAAATATGAAGGTTAATTTCTCGATTCCTGGTCCCGCTGCGCTCCTCCTGTGTGTCTACCCGGACGCCAGCACGGCCCCATCTCAGTGGCTATGACCATATAGCAAGTTCTGACATCAGGAAGTGAAAGTCCCACTCACTTTGTTCTTTTTCAAAATTATTTGTCTATACTGGGTCTTTTGTATTTCCCCATAAATACTAGGGTCGTTTTGTGAACTTTTGCACAAAGGCCTGCTGGGATTGTGACAGGGCTTTGAACTTACGAATCATTTTTGGGGTGAACTCCCGTTGCCCAGGAGCATGGCGTGTGCCCCGCACGCTGGCCATCTTCGGGCCGCCAGCCCTGCCAGGAAGTCAGCACGTGGCCTCGCACTTCTTGTGCTGCAGTAATTCTTAAGTGTTTTATTCTTTTTGCTGCTATTATGAACGGAACTTGTTTCTTAATTTTATGTTCAGAGTGTCTGTTGCTAATGTAGAGAAATTCAGTCGACGTCGGTCTGGGGACGCGGTGTCCTGCAACTGGCTGGTTAGCTGTAACAGGTGCGTGCATGTGTGTCCTGCTTAGGACTCTGAAGTTCGGGAACCTGTGGTTTGTCATCTTTCACTAATTTGGGGGAAATCATGGCCATTGTCCTTTCAAGTACTTTTTCTCGCATGTTTTCTCTTTTCTTCCTAAAACCGTAATTACATGTATGCTCATGGATGCTCAGCTCTGGTGGTTTCCCCTTTGTGCTTCATTTCAGACTGGTCTCTGTCCCGGGGCTCCAGTGCCCGGGCTCTCTCCTTCTTCATGCACGAGCTGCCGGGGGATTCCTGCATCGTTTCCACTCAACAGTTTTCTGTGAGTTTTCATTTCCCTGCTGAAATTCTTCCCCTTTGAGCATGTGTGTCCTGCTTCTCGCCCTGGATCCTGTCTCGGGCTGGCCCATTGTTGTCAAGTCCCTGTGGGAGAGCCTCACCGTGTGTGATGCCCGTGTGCGGCTGCCTGATGGCAGGCTTCCCACCTTTCGGTGGGTGTTTGGACCTACCTCGTTGTCACCTCATAAACCATCAGCAGCCCGAGATGCACAGCAGAGGCGAAGGCGCCCACAGGTCCAGAGCAAGCCTGGGTGCCCTGCGGCTGGGCCCTCGGGGGGGGCTGTGGTCAGGCAATGGTCACGGCCTCAGGCTTCAGTGTGGCGCTTGGGCTCCAGCAGGGTCCCCTCAGCGTACACGCCGCCGCTCCCATCAGTGAGCCCGCCACTGATGGGGGCGGACTCCGGACCACGGAGCGGGGCAGTCTCCACGTTCTTGCTGCTCTATTCACTCATTTATGCAACAACTGTTTATTGAGCATCTATTACGTGCTGGGCACTGAGACGAACATGGGTTATTCCAGGAAGATAAAGACAGTAAACAACCTGTTTGTGTAATCCCAAAATTTCACAAATGATCTGTCTGTGAGTGTCTCCATCATCAGCTGCAGAGGCCTGTAAGTTCAATAAAATGCCAAGTCCAAACACTCAAAGCTCAACAATCAGTTTTCAGAAATAAGGAGAAAACTTGAGGAGTTGGCAGTGCTTTTTCTTCTGAGAGATGGCCGCCAGAGATGGACACCGAACTTCAGTGAAACGTGAGACGTTCCAAGAAAGCAGCTGCTCTTGTTTTATTTGCTGCCACGGCGTGGCGACAGGACGGAGTGAACGGCCACGGAACGTCTAAGGGCAGAGACCCTGCAGTGAGCAAACGCCCTGTGCGGGACTCAACACCAAAGACCGACAGATTTTTGTGCACCATGTATAGAAAAGTGTGACATTCCCCATTCATAAGCTAAAAATCGTGGGGTGTTGTAGGGAATTCCTAAGAGAAAAGCTAAAATAGATGAAAAAAGTTAGTAAAAAAAAATTCTTGAGAGCCTACTCTCCCCAAATTTAAATAAATGGAGAGAAAACCCTTGTTCTACGCTCTGAAAGACTTTATACTTGAGTTCTGTAATGTGAATCTACAAATTTCATTCCATCCTACTTAAAATAAAGGACAGTTTCCATGTGGCCAAGTCTCCCTCTGAGTCTCATCAAAGAGCATGTCTGCAGAGGAGCCGCTACGGCTTGGAAGGGAAAACGAAAAAAAGGAAGAACAAGGAACGACTTTCCAAACAGACACAAGCACGAGGGACGGCGACCCACGGGTCAGGCAGCAAGTGCATGGACTCAGGGTCAGAGGCACGCGAGGCGGCATGGAACCGGGGGGCAGGTGGACGGACAGACGGACGGCGCTCCAGTCAGCGGGAGAGATGGCCGCCACGGCAAGGCCATCGCCGTGATCGCTAACTCATCTGGGGCAAATGTCTAGGTCCTGAGTTACACGCGACAGGAAACTAAAGAGGAAACGAAATCTACACAGACACATAAAAACATGAAATTTCCTGCAGGCCACGCGAGGGGCGCGGAAAAGAGAAGCACGGAGCTCAGTGTCTTCGGGTTCGGCTCTTCCTCAGTGAACATCTCTCTGCTGAGGTCCTAGCAGATCAGAAGAGAACATTTCTAGCAAATGTAACAATGAAAATATTAACATCCCCGATATCCACATTGGCTACGTAAATCCCTAAGTCAGAGACTGGCAGCTCCACAGAACTAGGTGTGAGCACGGAGGAGCGGGGTTTCAGGGAACAGCGTGGGTGACATCCATGCGCGTCCCTCATTACGTTTATTAATGTAGGAAATTACATTGGTTGCCTGGATTTTTCCTAACTTGATCCATGTAGAATTAACCCAGTTCCTACTGAAACACAGGGAAAATCTTTTTGTGGAAATAGACAAATCGAGTCTAAAATTCATAGAGAAGGAAGAAAAAGCTAGGATAGCTCAACTTTTTTTTTAAGAGAATAATCAGGTGGAAGGAATGAGCAGCACGCTGAGCTCAAGAGTTCTGCAAAGCAGCAGTGACTGCGTGCAGGTCAGGGAGAGGAAGGAGCCCCAGCAAATGGAGCGGGATGGAGTCTGTGGACGGACCCCGCAGGCTCGGCCAGCCATGCGGTATGCAGTCGGGGGGCGACGGAGAAAGGACAGGCTTTTCGGTAAATGGCACTGCAGCAAATGAACATCCGCAGGGGGGAGAAAAAGACCCTTGACTTCACGCCACCTTATAAAAAAAATTAACTCAAAGTGGATCATAAATTTAAACACAAATTATAAAGCTTTAAGAGAAAAACCATAGGAGAAAATCCTCAGCACCTGGTGCTGGGCAGAGCTCTTAAAGGTAACATCAAAAGCATGATCCGTTAAAATTTTTTTAAGTCTGTGAATTAGACGTTGTCAGAATTAAAAACTTTTGCCCTGCAAAAAGAACACCATTTGTTAAGCCCATCGAAAGGAAAACAAATAGAGAGAGAGCTTTTGTCCCGCAAGAGCCCCCGCCAGGAGCTCCGGCTGGGAGAAAGCGTTTGCAGGCCACGCGTGCGCCCACAGACGCGCATCCAGAGCATGGAGAGGACACTCAAGCCTCGACAGGAACGCGCCAAGGGGGCTGTGAAAGGGGGTAAGCACTCGGGCACACCGGCACCGCTCGCCCTCCGGACGTGCACATCGACAGTGCCGCGAGCCGTGGGGCTCGGCTGTCAGAGCCGCTGAGAGTCAAAGTCATGACCTTGCCCAGCGCGGGCGGCGGCGGCGGCCGAGGAACGCGGCCACAGGCAGCCGCTGGGAGTGCGGAACGCAACAGCCGCCCTGCGAAAGAGTTTGACAGGTTCTTAAAGACCGAAGCCTCCGGGCGCCTGGGTGGCTCAGTCGTTAAGCGTCTGCCTTCGGCTCGGGTTGTGATTCCAGGGTCCTGGGATCGAGCCCCGCATCAGGCTCCCTGCTCGGTGGGAAGCCTGCTTCTCCCTCTCCCACTCCCCCTGCTTGTGTTCCTGCTCTCGCTGTGTCTCTCTCTGTCAAATAAATAAAATCTTTAAAAAAAAAAAAAAAACAAAAAACAAACCGAAGCCTCCGCTTGCCGTACGACCCGGCAGCCCCAGACCCGGACACTTATCCCAGAGAAACGAAAACTCCCGTGCCCACACGGGAAACCGTACATGGCAGCTTCCCTATCATCCCAACCTGGAAACGAGCCTCCTGCCACAGGTGGGTGGCTAGACACACGGTGCTGTGGAGGCCCCGGGACACACCTGTCACACCTGTCACGGATTGACATACACAGCAACCTTGAAGGACCTCAAGGTCATTCTGCTCAGTGAAGAAAACCCCAACCTCGAGCGGCCACGGGCCGTGTGATTCCGTTTATTCTCAGAATGATCCCATTTGAGCCACGGGAGGCAGGTCAGGGTGGCAAGTGGACCGTGACTGTGGCGGGACGGACGGTCATGTCACGGAGCCGCCACGTGCAAGTGAGGCCGCAGCAAGGCCAGCTCCCAGCTGGGACATGGCTGGCGGCTGCTGGGACATCCACCCTGGGGGAATGGTTGCAGGGTGCTTGGGGTCTCCCAGGGCTATGTTTGAAATTCCTGTGAATCTGTAACTATTTCAAAATGAAAAGATTTATTTTAATTATGAGTAATAAGAAGAGAGCATATCGTGTCCTCCTTCTGTGTGAGAAAGAAGGAGAAATAGGAACAGGCAGGTCTGTACTTATTCCTGCAGCAAAACCCACAGGGAAGGTAAACCAGAAACAAGGGGACGGGAGCTGAGAGAGGACGTCTTAACTCCGCCACCACCGTGGTCCTCTACTTGGTCAGAAAGATGAAATGGATAGAACTGCTATGTGCAGCGAGCACTCGAATGGGAATGACGTGAGAACTCTACCAGCTTTAACTGACTTCACCTTTATGACTGCAGCCTGCTCGACCCCCCGCCCCCCACAGAGGGGCCCGAGGCCCCCGCAGGAGCCTGGACCAGGTGGGGGGACACGGCCAGCCTGCAGGGCGACCCGTCACCCACCGCGGCTGCCCAGGGCCCAGGACACTGTCCTTGGTGCTGCCACAGAGCGGGATGCCGTGTCAGGGCCCGTCCCCAACGCCCACCTCAGACAGCAGGGCCCGCCGCAGCCTTTCCCGGCACCCCCGCGGAAGCCCCGGCCCTCCTCGGAGCCCGGCCGCCGGGCAACGCTCTCGGGCGAAGCCCCGGGCAGCAGCCCCGGCCTCGGGCCTCGAGGAGCCCCGGTCCCCGCGATCCCTCTCCCCGGAGATAAGCTCCCCGCTCAGCCCGAGGTGGGTGGAAAATCAGAATTGCTTCCTTAATTGGTATTTTCCAGTTGAGAGAACATCCTATGATTTTTTCACTTGTGTCATTGAATTACC
>NC_138379.1:1028213-1043637 GCF_054177405.1 Leptonychotes weddellii | reverse complement strand
ACCCTTTCGGATCCCTACTTTTGTATCTTTGGGGTAAATACCCAGTAGTGCAATTGCTGGATCATATGGTAGCTCTATTTTCAACTTTTTGAGGAACCTCCATACTGTTTTCCAGAGTGGCTGCACCAGCTTGCATTCTGTGGGAAGATTCTGATAATGGATTTAATTGACTTAACTGACAGAACTATTTAGATTTCCTATTTCTTCTTCATTGACTATATAAATTATAGTTTTAAAGGAGTTTATCCATTTATAGAAATTGCCAAATCCTTTTATAATCTTTCTGATAGTTGTAGGTTCTATAATGATGTCTCCTTTTTCATTCCTTATATTGGAAAATTGCTTTTCTCTCTTTTTTTCTTGATTACACTACAAATTTTTCCCAAGCATAGTTGGCCTGGCAAGAAAATAAGATCATCAGATGCCAAAATCCATTAAAAAATTGGGGTGAGCAAGTGCATGGGAGCCAGGCACAGCTGAGGCTAAACAACGACTCTGGAATCTCGGCTCTTGGAACCTGGAAATCCGCTTCACTGGCTAGAATGATGCCAATCTGAACTCGGCCTGGCACGAGAAGGTGAAGTGTGGTGGGCAGGTGCTGCGAGGTGCTGGCTGTGAGTTTGACACCAGCCTCACTTCAGTGCAGAGGAGAGCAATTCGGATTCTCTGGACAGTGCTGGATGCCCCTGACCAAATGTGCCTGCCAACAGTGAGGACCTGGCGCCTCGAGGAGCAGCACTATGGGGGGTCGGACTGGCCGCGATAAAGCAGAAACTGCTGCCAAGCACAGCAAGGCCCAGGTAGAGATCTGGAGGTGCTCGTGTGATGCCCCACCACCTCCGATGGAGCCTACCCATCCCTTCTAGAACAACATCAGTAAGGATCTCAGGGATGCAGACCTCACCGAAGATCAGCTGCCCTCCTGTGAGCATCTGAAGGGCATGATTACCAGAGTGCCTTTTTGGAATGAAGAAATCGTTTCCCGGATCAAGAAGGGGAAACAGGTGCTGATTGAAACAGACGGCAGGGCGTTGTCAAGCATCTGGAGGGTCTTTCTGAAGAGACTGGTATGGTGCTGAGCCTGCCGACTGGAATTCCCATGGACCGTGAATTGGACAAGAACTTGATGCTCATCAAGCCTGTGCAGTTCTGGGGGGATGAAGAGGCTGTGGGTAAAGACAGAGAAGCTGTGACCACCAGGGCAAGGCCAACAAGTGAAGGCGAGCGGGCTGACTACTTTCCCAAGGATGCCCCCACCCCCCCGCCCATCCCCTTCTCTGCACCTGTCAAACTGACCACATCTGTGGGCCTCTTCAGTTTTAGCTGCAGATAGGAACCGGTGGCTCCTAATTCCATTAGCCATTTTGTCTCTGGCACCCATTCCCTTCCTATAATCTAGTCAGAATGGCACTTCTGGGACACAGGTCCTCAGTCCAAGCTGAGGGACACTCTTATCCAGGAGAAGAGAGGTGGTAACTCGGTGGTCTTTGCTACTTTGTTTATTTCTAAGCACCTGCTGAGGTGGGGATAGGGAGGAGCTATGCTAAGGTGTGACCAGTGAGAAGCAAGATAGACTATTTGTGTTCGCAGGAGAGAGTCCTGTCCTATTCTCATCAGGTGACTCGTCTGGGGAGCTCCAGTCATTCCAGAGGAAGATGAATGTGACCTGCATGGTGATTACAACAATAATTGCTCCTCAGACCCGGGAAGAGCTGGCCCCAGAAGACTGGGACCAACCTGAATGCTTATGTGTTGCATTTACTTTTACAAATAAATACATACAGATAATAACACAAAAAACCTTCTGGGATCTCTAGTGGTATTGAAATATCAAATATTCACATGTGATCATCCAAAACTAAGCCCTTCCTCACACCAACGTGGGGTGAGCTCCTTGACTTCAAGGCCTAGGAGTTCTTCCCGCCGTGTGTTTTAGAACCCCTCCCCTGCCTTACCGCTCTTCTGGCAGTGAAACACCTCCCAACCGTGCTCGTGTGTCTTTCACTGTTTCTGTTTCTGATCATGCTCTAATTGTTTGGCCCTGCGTCTCGGGCCCAGTACTCATTCTGAGTGTAACGGTACTAAATCTTTTTTTCCAGATCAGTATAATAAGGGAGTGATGTGCAAAAAAAAAAAAAAAAAAGATTGCATTGTTGTAGGTTGTAATGGGTTGAACTGTGCCCTCCCTACCAAAAAACCATGTGGAAATCCTCAGCTCCAGTACCTCAGAATGCTACCTTATTTGGACATAAGGTCTTTCCAGAACTAATCCAGTTAAAATGAGGTCATTAGGGTAGGACCTAATTCGGTAAGATTGGTGTCCTTATAAAAAGAGAAAAAGTTAAGGAGATATATGCACAAAGAGACCACCATGTGAAGATACAAACAGAATTTGGGGTGATGTCTCTACAAGTCAAGAGCCCCAGAGATCACCAGTCAACCAGCAGAAACGAGGAGAGGGGCATGGAGCAGATTCTCCCTCCCAGCCTCAGAAGGAACCTGCAGACACTTTGATCGTGGACCTCCAACCTCCCGAACAGGGACAATACATTTCCATGGTTTCGGTCACAGAGTCTGTGGTACTTCACTTTGGCAGCTTTAACAAACTCGTACCAAGTATGCAGGGAAGCCAGTGAAGCCTAGGGGACACCAGCCAGTTCTAGTGACCGGGTGCACTGGTTTCAGGGGCCAAGTCACGGTACAGGACAAGTGACCACAGGACAGGACGCCACGGCGGAATCTCCATGTGAACACGTGTCCCCAGAGGGAACAGCTTCTCTGAAAGCCTGAACCGTAAAGTAAGGTGTCCAAAGGCAAGGGAGTTGAGGGGTCCCGTGTGTATCTGGGTGTAGCATAAAAGGAACATGAGTGTAACCCATATAGGAACTTGAAGATGGAATTTAAATATCTGTGTGGCTCAAAAATTCTGGCCGAGAATTTGGTTTCAGATTCCACAATTTCATGGTACCTCCGAGCTCCCCGGTTAAAACAAAGGCAACTGATTCCTATAAGACCTGACTTCATGCCCACCTCTCCAGTATCCCCACAAACATATCCCAGTTGCATAGGAGCTCCCAGCGACAACACCCACATACCCTGAAATATCAGGGTTTTAAAGGGCTTTTCTGAGCATCAGAAGAAAAAGAAAGAAAGAAAGGGAGGGAGGGAGAATCAGACACAGAAGTTCATGAGGTTTTGGAACTTTTAGAAAAATAAAAGTAAATATACTTAATCTGCTAAAAATAAAAAAATCCCAAACTTACGACTAAAATATAATACAAGCGAGGTTTGAGATAAACAATTGCTTCAGAAATGAAAACTAGCCGACGTAAGCCACCTGGGGGCTTGGCCCCCTGCTAAGTAGGGGATCACACGGAGGAGGCCCAGGGCCCCAGGGAGAGGAGCAGAATGTGGCTGACGGCTTCGTACCTGGGAAGGCCTGCACCCCCACTGGCAGATCCCTGACCCTAGGGAGTCTCCCTTGCTGGCCTGGGGGACCTGGAAGAGGAGCACTTGGGATGGGCCTCATCCACAAGCAGGGGGTAGGAGGTGGTGTCTGGCCTTCCACGTCCCAGCGGTGTCTCACCCCTAGGGAGGGGGCTGGGCTGCTGGCCCCTCCCCACCCCCAGGTCCAGCCTCGGGGGGTCAGGTGCCCCTGGGATCATGTGCAGGGGACCAGGAGGGGCCCACCGGGGATGCTCTTGGTAACCGGGACAGATGGGGTCAGAGCAGATGTCATCTCCTGGCTCCAAAGTGCAGGTGCCCCCTTGGTTCCCCTCTGGAGATCACCGCCGAGCCACCCCGAGGCCCGGGACAGCTGCACCTCCCCTGGCCCCTGCAGGTGGGATGGGGGGGCTCACCCCACAACTGCTCTAACCTGCATTTGGCAGCTCCCAGGGCTTGGACAGTGCCTGACCTCACAATGGCCCTATGATCTGCATTTCGGCGTCAGTCACCGGAGGGGAAGAAACTTCAGGAACTGTCTCGGCAATGGGGATTGACAAGGAGGAGCCCGGGGTCCCATGGGGACCTGATGTCCTGCAGCATAAGGAAGACCCTTCCCTCAGCTGCTGAGGGTGAGGTCAGGACACGGCGGTTGTATTGCTTGCAAAGGCCCTGGGGCAGTGAGTAGATCAACATCAGAGCAAGAGAAGCAGATGTGCGAAAGGAGGTTGAACAAAACTCTTGAAGAGACGTTTCAAGAGTGAGTCTTGAAACCTCAGGGGAAGGAGTGGATCCTAGTGCTCCCGAAAACCCAACCTGGACTTGGGGGCAGCCTTGCAGAGGGGCTCTCAGGGATGTTCCCAGCCCGTTTCCCCTCATCCTTTTGGGGGGCAAGGGGGTGAAGGGGATGAGGAGATGAGGGGGTGGAGGGTTCTGTGGGGCCCAGGATGTACACTCAGAGGAGTCACCGCTTCTCGGGGAAGGTGGAGGGCCCTGCTGGCTGAGGTGGTGTCAGGAAGGCTGCCGCTGGGGACATCTACCTGCGCTGGGGTGGACGGTGTGAGCACTAGAATGAGGGGTGAGAGCAGGAAGGGGCGAGGGAGGGAGGGAGGGAGTCCCTCTGAGACGGCCACACCAATGTCACCCAGGTCCGGGCTGGAACGCTGCCTGGGAACCTCCCTGCGCAGCAGACTCCACCGCTATCGCCTGGTCAGCAGCGCCCCCTGCTGGCCCCTCCACGTCCGGCGGTCCTCCCGTCTTGCACCCCAGAAGCAAAGGGTGGGCACCGAAACCCCTGTGCACAGCAGGCCAGGGTCATGCCATCCGTGCACTCCTTCCGCAAATATTGACCAAATATCAGCTATGCGCAAGGCACCGCTTTGACCCAGAGCAGTGACCCTGCTCCCCGGGTTAATCTTCGGGGAGACAGGAGAGACAGCAGGATGGAAAAAAAGCCGCATATTTCAGATCAGGAGCCCTGGAGCGAGTGCAGGGGTCCCACCTCACACGCACATCGGCGAGCTGAAGTGCGTGCATTCACGTGCGTAGACAGAGACATGGAAAAGGCAGGGGGTCCATGCTGGCTGCCGTGTGCAGAGTGGAGAGGGGGGGCTCACTGCCGTGACGGTCCCAGAAGCTGGAGCCCTGGCCCGCCCGGAGCGTGCACCAAGTTGGGGGAAGGCAGAAGCCACAGGAGGCAAGCACGCGCTGGTTCCAACTTTGGAGCAATGATGAGACAAAGGTGCATCTAGCCGCAAGCTCTTCTTTACATTCTTATAAATGTTTCTTGTGTCTATAAGACAATGTGACCACCCAGAGAGTCTGTACCTAGTGCCTTTCAAATATGGAACCACGAAGTCCTGCATCTGTGAGCTAAGGGAGCCACACACTGGACAGACAAGACAATTGCTTGTATTCCGGTTTTCTGCCCAGAATTTGCTGATCTCTCTCTTCTCGGCCGAGGAAGGGGCAGACGTGGCTATGTCTGGTTTGGTTCAAGCAGAGCTCCTGGGCCCAGGGGAGGCTCGGCAAGAGGAGGCCAGGGCCCCTGGGGGCAGGGAGAGAAGCCTGTGGGCGAGGAGCCCCAAGCGCTGAGCTGAGCTCTCTCTCCCGGAGACGCCCAGCGGGGAGAGGCGAGGTGCTGCAGACGCAGCTGTGTGTATTCTCCGGAAAACGGAGAATGGGCACGTACATGTGTCTCCATCGTATTGACGGATCTTCTATCGACTGCTGTCGTGTTGTTACTCATCCAGTACCAGTGACTCTGATAAATACCTTCTCAGGAACGTGGAAATGGTCCGATTTTTACCTCTGCTGTCGATGTGCTGAAGTGTTTTAACAGATTTGTCGATACTGCTTAGTACGATCCTTCCTTGCCATGATGGGTTATCGTGCAAAGGGGCTGATTCTCTAAGTCTGCAAGGGAGGGTCTGTCCCGGCCACCCCAAGCCGCTGATGGGCTCCCGGCGGCAGCCTCACCCCACCTCGGCCGCCCGGTTCCCGCGTCTGCGTGCGTTTCCTCTTCTCCTAAGGACCCAGTCATAGCGGATCAGGGCCCACCCCACTCTGCTATGACCTCATGTCAGGGTTTAGACAAGCTTGTTAATGTCCTGTCCTTCCTTCCCGGGTCTTTCTGAGGCGCCCCCCGCTACGTTTAGGGTAAAACTCCAACTCTTTAGCAACTTCTATCTGGCTTCCCCTGAGCACCAGGGGCTCCCGGAGGCTCCCCTCTTGCAGAAACACCACCAGCCCTCCCTGAACCCGACTCCATTCTTCGACTAAAGACCCCTCCGCCCTGCCACGGCCCTACCGTGGCCACCACCACCTCCGCTGCTGCCAACCCACTGTCCCACCTCCGCCTCGCACTCCAGACCATGAGGCTCTATTCCACACTTGACCCTCAGAGCCTGACGCCATGGGGGCAGAGGGCAGAAACCCATAAATGTCAGATTTAGTGTATGAAGGAGGTCAGGGCATGAGAAATGGAACAGGCCCGGGGATGGGCCCGGGAAAGGATGCTTTGGGGAGTTACAGAGAGGAAGGGAGGGCCTGAGCTTTGTGCTTATCGACTGTTTACTTGGAAGACTAGGGATCAGGTTTTGATATACAGGGAGCCAGAGGGTCATTCCATCTCCACAGAGGAGGGGCAGCTCTCAGGGTCCCAGGAGCCCAAGCTGCCTCGCAGGCCTCTGTGGGCCAGTTTGGGTCTTCAGGCAGGGGAGGGGCAGAGAGGGAAGGTCCAGGAGGAGAGGAGGGAGATGAGCCAGGAAGAGGGCCCTGTCGGTGAGAAGGGGGTCCCAGGGTCCTGTCCATCGTGAGAATATGTTGCCCAAGTGGGGGGAGGGTGCAGATGAGGAAGTCAGAGTGTGAAGTCATGGAGAGTCGAAGTCAAAGAGCCCCAGAGCAGTGGGCTGGGCAGCCCAGGCCCCTGCGTCAGCACAGGCCACTTGAGGTTGGTGTCCGGAGCCTCAGATCTTGTACTGACAGCAAACGGGGACTCAGCAGCTGGACTGGGAGCCCCCACAGGAGCCACAGCCCCCCTTGGAGCCCCCACAGGAGCCACAGGAGCCACAGCTGGAGCAGGTGCAGGCTGGCACACAGCAGCACATGGGCTTGCAGCAGCAGACGGGCACACAGCAGCCGGAACCACAGCCTCAGGAACAGCCACAGCAGCCCATGGTTCTGGTGGGTTGAGGGTGGAGCAGGTCAGAGGAGCAGGTGCAGAGGACAGGTGTTCAGGTGTGGAGCCTCCTGGGCCGGGAGCCCTTTATGCACCTGCCCAAGGTGCCTTTGAGCACCTGCTCACTTCACTGTGGCTGTTTACACCACTTCCTGGGATGTGCTTACTTGTTTGCTGGACTTCGGGTTTTCACTTGCCACTTCCTCATTGTTGGACCCTGTAATTATCCTGATCACCTGTCTTCTCTGCTTTCCCCAGATGACCTGCCGAGGATGGGTTTTGAGAAGACCTGCTTCCCCCAACAAAAACACCTTCCACTGAATTGGCCACAGTCTCTCAAACATGATTAATAACACTTACACTTTTATATTACTTCGAACTCCTAAAATATAAGATGGTTGTGCAAAAAAAAAGAAACTCAAAATACAAGGGAAGATGTTAAAATAACCAATAAATCCCATCCATGGTAACATTCTGATTAATTTCTCCCCATCTTACCTTTCCCCCAGACAGCTATATCTCCTTTTAAATTAGAATCTCTATGTAAACCTGGTTTTCAGGTCTTGTTGCTAAACTTTTATCCATGTCATGAAAGAGGCTTAATTGAAGAGAAGACTTTACAGCCTTACCCCGTCTTAGCACACAGGGGAACACTGGCTAATTTTGCCTTTCGGCTTCTTCTGGACTTACACTGTTCCCAGGTCCTGGCTGTTACCAGGAACAGCTGCAGTGCTGAGCGTTAACGTGCATTTCTCTCGTCTCTGTGGATTTCACAATTGGGAAGGGGCATCTCATTTATTGCTTTAATTTCTTTTTAGTGAGGGTGATTTTTTTTACTACTATAAATTATGTTTTCTTTGAATTCTCTATTGCTTTAAGAAGTTATTTATATATTAAGGAAATAAATTTCTAGTCCTCAAACAGTGTAGTTTATTTTCCACAGGTGTTCATGTGGGAGTTCAGGTTAGGATATATTAGTTAGTTAGTTAGTTAGTTAGTTAGTTATTTTAGAGAAAGTGTGAGAGGAGGGGGACAGAAGGAGAGGCAGAGGGGAAGCAGGCTTGATCCCCAAACCCTGAGATCATGACCTGAACTGAAACCAAGAGTCGGAGGCTTAGCCAACTGAACCACCCAGGCGCCCCTAGGAAATTTTTAAATAGCAGTTGTCTGTGCGGGCAGGACACCCATCCCAGCACAGCCTTCTGATAGGGCTGGGTCTGAAGCTGGGGAGGTCCATGAGCACAGGTTACATGGCCCGCCAGGTGCAGTGAGCCCCAGGCGGGGCCATCCAAGGACCACGGGGTGACGGCAGAGCCTGGTTGTTCTAATAAAGCTCTCCCCGCTGCCAGAGATGCTGGGCACCAGCGGGGGGCACAGAATATCTGCCCAGAACCCACCCCCCACCAGACCTTGCAGCCCTGCCCGCAGACACCGGCCAAAGAAAATAAGAAACATCCCGTTTTGTTCCCGCATGGGCAGAGGGTCTAGACAGGACTGCCCAGACCTGAGAAAGGTAGAGGGATGCCCTGATAACCTTGCACACAAGCCATAGAAAAGAGAAGAGGGAGGGAATAAACAAGACAAATCAGTCTAAACACAGTCCAGGAAACAAAAGTGTGTTTCCTACAAATGGTTGAGCTATGTAGCAAATTAAAATATGCATAATAATTTTAATAGGGTTCACAGGTGACGCGGTAAAACTACAGAATAAGTTTTAAAAGGAAGAAGAGATCCTCTGGGTGAACACCCAGTAGTGCAATTGCTGGGTCGTATGGTAGCTCTATTTTCAACTTTTTGAGGAACCTCCATACTGTTTTCCAGAGTGGCCGCACCAGCTTGCATTCCCACCAACAGTGTAGGAGGTTCCCCTTTCTCCGCAGCCTTGCCAACATCTGTCGTTTCCTGACTTGTTCATTTTAGCCATTCTGACTGGTGTGAGGTGGTATCTCATTGAGGTTTTGACTTGGATTTCCCTGATGCCCAGAGCATGTTTTCATGAGTCTGGTAGCCATTTGTATGTCTTCTTTGGAGAAATATCTTTTCATGCCTTCTGCCCATTTCTTGACTGGATTTTTTTTTGGTGGGGGGTGGTTGAGTTTAACAAGTTCTTTATAGGTCTTGGATACCAGCCCTTAATCTGATAAGACATTTGCAAATATCTTCTCCCATTCCATAGATTGCCTTTTGGTTTTGTTGACTGTTTCCTTTGCTGTGCAGAAGCTTCTTATCTTGATGGAGTCCCAATAGTTCATTTTTGCTTTTGTTTCCCTTGCCTTTGGAGACGTGTTGATCTGGATGGAACTAGAGGGTATTACGCTCAGTGAAATAGGTCAGTCAGAGAAAGACAAAGACCATATGATCTCACTCATGTGGAATTTAAGAAACAAAACAGATGAACATAGGAGAAGGGAAGGAAAAATAAAATAAGACAACATCAGAGAGGGAAACAAACCATAAGAGACTCTTAACTCTAGGAAACACACTGAGGGTTGCTGGAGGGGAGGCGGGTGGGGGGCTGGGGTAACTGGGTGATGGGCATTAAGGAAGGCACGTGATGGAATGAGCATTGGGGGTTACATGCAACTGATGAGTCACTGAATTCTACTCTTGAAACTAATAATACACTATATGTTAACTACATTGAATTTCAATAAAGAATTTAAAATAAATTTAAAATAATTTTAAAAAGAAGGCAGAGCAGAGGCCTAAGAATATAAGCTGGGCACCAGAGAGCATCACAGATAGGAAAGAGGAAGCTGAGAGCCCGCAGAACCACAGGGATGGCTAGAAACTGAAGAGTGGACACAAAAGGAAGCAGTGAGAAGTTCCCAGTGCAGGTGGAAATGCGGAGAGAGGGTCTGACAGAGGCGGAGGGCATGATGATCCAGCCCCCTGAAAAATGGTGAAGACCTCGTTCAGTGGAGCTGAACTAGGCTAAAAATACAGGAAGCCCTCCATGGCCTGAGGAAGATCTGAAAGTTTAATCTGAAAGAGTGACGTGTTGGGGCGCCTGGGCGGCTCGGTCGATTGATCAGACTCTTGATTTCGTCTCGGGTCACAATCTCGGGGTCGTGAGATCGAGCCCCTCGGGTCTGCTTGGGACTCTCTCTCTCCTTCCCCCCCCCCACTCTTTCTCTAAGGTAAATAAATAAATCTTAAAAAAAAAAAAAGGAGTGACATGTTCTGGGAAAAATGAAGGCAGAATGCTGCAGACTAAGACATATGATTATTAAGTTACAGGATTCCAAAGATTAACCCCCCCAAATGTTGCCAAAACAGCAAATTCCCAGCCCTCCGTGGCATGGGGTTGGGTGGGTGCCGATGTCTGGCTGGTTCCAGATGTCCTGCCAGAGCATCCCAAGCCCAAACATATTGGAGAGATATCTCCAAACACCTGATAAAAGCGAAGCATGACCCTGGGATGGTGTATCTCTACAAAGCACCATCCAAGCAAAAAAGAACAGGCAGGCAGGCCCAAACAGCACCCCCCGGGCGCCTTGATCTAACGGTACTGGAGACCATCGGCCTGGGACCGACTCCAGGGGAGGAAGGGCGGCAGGGATAAGCATGGGGAGACAGCTGTGAGTGCTGAATCCCACAAAATGAGGATTAACATGGAGCAATTGTACAAGTTATGGCTGCAGCAGAGACCTTAAATGTAATCCTTGGGTGTAGATTATGAACTACAGGACCTTCCTTCCCGGCTCTGATTCTTCTTCTATCTTCCAAGTGAGCAAGGGGATTAGAGTCGGCTGGGATCACAAACTCCTTTGAAAATTGTTTCTTGTTTGCTTCGTTGCTGGTTGTGACCATCCTGCCTCTCTGACAGGGTCGGGGGCTGAAGCCCCTCTTGATTTTCCCATATCCCTTCTTTCCCCTAAAAAAGAACCTGCTCATGCACTTCAAATATATCCATGCAGGTGGGTCCATCCAGAAAAAAAATAGTGTCGTTTTTATGTTCTTATTTTTAAACTGACACGGAGGTCAGCTACGGATCTACGTCAGTCCCTCCTCTTGCTGAGTACTGCATTTTTTAAATTAAGCCACATTTCTTTACATAAATCCAGCCCATGTTTTCTCTGATATGCAGTTTGCTAGCATAAGCACATGCCTCATTCTGTTTATTCTCTTTGTTTTGGACACCATCAGTGCTCCCAACTGGCCTGTCCATGAACCGGCCACTGTGGGCATTGTCCTATGTGGCCACTGCTCTGGTGAGAGCCAAGGGGTGCCTGGGTCTAGTCACCTGGAAAGGGGCTCAGTGCTGGGACCAACCTCCGAGGTTTGCTGGCAGGGTTAAACGCAGAGCCATATAGCAAGCACTGAGAGTGTCTCCTGATTTGGGATGCTCTCTATCGTGGGCCAAGTGCCCGCCATCCCCGTTCTCCTTGCCTGCCCCAACTCTGCCCTGCCCTGATTTATCACTGAGGTAATGGGTGGGCTCTCCCTTCCTCGTGATCCGTGAAACCTGATTCTTCCACGTAATTCAAGAATTGGCAACAATTCCCCCATAACCTTCTGGGATTGTTAGAATTGCATTGGCTTCCCAGATTAGTTTGGAGAGAATGACACTCTTCTTTCCATTGCTACATTGTTGCCGAGGAAGGGTTTACACTGTTGAGGGCATGTTTTGGCTGGGAGCACTCCCAGGTGGTTGGCACTTTTGTTGTTCTTGTGCAAATGTCCTCTCACTTCCTACCTCCTGATGAAGAATACTCTTGTTCTGTGAGCGTTGAGCAGGAATTCTGCAGCCTGGCTCAACTCTCTTATCCCAATTTTCTCTCTGTCCATTCTGGTTGCTTTTCTTTGGAGATGGACATGTCATCTGCCAATCATCAATTTGTCTTTTTCCCGCAATCGTGATGGACCATGTCTTCATCTTATATATAAATGTAAAGAGAATGTCTGAACTTTCTTCACTAAATGTCACGTTTGGCGTGGGGACTGGACAGGCAGATTTTTATCGAGTTCTTAAAGAAGATTCTTCTGTCTCTCCACTTCTGGGCCAAAAAGTCATAAGTTGTTCATTGACCCTTTTTTTTTTATACTTGCTGAGATGATCATGTGAATTCTTTTCTCCTTTGAGCCACATGGTAATGAGTTACAATGATATATTTTCTGATGGCGAGTCGCTTTAGTCTTCTTAGAATAAGCCCTCCTTGACTATGACTGGCTGTTTCCAATAACCTACCTGATTTTTCCAATATTTGATTTAGAAATTGTGTGTTTTCATTCATAATGAAAATGGATCTACAATTTTCCTTTTGTTTTACAGTGCTTGCCTGATTTTGAAATGAAAAGTTTTGATAGCTTCATGAGAGAACTTGCTCAGCTTTCCATCCATCTCATTCTCAACATTTGAAGAGGGGCTATTGGAACTCATTGATAAAGCCATCTGGGTCTGGTGCTTTCCAGCACTTAAGATTTCTGGTGATAATTTCACTGTGTTTGATAGTTATTGATCTGTTCAAGTTTTCAGTATCTTTTCATGTGAATTTTACCCTTTCATGGTTTTTTTCCAGAAATGTATCCATTTCTTCTAGATTTCAAATTACCAGCAAATTTGCTCCCCAAATTCCTTTTTGTAATATCTGCTACATGTGGATTATTTAACCTTTCTCAGTTTGTATTTTGTTTATCTGCATCTTGCTTCCTCTTCTGTGGCTCAGTTTTTCAGATATCTGTCTTATTAATTTTTTCAAAGACACAGCGTTCACTGTCACTCAGCTGTGATTTTTGTTCTGCTTCTTTCTTATTATTTTGGTTTCATTCTGTGCTTTTTCTAGCATCTTTATTTGAATGCTTGCCTTGTTTTCATTTTTTTCTGTTAAACTCTGAATTTTCCTGGGTGGTCCTGGCTCAGAATCTCTCCTGAGGTTCTCAGCAAGGCATCAGCTGGGGCTGCATCATCGGAAGGCTTGAGTGCGGTTGGAAGAGCCATTTCCAAGATGGCGCCCCACGTGGCTATTGGCTTCACTTCTTCACCATGTGGACCTCTCTGTGGGCTGTGACATGGCAGCTGGCTTCCCCCAGCAGGAGCAGTGACCTCTCCTCCAATTCACACACCATTAGTTCATTCCAACTGAATCACTGTGTTGTTGGTATTCTCATCTGCTGCCCTGCCCCAGGTCTTCACATTACCTTTCCTTGCTCAGCTAAATCACTTAGCACTTCACCACCTGACACCATATTGCCCTGGCACCTTTGCTTTCCTCTTATTGTGGGAGAGGTGAGCAAACCCGTATGACCAATCCTGTAAGCTTCTTGGGAAGCCCATAGTGACTATCTGGGGGAAATGCCTTCCCTCACTTAGAGCCTCCTCGTCTTTTTTTTTTTTAAGATTTTATTTATTTATTTGAGAGAGAGAATGAGAGAGAGCATGAGAGGGGGGAGGGTCAGAGGGAGAAGTAGACTCCCTGCTGAACAGGGAGCCCAATGAGGGACTCGATCCTGGGACTCCAGGATCATGACCTGAGCTGAAGGCCGTCGCTTAACCACCTGAGCCACCCAGGCACCCTAGAGCCTCCTCTTCTAGTGGGTGCCTAATCTAGAGCTACAGACCACAGATGGACATCAGGCCCTATATGAATTCTTGCAAATTTTATGCAAAATTCTATGTTTATGTGCATATGTATATACTTATCTAAGGAGACCCTCATTTGAATTTTAAAGAGGAGTATATGAACCACAAGTACTTAAGGTCTACAAATGTGGCCCCTAACATGGATCACAGAAAAGCATATTAGAACATATTTGTGTTTCAGCTTCAAAAATGTGAAAAAATTAGCTAATATGCAATATATGACTGGCTCAATCATATGCTTATTACAGAAATACACCTATTTCAGGGATGCATGCTGTTTAATAAAAGCTGTTTATTGAGGAGTTTCCCATTACAAAGAACAGGGTCCACTGCTATGTTAATAGTTCAGCTGCAATATTTTAGGAGCCTCTCCTAACGAGTTTGCCCAACTGAGTGCAGACACCCCAGGATCCTAGAAGTCCAGAAGGGGAACCCCAGCTCATTACCTGAGTCCTATCCTGATCCTGGGCCCTGTCCTAATCCTGAGTCCTGTCCTGATCCTGACTCCTATCCTAGTCCTGGGTCCTATCCTGATATTGAGTCCTATTCTGATCCTGAGTTCTGTCCTGATCCTGAGACTTATCCTGATCCTGGGTCCTGTTCTGATCTTGAATCCTCTCTTGATCCTGAGTCCTATTATGATCCAGTCTTATTATAGTCCTGAGTCCTGTCCTAGTCCTGGGTCCTACCCTGATCCTAAGTCCTATTCTGATCCTGAATTCTGTCCTGATCCTGAGTCCTTTCCGAGTCCTTGGTTCTTTCCTAGTCCTGGGTCTTGTCCTGATCCTGAGTCCTATTCTGATCCTGAATCCAATCCTGATCCTGAGTTCTATCCTAATCCTGAGTCCTGTCCTGATCCCGAGTCTTATCCTGTTCCTGAGTCCTGTCCTGATCCTGAGTACTGTTCATTTTTTTTAAGATTTATTTATTTATTTGAGAGAGAGAGAGCATGAGCAGAGGAGGAACAGAGCTAAACGGGGAGCCCAACATGGGGCTCGATCTCAGGACCCTGAGATCATTCATAACCTGAGCCAAAACTAAGAGTTGGACCCTAACCAACTGAGCCACCCAGGCACCCCTGAGTACTGTTCTGATTCTGAATCTTATCCTGATTCTGGGTCCCGTCCTGATCCCGAGTCCTTTCCTAATTGTCATCCTATCCTGATCCTGAGTCCTGTCCCCATCCTGGGTCCTATCTTAATCCTGAGACCATTTCTAGTCCTGGATCCCATCCTAATCCTAAGTCCTGTCCTGAACCTGGGTCCTGTCCTGATCCTGAGTCCTGTCCTGATCCTGAGTCCTATCCTAATCCTGGGTCCTGTCCTGATCCTGAGTCCTATTCTGTCCTGATCCCAAGTCCCTTCCTAGTCCTGGCTCCTTTCCTGGTCCTGGGTCCTATTCTTCCCAGAGGTGACAGGCAGGATGGGACTGACTGTTCCAGAGCACTTCCCTGGACTCCATCCCCTTATGCCTTCTATGGACACTCCCCAGGCTTTCACAGCCAGGGCAGCATCAGGGACCACATCAGGAACATGATGAGGCAGTGCAGTGGGTTGAACAGTGTCCTCCTGGAACTTCAGCATACAACCTTATTTGGAAATCAGGTCTTTGCAGGTGGAACCAAGTTGAGGTTGTCCTGGATGAGGTGAAGCCCTAATTGAATGGCTGGTGTCCTTGTAAGAGAAGAGAGGAGGAGAGCTGAGGTGCAGATACACAGG
>NC_138379.1:995073-1027713 GCF_054177405.1 Leptonychotes weddellii | reverse complement strand
CCACATCAGGAACATGATGAGGCAGTGCAGTGGGTTGAACAGTGTCCTCCTGGAACTTCAGCATACAACCTTATTTGGAAATCAGGTCTTTGCAGGTGGAACCAAGTTGAGGTTGTCCTGGATGAGGTGAAGCCCTAATTGAATGGCTGGTGTCCTTGTAAGAGAAGAGAGGAGGAGAGCTGAGGTGCAGATACACAGGGAGAAAGGCCACATGAAGACAGAGTTAGGCACCAGCTCGAGGCAGGGAGCGTCAGGGATGCCGGCAGCCCCCAGGAGCTGGAAGAGGCAGCAAGGATCCTCCCCCAGAGCCTTCAGGGAGCACGCGACCCTGCTGACTCCATCTCGGACTTCCAGCCTCCAGACTGTCTGCTGTCTTAAACCATCCACTTTGTGGTCATCTTTTCTGGAGCCACAGAAAACCAATACAGGTAGCAGAGATGAACACGGCCTCAAAGCCAGGGACCCTGTTCCCATCACCTTCAACTGACACAGAAATGGAGGGCTTTCTTATTTGTCAGGGAACACATGAGGGGAAATCATGGACTAAAGAAAAAGTGCAAAACTGTGACAGCACTGAGGTTATTTTAAGATGAGAAACAAACAAATACGATTTCCCTGGGGGAGTGGCCCAAACAGGGACCAGGAAGGGGCCGTGTGCCCAGCATCACAACTGACCCTGGCAGGTATAGAAAGGGCTCCTGGTGCAGGAGGCTCCACACCTGAACACCTGTCCTCTGCACCTGCTCCTCTGACCTGCTCCACCCTCAACCCACCAGAACCATGGGCTGCTGTGGCTGTTCCGGAGGCTGTGGCTCCGGCTGTGGGGGCTGTGGCTCCTGTGGCTGCTCCCAGTCCAGCTGCTGTACCCCCTGCTGCTCCCAGTCCAACTGCTGTGTCCCCATCTGCTGCCAGCACAAGATCTGAGGCTCTGACCTCAGGCCTCAGGTGACTCCTGCTGATCCAGCTTTCCCAAGCTATGACCTGTGCTTTATTGCTAAGTTCCAAATCACACCCCAGGGTCCATTGCCCTCGTAGAAAGAAGGCAGATTTGGCTGACAGTTCCTTGGGAGAAGCCACTCTAATGTTCATTGTCTCCTGACAAATCCTTGCCCAAGTCACCTTATGGCTGCATCTCCCTCCTCCCCTGACCTCGTCCTGGTCGGTCCACTGAGAGGCATGTGCTCCAGCTGACATCCCATTTTCACTTTAGGAGGATGTTAGTGTTGGTGTTCCCCTGGGAACAAGGTTGTGGTTAAAGAAATTTTCTTGGAGCTGCTTTGCATGTCAAACACTCTACTTTATTTTAAATCCTATGTTACAAATCAGTAAAAATATCATGTCAACAAATTGAAACCCAAGGCTTGTGCGTTTCTCTCACTGGTCGTTACTACCACTATGGTCACTGCTGTTCTCATTCTCATTCTATTCCACACTTGATGGGGTTGATGGATTTGTTGGTGAGGGTGCTAACGTCCCCACCCCCGGGGATATGGCTGGCAGTTACCCTGGCCTCACATCTCCTCTGTGGTCTGTCTGTGGTCTGTTTCTTCTATCCTCAGGACACTCTCTTCCTCACATCTTACCAGCCATTGATGTGATTGAGACAGGACAGTCTCCAAGGCCAGACCAACAGAGGCTGAGCAGCTGTGGGATGGTCCCGGGGCTCCAGACTGTCCCCTCCCTTCTTTCAGGCCTCTGCTGCCTCCCTCCTTCTCTTCTGACCACAGGCAGAGCTGAATCCCTCAGTCTTAGTCAAGTGGCCGGGGCCTGGGAACCAGACATTGCCACTCTTATTCCACATTTGAGGACTGTGGTCTGACCAGCCTCTTGCCACAGGAAACTCACACACTGGCTTAAGGAAGGGAGTTCACCTTCTGTATCCGTGTCCCAGCCCATAACCTATCTGTTCCAATCTGCATAAAACATAAAGGATTGTCAAGAAAAAGAAAAACAGTGGCTGTTTCCCAGACTGAGGACCTTGGGAAATCATACTCTGAGGCCTCCCTTGTTATTTTGAAACCTCCAACCACATTCTTTCAAAATTCTTAAAAGGCAGTATTAATAGAGATGAGTTATTTCAAGTCATTTGAAAACACAGTAATCTCCTGGTGTGATATGCCCTCAGCATAGAAAAACACAAACACAGAAATCTTAAGCTGTTTCCAGTAATCATTTTGTTGGTGGTAATGGTGGAATTATCACTCTGAGACAGCTGTGACTCTCTCAATGAAGAGCAAATGCATAATTAGGGGTCAGGACCAGAAATGTGGTTGTGTGTGTGGGATTGATGAAATTGACTAAAAACCCGATCGATAGTGCTGAATTTGAATTAAAGATGTCCATATGAAATTATGATGGATATTATCTTTAAAAAAATGGCTTTCTATTTCACTGAAAGACCTAGAAAAATGGCCAACCTGGTAGCTATGAGCACTCCTTGTGCCAAGCCTGTTCTTGTTAAACACCACCATCTCTTGTACCTAAGTGGAACCTGGGTTCTCCACAGAAATGGGATTGGAAATGAACAAGAAGAATCTGGAACATCTCATTATCCCAGAAAGCAAGGAGATAACAAAGACTCCTCAGGCCATGTCAAAAGAAGCAGGACATCAAACTCAAAGAGGTCTCCAGTAGATAAACTTGGGGTAATGTGAACACCAATGTTTAAATGGACTGATACAGTTTAAATGGCACGTGGGTGGCTCAGTTGGTTAAGCATCTGAGTCTCAGCTTCAGCTCAGGTCCTGATCTCAGGGTCATGAGATGGAGCCCTGAGTTGGGCTGTGTGCTGAGTGTCCTGAGGATAGAATCTGCTTGATATTCTCCCTCTCCCTCTGCCTCTTCCTGCTCGCTCACTCTCTCTCTCTAAAATAAATAGATCTTTAAAAAAAAATGGAGGGGCACCTGGGTGGCTCAGTCGTTAAGCATCTGCCTTCGGCTCAGGTCATGATCCCAGGGTCCTGGGATCGAGCCCCGCGTCGGGCTCCCTGCTCTGCGGGAAGCCTGCTTTTCCCTCTCCCACTCCCCCTGCTTGTGTTCTCTCTCTCGCTGTCTCTCTGTCAAATGAATAAATAAAATCTTTAAAAAAAATAAATAAATACAAATAAATGGACTGATATGCATCAAGTATGCTTAAATCTATAAGCACATAATGATGCACAGATATTAATACAAATAATATACAAAATGCATAGTGTCATAACTATAGGGTGTTTTATGTAAGTCTCATGGTAATCACACACAAAAAAACCTTACAGTAGATATACAAAAGATAAAGAGACAGGTTCAAAGTATATCATTACAGAAAATTATCAAATCCCAAAGGAAGACAGCAAGAAAAGAACAAAAGGACTACAAAATGGTCAGGAAATAATTAACAAAATGACAATAGTAAGTTCTTACCTATTAATAATTACTTTAAATGTAAATGGATCAAATTCTTCAAAAGACATAGAGTGGCTGAATTTAAAGAAAAAAAAAAAAAAGACCCAACTCTATGCTGCCTACAAGGGACTCACTTCAGCTTCAAGGTCACACATAGGCTGAAAGTAAGGGATGGAAAAAAGATTATCCCCTGCAAACGGAAAGCAAGAGAGTGGGGCAGCTACTTCCACCAGAGAAAATAGACTCAAGTCAAAATGGTAACAAGAGACAAGGAAGGTCATTATTAATGACAAAGAGGATATAATGATTATGAATATTTATCCACCCAGCTTCAGAGCACCTAAATATAGCAAATACCAACAGATCTGGAAATAGTGATAGACACAATAATAGTAGGGAACTTCAGTGCCCCCATTCATCAACAAACAGATCACTCACACAGAAAATCAGTGAGGAAACATTGGGCTTGAACTATATCTTAGAGCAAATGAACCAAACAGACATGTATAGAGCAGCAAACACACATTCTTTTCAAGTGACATGGGACATTCTTCAGGATAGATCATTTGTTAGGTTACAAAACAAATCTTGAACTTAGGAGGATTGAAATGGTATCAAGTATTTTCTCTGACAGCAATGTCAGGAAACTAGAGGACAGTAATAGGAAGAAAATGGAAACATTCACACGTAAGTGGAAAGTAAGCAACATACCCCTGAACCACCAATGAGTCAAAGAAGAAATCAAAAGGGGGCATCAAAATATATCTTTAAACGAAAGAAAATGGAAGCACATCATACCAAAACATATGGGATGCAGCAAAAGAGGTAAGTTGCTATGGTTTGAATGTTTGTGTCCTCTCGGAATTCATATTAAAATCTTAACTCCCAAAGATGATGGTGTTAATAGGTGGGACTTTTGGGAGATGCTTAGGTCATCAGAGTGGAGCCCTCCTGAATGGGATTAGTGTTCTTGTAAGAGACCCCACAGAGCTCCCCAGCCCCTTTCACCCATGAGGATACAGGGAAAGGCATCATCTATGAACCAGGAGGTGGGCCCTGACCAGCTACCGTATTGAATCTGCCAGCACCATGATCTTGGACTTCCCAGCCCCACCATATAAGAAATAAGTTCTGTTGTTAATGAGCCGCCCAGTCTGTCATATTTTGCTATAGTAGCCCAACAGACTAAGGCAGAAGGTTATGCGACAAACACCTAGATTAAGAAAAAAGAAAGATGTCAAGTAAACAACTAATCTTACATTTCAAGGAACTAGAGGACAAAAGAACAAACTAAGCCCAATGTTAGCAGAATGGAGGAAAAAACAAAGCTCAGGGTGGAAGTAAATTAAAGAGACTATAGAAGAACAATTAAAAAGATCAGTGAAACTGAGTTAGGCTTTTGAAGAGATAAAAAAAAGTTGACAAAACTTTGACTAGATTAATTTAGACTCAAATAAAACCCGAAACGAAGGAGGGGACATTACAACAGATCCCACAGAAACACAACAGATCATAAGAGATTACCGTGAACAATTGTACACCAACAGATTGGATACCTCCATCATGTGTTTTTTTGCCACCAAAAAATCCTCCAGTCTTCAGCGGTCACTGACTGGATGTCCCACAAAGTTAACTTAAAGCTGTTCTGACACGATCTACCTGGGGTTAGCATCAGATCTCACAGTTGAAGGGCACAATCCCCACAATGCCCCCCTCCCCACAACTTCCAATGCCAATCGCAAGCCCAGGGGTCACCTGTGCTTCTAACTGACCAACGAGAGATCCAAGGTTCCAACAACCCCTCCTTGGGTTTGACTGACTTGCTGGAGCCACCCACAGAACTCACAGAAACATGTCACCTACTAGATTAATGGTTGATTATAAAAGGATAAACTCGGGTACAGGCAGATGGAAGAGATGCAGGGAGCAAGGTATGGGGAAAGGGTGAGGAGCTTCCACACTGACGAGCACATCACCCTCCCCCAACCTGGAATCTCATCAAGTCCTGGTGTTCAAGAGTTTTTATAGAACCTAATCTGTAGGGCACCCCCTCCCCTTCCCAGAGGTGGATGGTTGAGGCTGAAAGTTCCAAGATCTTTCTGGAGAATAGCCCTATCCTGGGGCTGTCTAGGGGCCCCACCCAGAGTTACCTCATCAGTATATACTCAGGTGTGTTCTCTTTTGAGACTCCTAATAAGTGACAAGAGAACATTCTTATCACTCAGGAAATTCTAAGGTTTTTAGGAGCTTCTTGCCAGAAAACGGAGACAAAACCTTTCATATTTCTTGTCATACAACAATAACCTAGAAGAAAGGGATGAATTCTTAGAACGTACAATCGACCAAGACTGAATCATCAAGAAATAGAAAATCTGGGGGTACCTGGGTGGCTCAGTCAGTTGAACATCTGACTCTTAATTTTGGCTCAGGTCATGATCTCAGGGTTGTGAGATCAAGCCCCATGTGAGGCTCCGCACTGGGTGTGGAGCCTGCTTAAGACTTTCTCTTTCCGTCTGCCCTTCCCCCCATCCCTGCTTGTGCCCGCTTTCCCTAAGAAAGAAAGAAAGAAAGAAAGAAAGAAAGAAAGAAAGAAAGAAAGAAAGAAAGAAAGAAAAAGAGAGAGGGGGAGGGAGGGAGGGAGGAAGGAAGGAAGGAATCAGAAAATCTGAACAGACAAATAACCAGTAAGGAGACTAAATCAAAAAGCTCTCAGCAGAGAAAGGTCCAGGACAGATTGCTTTCACAGAAAACAGAAGCAAAATAAACAAGTGGGACCACATCAAACTAAAAAGTTTCTGCACAGCAAAAAAACAAAAACAAAAAGTCATCAACAGAGTCAACATGCAACCTACAGGATGGGAGAAAATATTTGTAAACCATATATCTGATAAGGGGTTAATATCCAAAACATATAAGGAACTCATATAACTCAATAGCAGAAAAACAAATAACTCTATTAAAAAATGGGCAAAGGGCCCAAATAGACATTTTTCCAAAGAAAACATACAGTGGCCAACAAGTACATGAAAAAGTGCTCAACATCACTCATCATCAGAGAAATGCAAACCAAAACCACAATGAAATATGCTTCACCCCATATTGGTATGGTATCAAAAAGGCAAGAAACAACAGGTGTTGGTGAGGATGAGGAGAAAGGGGAACCCTCTTGCCCTGCTGGTGGGAATGCAAACTGGGGCAGCCACTCTGGAAAACAGTATGGAGGTTCCTCAAAAAGTCAAAAATAGAACTACCCTAGGATGTAGTACTCCCACTTCTGGGTATTTATCGAAAGGAAATGAAATCACTAGCTTGAAGAGATGCTTGCACCCCCATGTTCACTGTAGAATTATTCACAATAGTCAAGATATGGAAGCATCCTAAGTGTCAACAGATGAATGAATAAAGAAGGTGTAGCTTATACATACAATGAACCATTACACAATATTTAAAAAGAAGGAAATCCTGCCATTTGTGACAATGTGGATGAAGCTGGAGGACATTATGCTGAGTAAAAGGAGCCAGACAGAGAAGGACAAATACTGCATAATCTCACTTACTCACTCACTGAACTCACAGTAATAAATCACAGAATGGTGGTTGTCCGGGGCCGGGGCTGAGGCCGGGGCTGGGGCCAGGGGTAGGAGAGGAGATGTCGACCAAGGGGTACCAGCTTCCCGCTGTAGGACCAACAGTTCCCAGGATGTAACGCACATGACGGGGACAGTTGTTGACGATACTATGTCGTGCACCTGAAAGTTCAAGAGACCAGATCCTAAGTGTTCTCACTACAGAAAGGGGAGGGAAAGGGTGAGTATGTGAGGTGATGGAGATTACCTTGATTGTGGTCACCCCTTCACGGTGTGTACATACACCAAAACATCTCAGGGGGCGGACTAAGTTTATGTAATCTTCATTTCTCAGTCACCCCAGGAACAAATATGCAAGGTTCTCAGTTGCCTTTGGAGGACGCTGGGAACCAATGTTATTCCGAACAAGAGGAAATAAGAAAAGACTCTTATTTTTTCCTGTTTTTGATACCCAAACTCCACCGTATGGCAGGCAGAGACCGAGAGGACATACTCCAGCCTGTCAGCGAGGAACCGCGGGATCAGAAACCCGCCGTGGTGTGACCCCAGCGAAAACAACGGGTGTAGGTGATGATAGTAAATCATTGCCTATTAAATTTACTGAACACGACCCAGTCAGGCTGAGAGAAAACTTCCAGCTTTCAATGCATATTTGAAAAGACAGGCTTGAGATCATTCGCTAGAACCATGTAAAGTGCTGACAGAGCTGCCCCATGGAACACTGAATTCGGGCTATTTACGGGCCCCTTGTTCCTCCTTTCCTGGGGACAGGGTCAGATGGCAGGAGGCAAGTGGCCCCCAAGAACCCCCCACCCCCGGCAGCTGGACGTGGCCATGTGATTTGCATGAGCCCGTGAGCAGAAACTTGAGTGCAGTTTCCCACGTAGGCTTTTCCTTCCTCCAGATCGCTAGCGTTCCCAGCGCAGAGGCTGCCCCAGCCCAGGTCCCAGGGGAGGAAGTGCAGCGAGCCGGGAGCCCGCAGCGGCGTGTAGCACGAGCCCGAAATAAGCACTGAACCGTGGGGGCAGCGAGCTCAGCAGCATAATTGGCTGACCCATCCTGCTTGACCCAGAAAGGTAATATAATGAAAGCAGAGAGAGGTCTTGGTTCAGTGGCCAGGGCGGGAGTGGGAAGGAAATTGTTTTCAGGGGCTGGAAAGACGGCTATTACGGGTTTGGTATCACCGTCCCAGATCATGTATCTCTGGCGGGGCGGGGGGGGGACCTCAGGAAGCTCGGTGCTGCCTCTGGGTCGGTCAGTCACTGTGGCCACATTTTGCAAAACGTTATGAGAAGGAGGTCAGCTCAAAGAACTGGCGGGTGCGCAAGCCAGGAGGGAGGGGATGGGGTCAGCCCAGAAATGTGAGGAACTACGGAAGTCGCAGCCCCAGTCCTCAGAAGGTCCTGAACAGCAGAGAATGGTTAAAATTCAAATTAAAACGTACCTGCCTCAAAGGTATCCCTCCGTGAGGCCACAGGCCGGGAACCTGCAGTTGTCCCCAAATAAGAAGCTGAAGTGCAGAGTGCCTGGTGACCGAAGCCACGGTTTCCAAAGAGCACGGCTGGGCCTGGTGCGCAGGAAGTGCCCCGCACACTCCGTGGCGGCCGTGAGAGCGGTATCTGTCAGATCCCACCTGGGTTCCAGAAGCAGAACCCACGGCAGCCGCCCCAGCTCCAGCCCTGCAGCGTCCCCTGGCTTCGGGACGGCTCCTCCACCACTTGGAAATCTCCTCAAGAACCAACACACTTGCTCAGTGTCCGACCCACTGTCCAGCCCAGGCTCCGGGTCCAGGCGAGGCTGGCCCTCGTTATCCCAGCGCCCCAGACCCGCGTCCCCAGGAGCCAGGAAGGGCCATCGTGTCTTGAAAATAGTCACAGATGAGGGGACACCTGGGTGGCTCAGTTGGTTGAGCGTCTGCCTTCGGCTCAGGTCATGATCCTGGAGTCCTGGGATCGAATCCCGCATCTGGCTCCCTGCTGAGTGGGGAGTCTGCTTCTCCCTCTGACCCTCCCCCTCTCATGCTCTCTGTCTCTCTTTCTCTCAAATAAATAAATAAAATCTTTAAAAAAAAAAAGATAATTATGTGTGAAATCACATATGATACCTATAATGGTCTACAGTTGTACGTGACACTCACATATATCTCTAGCGCTGCATGGAGCCACCATCTATGAAGAGCTCCAACAAACCGAGAAAAGAGAGAACCACAATAGAAAGGGGCAAAACATTTGAACGTTTTCCCAAGAAGGACATGTCCGTGACCAACAAGCACGTGAAAAGATGCTGGACAACATTAGTCCCCAGAGAAACACAAATCAAGGTCAGCACGGGGGCCGGTTCTCTGCACGAGGACGCCTGCCATGTGGAAAGGGGACAGCGCCTGACACCAATTACAAGGAGCAGGCAGAAGAGAGGGAGCCTCCTGGATGGCCGAGAGGTCTGTCCAGATGGGCGGTGGCCCCATCAGCTCGCGCAGAGCACAACTCAATGCTGTAGACTCGGAATATGTGCGTCTCACTGGATGTAAATTTTAACTCAATAAAAAAATTTTAAACTAATTTTCTAGACAGTGGAAGCCCGCCAGAGAGGATGGCTAATCAAATTGTGGCCCACCCACTTGGTAAACCAGCGTAGCCTTCAAAGACAATGAATTTGAATTATGTTAGCGGAAGTGTGGGGTTTTTACAAAGCGTAGGCGAGGTAGCAGGAATTAGTGAACTGGGCCTCCTGAAGAGAATACCGGGCCTGGCCGGTGTTGGGGGCTGGCCAGACAGGGTCCGGGGAGCCGAGTGAGTAAGAAAGAGGAATTATGAGTGGTGCACGGAAAGCTAAGTGCTTCAAGATTTTGTTTGACCAATTTAACGAGGTATCTGTGCTGACCATTTTGGGCAGTGGAATTACAAGGAGCCTTGTCTTTCTACTTGATACTTTTATTTATAAAAATGAGCAGCAACTGATTTTCAAGTAAAGGTATAAACACCAATGCCCAGGGTCAGGGGGATAGAGGATCCGTATCAATGAGCACAACTGGGAAAGCCAAGGATGGCAGCCCCCCAGCCCACCCACCAATGACCTCCTCCCCTGTGGAGGGAGCACCGTCTCTGTTTACAAAGAAAAACACTCATGAAGAAGCTGCCAGATTTAGGAACCAAAGAAAGTTGACTTGGCTTGAGCTCTTGGGAGTTCATGGGATTTCAAAGTTTAAACACAACACTTGCCCGTATGAAAGAGTGTCAACATGTAAAAGGAAGGAATCATGGCTTGAGTATAAACACCTGGACAGGTGCATAAAGGGCTCCTGGCCCAGGAGGCTCCACACCTGAACACCTGTCCTCTGCACCTGCTCCTCTGACCTGCTCCACCCTCAACCCACCAGAACCATGGGCTGCTGTGGCTGTTCCGGAGGCTGCGGCTCCGGCTGTGGGGGCCGTGGCTCCGGCTGCTGTGGGGGCCGTGGCTCTGGCTGTGGGGGCCGTGGCTCTGGCTGCTGTGGGGGCCGTGGCTCCGGCTGCTGTGGGGGCCGTGGCTCTGGCTGTGGGGGCCGTGGCTCTGGCTGCTGTGGGGGCCGTGGCTCTGGCTGCTGTGGGGGCCGTGGCTCCGGCTGCTGTGGGGGCCGTGGCTCCGGCTGTGGCGGCCGTGGCTCCGGCTGTGGGGGCAGCGTCCCCATTTGCTGCTCCCAGTCCAGCTTCTGTGTTCCCACATGCTGCCAGCACAAGACCTGAGATGCTGGCCACAGGCCTCAAGTGGCCCCTGCACTCCTGGGGTCTCCAGGCAGTGACTGGTGCTGCGTCCTAGACCCGCCAAGCAGAGCTCTGGGCTCTCCTGGAATGACTAGTGTGTCCTCACCTCCTGTTGCACAGCCTTGGGTCCATCGCCCTCTGGACTGTGGCAGCCTAGTGACCAGACCTCGGTACTCAGCTCCCCAGCCCTCCAGGTCATGAGCGCCCCCAGTGCCCTGTCCCCTCCACCACCGTGCCTGAGCTCACCACTCAAACCTCTCAGGGCTGCAAGCCCCCAGGCCACTTGGTGCCTCCAGTGAACTCATTGGAGCATCCTGAGTTAGATGCTGTCTGACCAGGGCCCTTGCTGGCCCTCTCCCCACCCCTGCCTGCTCTCGGCCCCCACGTCCCTCCTTCTCCAAACCACTTAGGCTGCCCGAACCTAGATGGCCGTTGAGCTCTAGCTAGAGGACACAGAGCCATCAGCACCCTGGGGTCCTCCCTGAGGGAAGGGGGTCTTTGCCCTTCCCTTTCTTCTTGGTCACGGTTCAGGTCCTTTGCTTGTTGCTGGGGTCCTCCCTTTGATAAGTGTTCAGTCTGGATCTTCTAAATAAATACAATCTGTACTTCCCAAAAGTTTACTCTGTGAGTCTTTGTTTCAGCTTCTACATGATTAAAAAATTGTGTAACTTCTACATAATTCCACCCCCATACTTTTGGGACCAACACCCCCTGCCCCACCATGTTCCCTACTGTATGAGTTTGCAAATCACCACAGATGCTCCCTGTCTCTCGGTCCCGGAGGCCGAAGCCGGAGGTCCAGGCGCAGGCAGGGTGGGTCCCCCCGAGGCCTCTCTCCTCGTGTGTGGACGGCCGTGCTCTCCCTGGGTCCTCACGGGGTTGCCCCTCCGTGCATAGCTCATTTGTGTGTCCAAGTTTCCCCTTTTATAAGGACACCAGTCCTATTGGATCAGGGGCTCCCCACTGCAATGCGACTTCTTCCTACCTGATTATGTCTGCCACGGCCCTATTTCCACAGAAGACCCCACTCTGAGGCCGCGGGCTCGGGACGTCCACATGTGAGAACAGTCCTCACAGGAACTCACACACGCTGGGGGCTTGTTGGGCAAGGCGGGCAGATGCTGGGGGGTGGGCTGCACAGCTGGAGCCCCTGCCCAGGTCCCCGGCCCCACACAGGCCCGAGGCCGCTCTGAAGGCAGCTCCTCACAGACGCACGGGCCACGGGGCCCGATGGCCACGACCAGAGCTCGTCCACTCAATGTGGAAATCTTTAAATGTTCTTCTGAGTTTCAGCTTTAGTAAGTTTGCTCAGTAACTACAGTGGACCAGACGCCAACCACAGCCCTGCCATGAGAAACATCTAAAAGTGCTGGATCCCAAAATGACATTTAGAAGGGTCACTGAGCGGCTCAACAAGTGAAGAATCTGCAGAGCCAAGCACCGAGACGGAGGGAGGTTTGAACCTGCGCCACTGGCCTCCGCCCAGCCTGGAAACAGCGGACGGCAACACCGGGAAGCTCGCTGGGACCAGCCTCGGCCGGGGTGGCAGCCGGAAAACGTCCTCCCCAAGACGTGTCACCAGAAGCTGGCCCTCCCAAGTGTCTCCTGAAAATCGAAGCTATAGGATTTCGTGCAAAGTCAGCCCAGGTTGTTCCAGGGGAGAGGACGTGAAAGCGCCCGGCCCGTAAAGAAAGTCGCCCTTAAGCGGGTGTCAACGATCCCCACAGATGATGGTCCCAGGAGCCAAAACTCACAGATCACAAAACACACAAACACACACGGGCCTCGTGGGAGAGAGCCAGCAACAGCCACAGACAGAAGAACCAGCCAAGGCAAGGCTCCGGGCCCTGAGGCTACCAGACACTGTACAAAATAAGTGCTTTAGAAATAACTAAAGAAATAAAAATCATTTGGAAACGGGAGCCGGAGGGAACTGAACACAAACGCTGTCAAGCGCAGAGGAGCAGCAAACACAGAAATTCTACAAAGGGAAACCGAACTAATTGAATTTTAAATCTCGCTGGGTCTGGCTGGGCCAGATGCAAAGAGAATTCGTGCACGGGAGCGTAAACACCGATACATTATCTGTAATCCCACACGGGGACACAGACGCAGGGGGATGTGCGAGGGAGGAACCCTGACACACAGACCGCCAGGCCTCCAGCAGGGGTGACGTTCAAAGAGATAACGTGGGAGAATTTTCCAGAATTTACGAGAAATGCTATTACTGAGCTTTCTGGGTCCCAAACAGGATCTATAGAAACACACACACACTCGGCACAGTAAAGCCACGGAGAATCCGCCCTTCCGAGCAGTCCTGACGGGGGCATCTGCTTTGTGCCTGGCGCCTGTCAAGGGGTTAGTGACGCAGGGGTGAATAAAACCAACAAAAATTCCAGTCCTGTGCAGCTGACGTGCTATGGAGAGGGACAGAAAAAATCAAACTGGATCCTTAAATTATAGAAGTGTGTTCCAAGGAAGAAAAAACAGGAAGTGGAAGGGACTTCCCAAAGGGAAGGTGGTCCGTTTTAAAGAGTGGTCCATTTTAAAGGGTCCTTGGCAAAGCCGTGAGCCATACAGTTACCCAGGGAAGGGCTTTCTCGGCCAGCCAAGCCAGCGCAAAGGCCCTGAGGCAGAAGCCTGCCGAGAGCCAGCGTTTGGGGGAATTCAGCAAATCCATTCCCAAGGTGGGAACCTTTAGCACACGTCAGTTACTGTTGGATTCAATGGCCAGGAAGGTCGGCAAGCTTGTAGAAAGTCTGCAGCACACAAGTAATAGGTTAAAGACGCTGGGTGTGTATAGACTCCACTCAGTTGTTGAAACGGGCATTTTTAAGCCGGGACAGCTGTCCACTTACTCACGATAAGGCTAATCTCAGCACAGCTGGAGGGAATGTTCTCCAGCCCCTCACTGACTTTTGAAAATCAACATCAAAAAGATAACTGGAAAAGCCCCACATTTCTGGAAATTTAAAAACATACCTCCCCATAATGCATAGATTAAAGAAATAATTCCGGCAATTAGACAACATTTAGAAGAGATTTTGCATCAAAACCAGGGAGACAGGCCTGAAGCAGCACAGACTCGAAGAGAATTTATGGTCTGCATGTTTACATGAGAATACAGGCAAGGGGCCTTCTCACAGGATGTAAAAAGTGCAAGAGGAGGTCACCCGGAAAACGGCGGTGGGAACAAGCGTCCCCCCTCTGGCCCTGCCGAGACCCTGCCGAGACCCTGCTGCCATCCCCACGCTGGCCGGCGTCCCGCCTGACCCCAGCCCTCCTGCCTCCCCTGCAGCCCACCGGGGTCCACCTGACCCCGGTGCCCCCTCCCTATGCCGCCCACCCTTGGAGGCCGGCTCCGGAGGAAGGGGGGGCGGGAGGTCACTGCGCTCAGGGACCTCCAGGGGGCAGAGGCCCGGCCTCTCCCACGGGCACCTGCACCCACAGCGCTCGGCCTGATTCCGGGAGGGTCCCAGCTGGACTCCAGGGCCCCTGTGAGTGGACGTACTGTCCAGCCGCATCCCCATCTCTCACTCTGCGGTGGCAGAGAGGTGGGGTTACTGCACACACGCCGCCCCCCTGTGGCTCTGGTCACCGGCCCCTCCTGTGTCCTGATGCGGATGCTTCCCACCTGGGGCCCCGCGCAGGTGTGTGGGCCTGCTCCCCTGTGATGGGGACGGAACCAGCCCCTGAGGTTGCTGCCCAATAACCCCGGCCCATTCCGGACTCTGCTGGGAACTTCTCGGGGAGGCGACCTAGAAGTCAGGGCAGGGCTTTACCTAACAGCAGGACCCGGAGCCCTTCAGAGCCGTTGCTGGGAAGCAGAACAGGGGGAAATATGCCCCAAGAGGAGGGATGTTTAGAGTGCTGTTACATCTGAACTGTGTCACCCAAAGTCATAAGTTGGAGTCCTAAACCCTGGACCTCAGAATGGGACCGCAGTTAGAGACGAGGCCTTTACAGAGGGGCTGGAGGGAACACGGGGTCACCGGGGTAGGCCTGATCCAGCGGGACTGGGGTCCTTATGAGGAAAGGGGATCGGGGCACAGACCCGCATGGAGGGACGACCCCGTGAGGACCCAGGGAGAGCACGGCCATCCACACACGAGGACAGAGGTCTCAGGGGGACCCCGCCCTGCCCGTGCCTGCATCCTGGGCGTCGGCCTCCGGGACCGGGGACAGTGCATCCTGCTGGGTGAGCCCCGTCCGTGGTGTTTGCTACGGTCGCCCCAGCAGAATAATACAAGTGATACCAGGTGCCACACTCAGGGACCCACAAAGGGCTCAGCTCCTCTCAAAGGTGACTGGAGGGTCTGGGGGGCGGCAAGTGGGCGTCCACTGGAATCATCATAAGAGACAAAACTGCTTTGCCAAGTGGAGGGTGCTGGCCAAGGGGGGGATCCAGACAGAGGACAGACAGAGAGAGACAGAGAGACATAGAGACAGAGACAGAGAGACAGAGAGACAGACAGAGCGAGACCGATGGAGACAGAGCCAGAGAGAGACAGAGAGACAGAGAGACAGACAGAGGCAGAGCCAGAGAGACAGAGAAACATAGAGACAGAGCCAGAGAGACAGAGCCAGAGAGAGAGAGAGACATAGAGACAGAGACAGAGAGACAGAGAGACAGACAGAGACAGAGAGACAGACAGACATAGAGACAGAGACAGAAAGAGAGACAGAGACAGAGACATAGAGACACACAGAGACAGAGATGGAGAGACATAGAGAGACAGACAGAGACAGAGAGACAGAGACAGAGAGACACAGAACCAGAGAGGGACAGAGACAGAGACAGAGAGAGACAGACAGAACAGAGACAGAGAGACACAGAGAGACAGATAAAGACACAGAGAGACAGATAGAGAGACAGAGAGAAACAGAAAGACAGACAGACTGAGACAGAGAGACAGACACAGAGACAGAGCCAAAGACTGACAGAGACAGAGCCAAAGAGACAGAGAGACACAGGCAGAGAGACAGAGACAGAGAGACAGGGTCAGAGAGATAGATAGAGACAGAGAGACAGAGCCAGAGAGACACAGAGAGACAGAGAGAGAGAGAAAGAGAACCAGAGAGACAAGGACAGAGAGAGAGACAGAAAGATCCTGTGTGGGGCCTGGGGGCTGAGGCGGGGTGAGGTAAGTGCCTGCTTTTTCTCTGTTAAACCTCCGGCATTATTTGACCTTTTAAATACAAGCACACAAGAATTTTTCTTGCTTTATTTCCCTCATAACTGGAAGTTGGTACCTTCTGATCACCTTCACCACGTCCCGCCCCCGCCGGCCCCTGCCTCTGGCAAAGAGCTGTCGGCTCGCTGTGTCCATGAGTTTATCTCTGATTTAAGATTCCACATATGAACGCTGTCATATGGTATTAGTCTCTGGCCTGTTTCGCTCAGCCAGACACCCTCAAGGTCCGTCCACACTGCTGCAAATGACAAATTTTGATAACATCTGCAAGTGATAAAATGCTGCAGACGAACATCCAAACAGGCGTCCAGGCCCCGGGCGACACAGGGACCATCAACCTGTCCCTGCAGGGAGCGGCCCAGGAGTCTGGCCGCCGCCCACAATCCCAGGGCGGGCCGCCCGCTGCCCGAGCCTCAGTCGTGCAGGAGGACCGGCCCAACTATAATGCTGGCCCCCAACAGCCGGGGCCTCGTCCATAGCTGACAACTGTCCTCACTGTTGTCGGGTGCCCCGGCCAGGCCCGTGGGCGCCCCGTGGCCAGGCCACCACCTCCAGTCCCTCCGGGCACAGCTGAGCCTCCTGTTTCCCTGAGTGAGTCGACCCCCTGGTCCCAGCAAGCTGCTGCCCTGGGCGGCCTGTCCCGACTTGCTTGCACAGGGTGGAGCTTACGCAGGTAACAGCCAAGCCGGACCCCGGCCCATGTCCCTGCCAGCCCGAAGCCGTTCTCGGCAAAGGGCTCCCCCCCAAGCCCTGTCCTCACCGCGGCTCCGGCCCTACAGCCCCTGTCGGACCTACAGCTGGCCCCTAGAACTGCCCTGTGCAGACCCAGCCACACCATCAGCCTCCAGCTGCCGGGGCCACATCCAACGTTTTCACACGTGCCATAAAATTCATGTTCATCCTGGTCCCCACCCTCCCACACCCCTGCCCAGCCCACCGCCCTGTGAGGGCCCCACGACCCTGCCCTGGGGTCGCCTCATCCGCCTGGACCTTGCCCAGCCCTGCGCTGGCTGGAATGCATCTGCCAGCTCATCTGCGGGCAGGCCGGGATCGAAAACCAAAGCTGAATGGTTTGAGACTCACTGCTTTTCCCACAACAACAGCTTGAGCTTCCTGGCTAGCAGGGCAAAGAGGGAAACCCTCTGGCTACATACTATTCATGGCCTCAGAGAGAAACCAGACCAGACCGGTGGCTGATGGCAAGAAAATCCCGGGACCGTCAGTGGGGTGGGTTTCATTGATACTCACAACATCGAGGCCCAGTGGCCAGTCTCCCCCCGAGGGCGCTCAGACACAGGGCCATTACAAGCACAGCCTGCAGACCAGACTATCTGCCCCTGAAATCGGGCTCCTGCAGCGTCCTGGGCTCTGCACCTCACCTGTAAAGTGGGGTGCACGATGCCTTGCAACCCGAGCGCTGTGGGGATGAGCTCTGTTAACAAGGCCAAAGGCTGGGTCTGTGCTGTGCCCCCTCCCCGAGTGACTGCCCGCTGGTGTCAGGTGGTCTCCTCAGGAAGGCAGCTGCCCCAGGCCCCCTGAGCACAGCCCTCAACAAAGTGCCGCGGCCAAGCTCGAAGGTGGCCTCATGGATGGTGCAAGGACGCCACCTCCTGGCCAGCTGCATCTATGGCAGCATGGATGTGGGAAGCCCCTCCTCCCAGAAGTCCCTGGGCCCAGAGTCCCTGCCTTCTGAGGGGGCGGGCGTGGGGCGGTGAGATCACAGGGGACTGCGCACTGTGCCCCTGAATGACGGAATCCTGTCAGCGCACTAACTGATGCTTCGGGGCAATTAAGTGCAAATTCCTGTCTGTGCAAACGTGACCTTCAAAGGCCTGGGCAGGGGTGGGGGGGCAGAGCAGAAGAGGAAGAGGGAATGCTCAGGCTTCCCAGCCCCAAGCCCTCCTGCCCTTGCAGCTCTTTCTACAAAGAAGCATGTCTGCCTGGAGCCCGACCCCTAAAGCCAAGATGGGGAACAGGTCTGGGCCAGGTACACGCCCAGCTCAACTGAGCTCAGCTGAGTTATAGAAAGATGGTCCTGCTCTCTCCACCCATCAAGTTCTCCTGCTCCCCGGGGTCAAGCTCACCCTCGCTCTGGATCCCCTGGGACAATCCCTGATGGCCTGGAGTCCCCTCAGGACTATGACCATGGGAACAGACGCAGGCCTCCGGCTGAGTCTCCAGGGCCCTGGACCATCTCCCCCATGACAAGTGGGCCTGGAACCAAGTCAGGGCAAGACGCAGTGCTCCAAAGTAAAAGTGCAAAACAACACAGAAAAACAGTGGACGTGTTTAAATGTTAAGAAAATAACATTGCCCTGGGGGAGTGGCCCAAACAGGGACCAGGAAGGGACCATGTGCTCAGCATCTCACTTGACCCTACGGCAGGTACATAAAGGGCTCCCAGCCCAGGAGGCTCCACAACGGAACACCTGTCCTCTGCACCTGCTCCTCTGACCTGCTCCACCCTCATGGGTGGAGCAGAACCATGGGCTGCTGTGGCTGTTCTGGAGGCCGTGGCTCCGGTGTGGGGGCTGTGGTTCCAGCTGCTGCGGGGGCCGTGGCTCCTGTGGGCGCTCCAAGGGGAGCTGCGGCTCCTGTGGGGGCTCCCAGTCCAGCTGCTGTGTCCCCGTCTGCTGTCAGTGCAAGATCTGAGACCATGGCCATGGACCCCAGGTGGTCAGCGAATCAGCTGCACTCTCCAGGCAATGACCCTGCTCAGCCCTCGCCCCACGGAGCACCATTCTTAGCCTGCTATCCTCTGGAGTAGGACAGTCTGCATCTCTTGAACCAGAAACAGAGTCCCCCACTTGTACTCTTGGCTTCACCCTAGAAATCTGCTCCCCATGCCCCGCTGCTTCCCCGCTCCCCGCCACGGGATCCTGAGGATGGGTGTTCCTCCTCTGCCTGTCACCACTGCCATACCACTAGCTGGGACCGAGGCGACCCTGGCCCTCCGTGCCCACCCGAGGAGGGCCGCGTCCAGCTTCGAGGCCGGGCGGCGGTGGGCACAGGTCCATCCCAGACCTGAGTGCCTCTCTCCTATGAGGTCCAACTTTCGCCAGCACTCAGGGGCTGTCCGCCCCGTGGGCATCCCTGCATATTACCTTTGTTTTCTGTGATCTGCTACAATCCAGCTGGACTCTGTGTCCCTCTAAATAAACACACCTCCCCCCTCAGTACCTCTGCTTTCTGTGGTTCTTCTCTCTCTAGTGGGCACGGGGCAGCCTCCTGAGAGCTGCCTCATTAGGCTTCAGCCTCGTGCTGCCTCAACCATGGCCCAACCCCTCCTCCGGGTATCTGCGTACTCCCAATATGCATGATGTTGAGGGACCTCTTGCACGTGGGTATTCCTCCTGGTCTTGATGGAGGCCCAGGGGCCCCGAGAAGCAGCCATCCTTTCCGGACAGCGTCAGCTCTGCCTGGCCAAGATCAGGGTCCACACACCCTATCCTCCTGACCCAACCACCTGAGAGAAAAGGGGGCAGACAGACTATATGGACAAAAAGCTCAGTCTCAGTAAACCCTGTATCATCTCATGGTCCAGACAGCCCTGCTGTGGAATAGCAGAGTCATGTCTCAGAGTGACCTGGGAGTGGGCCACAGTACCCTGTGTTTGTTAGGTCAAACAGCAGTCTAGACATTGCTGCAAAGGTATTTTGTAGATGGGATCAACACTTAAATCACTGGACTTTGAGTAAAACTGATCACCTTCCATAATGTGGGTGGGCCTCATCCAATCAGGTGAAGGCTCCAGGAGTAAAGACCGAGGTTTCTTGAGAAGGAAGGAATCCCCTCTAGACTGACTTGGAGACCCTGCCTGAGCTGCACGCCTGCCGCCTGCCCTACACATTTTGGACTTTCCAGCCCCCACAGCTACGTGAGTTAATTCCTTAACATAAACCTCTTTACACACAGACACTCATCCGACCAGTTGTGTTTCTCTGGGTACCAGTGAAGCCCGCACGGCAGAGGCGGGCAGTGGCCCTGCTGGTCACTCCTGGCTTGTAAGTGCTGGTGGCATGCCACAGCGCGGCAGGGGTCAGCGAGAGCACCTGCAAGCTAGCCAAGACCCAAACGATTCGTGACAATGTCTGAGACCCCTCATGACCCCCCAGAAATAGCGCGGGGCGGGGGGCTACCCGATTGGTCCGGCATTTCTGTTCGAGAAGGGGAAGGTTCCAAGATAGAAAACTTGCGCCTCATTGTTACCGGGACATAATTTCTACCAAGGCCAGCGGGACCTGAGCACCATGACCTCAAGGGGTGAAGAGTGGTCCCCAGACACAGGGGGCCCGTGGCACCGCCCCCTTACCATTATCGAGGGTCCCAAAGCCCTTTTGTTTATGTGGGCCAGTGTGTTTTAGGACAGTGGGAATTCGCGCTGGCCAAGTTTTAGAGTATTTGTTTACAAGTTGGTTTAAGATAACACTAGTAAGGTGGTCAGAAAGTGCAGATTTCTAGTTACGAGACAAGCAAGTCCCGGGGAACGTGACGCACAGCATGGTGACAATCGTTCACCATGCTGTGCTGGGTGTTGCAGAGTCGCTGAGAGTAGATCTGAACCGTTCTCATCACAGGGAAGAAAATGTGCAACCAGCGTGGTGACAGATGTGAACTGAATTCATTGTAGTGATTATCTCACAAGGTATCCAGATCATCGTGCTGCACATTGAAACTTATAAATGTTATATGTCAGCTAGAGCTCAATATAACTTGGGAGAAATAAAATTAAATTTCACAAGCAGGAAGTTTATTTCCCTGATAATAAAAGGTTAACACTGAAAAAATAAAAAATAAATAAAATAACATGGGTAAACCCAATACATGTAAACACACATGACACATTTTTTTTAAGAAGTCACTGCCTCTTCCTCCCCACCAAAACAGGGTAAGAGGGCATAATGGTGGACAGCTAGATGCTCATCTGCGTCTGTCATCATCACTGTGTGCCAATACCCCCCATCATGTAGCTTCTGGAAAACTCCTCCATTCTCTCACGAAAGACAGAAAGGGAAACCAGTGTCTTGTTATAATTGTGAAGATAGTGTTGACTTCCTGGACACCCTGACGGGGTGCCAGGGACCCCGGTTTGAGAAACACTGGGGCAGTGGTGAGGATGGTGGGTTCCGGAGCCCGAGGCCTGGAGTCAAGTATCAGACCCACCACGGGGTGACTGTGTGACCTTGAGAAATGGCATCACAGCCTCTCCCCCACAGGGTTATGGGGCCAAGGAGAAGCCGACCGGGAGACCGCAGCCATGACCAGTCTGCTCGCTTGGAATCACAGAACAACCAGCAGCAGTGGGACCGGCTGAGCAAAGAAAACTATGCCATAAGATGGTTAGCCCACCAGCAAGAAGGAGGCTTTAAAATAGCATCCCGACGTATGTCAGAGAGTGCCACATCCATAAAGAGGGGCAGGGCAGGCAGGTAGCTATGGAATTAGGGGTGCCAAGTGCTGTGGGTCACACGCACCCAAACCAGGGCCCGGAGGGGCTTCGGCAGGGAGAGCAGAGGGCCATGTGCTGGGCAGAGGCCCAGGTTCCCAGCAGGTCCCCCCACTCATGTGCTCCCCGGACAAAGCCTCCCGTGTGCTGAGTCCTCCCCATCCTCTTCCTCACCTCCCTCTGAAGGCACCTCACCTGTCACCTCCCTCTTCAGGCTGGCTCCACCCGGGCCCATGGATATGGTTTTTTTCCTCTTTGTTGACTTGTGTCTTCCATCGTCCATCACAACGTAGAGAGACACCACGCTGTACAGCGACCAGCCAAAGCCTGGGCATCTTCCCTGGTGCCTGTTCCCACCACTACCACGTTATGGGGCTGCACGCAGTCATGGCGCGGAGGACAGGCACGCATTCAGTAAAACATGACCATCCCTTCCTGGGGCTGCCGTCACTGCGGGCTAGAGACAGCAAGCGACCTCTCCTGGCTGGAGGCCATCAGGTGTGGGCCAAGCTCCAGAGGCTCTGGGGGAGGATGCTTCCCACCTCCTCCAGCTCCCGGGGCTCCAGGCATCCCTGGGCTGGTGGCCGCATCGCTCCTGTCTCGACTCTGTGGTCACGTGGCCCCCTGTGTGTCCGTCTCTCCTCTTCCTAGAAGGACACTGGTCCTGTTGGATCAGGGCCCACCCTAATGACCTTGTCTTCATTCGATTATATCCGCAGAGACCCTATTTCCAACTCAGGTCACACTCCCAGGCGCCAGGGGTTCGGACTGAAGCGTACATTCTGGGGGACACGACCCTGGCTCTCACTCCAACCCATCAGACTTTATTGGGCTCCATTGTAACCACTTATTAAGAACTCTAGCCAGGTGTGTTGTTTACTTTCCTAGACCACAGAGACTTGAAGCCAGGCTGGGGTGGAGGCTCAGGGTGCGGGGGGAGACACGGGCCTAGGAGATGCACCATCCTGGGAGAGGGGTGGCTGCCCTCCCTCTCCACCCGCATCCCTGCCCCGGGCATAGCCCATGCAGATTTTACATCCCAGGTGGAGAAACAAACAGGAAAAAAACCACAGACAATGTCACAAAGCCTGTCACCCCATGAGGATAAAGAAAGCAGGTGGGGAGCAGAGGGGTGGTGGGAGAGACAGGAGTCACGTGGAACTGTTGTCCTAGCTTACAGCCGACCACTGCACCTGCAAAAGTGCACGCTTGTGCATGTTCCCAGGGACAGAAAGGATGGATTGCAGGCGAAAGGCACAGAAAAATAGCTCTTCGGGGGACATCAGCCCAGATCAGGAAGCACTGAGGGAACAAGGCAGACAAGGGTCTGGGGGGTGATCTAGTGCACAGCAGAACTAGGCTGGCATCTCCTTTACATAAAGAACACCTGCAAACCTGTAAACATGAACAAATAAAACACAAAAAGCAACAGGAAGAGTCCAGTGAGAGAGACAGAGACAGGGAGAGTGAGACAGAGAGACACCAAGGGAGAGACAGGGACAGAGTGCACCACCTGTGATGCACATGGGGTAGGGAGCTGCGAGGGGGCCCCGGAGGAGGCGGGCTGCAGACCAGGACCCACTGCACGCTCCTCCTTCCTGGGAACGTTCTCCTAGGCGCCCGGCTGGGGCGGCGGGCAGACCGAAGCCAGGGCTGGGCGGCTCCCGTTATCATAGGCCACACTGTTCGTTAGAACATGCGCAAATGACTGCATGAGCAGACGTCTGTCAAGAGCAAATTCCGAGTGAATAAAGTGGCCACCACCCCATCCTCTGTGCCACCTCGCACTGGGGCGCCCGGAACCCCGGCCTCTCCCATGGAAACACCTGTTGCCGCCACACCCGCGAGAACTAGTGGGGTGGCCTCCACCGTGTTTGACCTATTTCAGCAGGAGGAGGGGAGCTGGCCGCATCTCTCCATGGAAGAGCCGCAGAGACTGAAGCCATGGACCGCAGCTGGGGCTGCGTCCCCTGGGAAAGCCCCAGGGGCCACCTCGGGGTAAGCGAATCACGGTGCGCCCACACCATGGGAGAGTAGTGCTTTGAAGATAAAAAACATGCATGCACAACCAGAAGACCAGCACCTAGCAGCCCCTGGACTGTCCTGGGGGAGCTGCTTTGGGGTCTTGCGTGGCCTGGGGAGGGGAAGGGAGAGGAGAAGCAGCTGAATGTGCAGATGGACTGTCCTCTTGCAAACTGCACGAGCCAACCTGGGATCGCCCCTGGGCTGGGGTGCAGACCTGTCCAATGTCCAATGCCCCGGGCTTGTCCTCGTGCTGGCCACATCCGAGAGGCTCCCACTGCATGGGGACCTCTTGACTTCATATCTCACTCTCCCTTCCAGCCGGCACATCTAGACTGTGCAAGTCAAGACACATGGGACACTTTTCTGTCACACGAATGGGGTCTTGTTTCAGATTTCCTGTGATAGGACCTCACAGAGCAAGGTTATACGAAACAAAATTGGCCCAATTTTCTCCAAACAAATTTTTATTTTTTTATTTTTTTCAATTTTATTTATTTATTTGAGAGAGAGCACAGCAGGGGTAGGGGCAGAAGGAGAAGCAGACTCCCCACTGAGAGCCCCGATGCAGGACTCGATCCCAGGACCCCGGGATCATGACCTGAGCCGAAGGCAAATGCTTAACCAACTGAGCCACCCAGGCACCCCTCCAAACAAATTTTTAAAATTCAATGTGTCCCATCCTGTAGCTTATCAATTCCAAGTGCCAGGGCTGCTGCTGGAGATTTCCTTTGAAATATCTGCTCTGGAGCCGTGTACCCAATGCAGGCAAGGATCTATCTACTGACTGGACAAAACCCAAGAGGCGTCTGCCCTACTTGCCGCACCCCGTGGCTGGGACCCAGGTCAGGCCTCCTGCGGCCCCTGGACCAGCACCATCACACCCTGCCTGAAGGTCAAGTCTCCCGCCTGCCCCTCACCACTGCCCTCCCTGAAACCCTCCCATGGTCCCACCAGCTGCAGGCTGATCCTTGGGACCAAAGCTCAGTACTTGAACCCCCAAATCTGGCCCTGCCGGCTGCTCCCACCCCCAAAGCTGCCTGCTTCCCTCGAGGCCTGCTCTCAGTCTAGGGTGCCCTTCTCCCCCATCCTCCAGAGGGTCAGTCCTGACCCTGGTGAGCAGAGGGCTTCTTGGGCAGGACTTCAGAGTGTGTGAATGTCAGGCATAACCCAGCCCAACTCGACCCCCGAGAGCAAACTGAGATCTCACGGACGGGACGGTGGGATCCACACGCACTGTCCATGCACACTCGGGGCCCTCGGTGAACCCCACCTTCCCTGCAGGGCAGGAACCATTACCATCCGTGTGTACAAAGGAGCAGAACAAGGTAGGAGACAAGTGCTCAAGGGCCCAGTGTCCAGCTACGGGTATCTGGCTCTGAATCCCCTGCCTTTGCCCGCTCTCCTGAGTGGCTGATTACCACAACCAGGGAGGAGTAAGCTGCAAGGGCCCCGGGGCAGCTGGAGGGGCTTCTCCAGGGAAGGGGCTGTGTCAGCAGTCTTAAGAGATGGAGGAGGCACCCTTCTAATCACCACCTCCGCCCCTCCTCTCTGCACACTGGCTTCCTGGAATGCCAATCCAACCCACCTGGAAGCTTCTGTATCTCCATGGAGAGTGTAGGCACCTCCCACATAGCTCCTGGGTCTCTGGACCTGTGGACAGAGAGTGTCCCCCCCATTCTTGTCTAGAGGGGGTAAGGCAGCTCTAGGGAGCAGGTGGCTCAAATGGGACAAGATGCAAGAGAAGAGCAGGGGCCACAGGATTGGCTCAGTGTCAGAGAGGAACGGACAAGGGGCTAGAGTCCCCATGGGTGGACCCGACAGAACGAGCCTTCTCTGCAGTCATGGGAGCCTGCCACCTGGAAGCAAGGCGGGCACATCTCTCCTCATGCTTCTGAGCCCTTGAGAGTGGAAACACTGCAGGTCATGACGTTGCCAGTGTTTGATGAAAGCAATGAAAAGGGTAAACATAAAAAATGCATGTAAACAAATGTTTGTGCGGTTGTTTTAAACATAGAAGGAAAATGGCAGAATTTCCCCAGAGCCCTGCTGCTCCCAGTCCAGCTGCGTGTCCCCATCTGCTGCCAGGGCAAGATCTGAGATGCTGGCCACAGGCTCAGGTAATTCACTCAATTCCAGATTTCTCAGGATGTGTCCTGGGCTGCATGTCATAGCCCTAAAGCTGTAATACCGTCATATCCTCCAGAGTATTCCTTCCTCAGTCTTCACAGCTGGGCAGTCTGGCTACAGATGAAGACAGATAGAGAGGGCATTAACCTCATGCCCATCACACCCTAATGGAAAGCCAGCATCCCCTACCTCCAGCACCACCTAGAAGGTGAGTCCCATGTTCCTCCTTCCCTACCCTTGCAACTTCTTGGAGCTTGAGCCCCAAACCTCCGAGGACCCCTCAAACCAGGGGCTTCCCTGAGCACCTGCAAGTCCTTGGTCACTTCTGCTTTCTTCTTGCATTTTTTGGTCCAAACCAGGCATTGTGAAATCCTGCGAAAAACACACTCCCTCTGCACAGGCGCCTTCTCATGGTGAAGTTTTCTCTGGCTCCCACCTGATGAGTGAAAGCCCTGTCTACACCTCCTCCCCCGAGTGTCTTGCTCTGGCCAGCTCACTCCTGCAGAGGAAGGAGTGCAGGACCTACTGTAGGACCCTGAGTGAGGCAGAGGGTTTCCTCAGATAAAGAATTCAGTGAAGGGGCATCTGAGTGGCACAGTCGGTTGAGCGTCCAACTCTTGATTTTGGCTCAGGTCATGATCTCAGGGTCCTGGGATGGAGTCCTGTGTTGGGCTCTGCACTCAGGGCAGAGTGTGCTTGTCCGCTCCCTCCCCCTGCTTGTTTGTGTTCTCTCTCTCAAATAAATAAATAAATCTTAAAAAAAAAAAAAAAGGAATTTGGTGACGTCATGCCAGGCTCAGGGGGAACGTGTCTGAGGGCACAGACACATGCCCCACAACACATCGGACTCTGGGAAGGGCACAGGCTGGGTGGTCAGTACCAGATGCTGTGTGACCTTTGGCAAGTAATGTGTCCTCTTGCTATCTCAGTTTCCTCATCTGTAAAATAGAGTCAGTGGGTACCTACCTCACAGGTTTGAGGTGAAGACTGAGTGTTCAATCCATGTCAAGTGCTCACTCACTCATGGAGGGGCACAGACAGAACTGGGGAGAGTGCTGAGGCCCAACACAAGAGCTTGATCCTTTCACTAGATGTTAGAGAGCCAGCAGGTGAGTGGAGGTGGGGGAGTGTTGAGATTCTATAAGTTCATTCAGTAGGTGGGGGTCACTGAAAGCCTAAACTTGCAAGTAGAGCAGCAGAGCAAATAGATGCTGAGGAGTCAATATTATAGGACCGGTATTTAGTCAGATGAAGGCAGCGTGGGGATGAGGATGGGGCTCCAGGGGATTGAGTGGAGACTCAATGCTAAGAGGAGGTGTATTTGTTTCCGACTGCTGTGTAATGAACTACTACAAACTCTGAAGCTTAAAACAACACACATTTATTATCTCAGTTCCCTAAGGTCTGGAGTTCAGGCACAGCAAAGCTGGGTCCTGTCCTCAGACTGCCACGAGGCCAGTGTGGATGTCAGCTGCACTTGGTTCCCTTCTGGAACTCCCAAGCCTGCTCAGTGTGTTCCTGGTGATTGCAGGACTGAGGTCCCCATTTCCTTCTGAGCTGTTTGCCCATGACCACTCTCAGCCACTAGAGACCACCCACGGTCCCTTGCCCCGTGACCCTCATAGACTTCACAACATGACTGTTCGGTTTCCAGGCCAGCAGGAGGTGTGTCTCTGACTTCTGTCTCCAGCCTCTAGACTCCCTTTATAAGAGCTCAGGGATTAGGGCAGGCCCACCCAGCATATCTCCCGTTTGATGAACTCAGTTGATTAGGAGCCTCGATCACATCTGCAAACATCCCTTTTGCCATATAGCAGAACAAAACCACAAAGGTGATATCTCGCCCTAACCACAGGTTCCATCCATGCTCAAGAGGAGACTATATAAGGACAAGGGTCACTGAGGGTCATTTTATACTTCTGCCTGTCAAAGGAGGAAAGACAAGTTTGGGGAGATGAGGACAGGTCACGTTCACAGTATCCATAGGACATCAAAACGGAGGCATCCCAAGTATGGTCAGATGAACAGGCCTGGAGTTCAGGGTCTGTGTGCAGGTCTAGAAGCTATCAACACTGATACTGGCAACAAAACCAGGAATGAACAAGGCCAGATAACATCAGCCTTAAGGTCAATATAGGGTGTAGAGAAGAGCAGTTGACAACAGAGCCCTGGGAAGCATGAGCATCTGGGGATGATGAAAGAGGAGAAGAAGTAGGAGCTGTAATGGAGGCCACAGGGGTGAGAGCAGCTCCAAGGAAGCCCAGTGACCTGGGAGCCTGTGGGGAGCTGAGCTCTGCTGGACTATACACACAGGAGACATGATTGTGTAAAAAATCCTCAGGAATCTACAAACAAAACAAAACAAACACAAAACCCTTGGAGTCAATAAATGCATTTTGAGTCAAGTAAAGTCATAGGATACAAGGCCAACACATAAAATTCAATCATATGTCTATACAATAGCAATGAACAGTTGGAAAACAAATTTAAAGCACAATATCATTTACAGTTGCTCCAAAAATTAAAATGCATAAGCATAAATGTAACAAAAAATAAATAGACTCAGTGTGCCAAAAACTACAAAATGCTAATGAAGGAAGCCAAAAAAGATCTATATAAACAGAGAGATACACTATGTTCATGGATTGGAAAACCCAGCATAGCTAAGATGTTAATTGTCCCACACTGATCTACAGTTAAAGAGAAATTTCTGTCAAAATCCCAGCAGGATTCTCTGTAGATATAGACAAGCTGATTCTAAAATTTATACAGAAGGATAAAGAAACCAAAATAGTCACAGCAATTTTGAAAAAGAATATAGTTAAAGGAATAACACTACTTGATTAAGACTTACTACATAGCTACAAAAACCAAGACAGTGTGTGGCATTGGGAAAAGAAAGGCACATAGATCAATGTTAACAGGATAGAGAACAGAATGTAACAAATAGAGAATAGAATGCAACAGAATAGAGAACAGAATGTAACAAATGAGAAAGAATGTAACAGAATAGAGATTAGAATGTAACAAATAGAGGGGCCCCTTGGGGGCTCAGTCAGTTAAGTGTCTGCCTTCAGCTCAGGTCATGATCCCAGGGTCCTGGGATCGAGCCCCATGTTGGGCTTCCTGCTCAGCAGGGCATCTGCTTCTCCCTCTGTCTGCTGCTCCCCCTGTTTGTGCACCCTCTCTCTCTGTTAAATAAATAAATAAAATCTTTAAATAAAAAAAAGAATGTAACAAATAGAGAATACAATGCAATAGAATAGAGAATACAGAAATAGACCCAGGCAAGTAGGGCCAGCTGGGTTTTGACAAAGATACAAAAGTAATTCAATGGTAGAAGGATAATTTTTCAATAAATAGCATTGGAATAATTAGACATTTGTAGGAGAAAAAGAATTATGACCTAAACCTCATATTTTATAAAATATTAACTCAAAACAGATGATAGGATGTAAACCACAAAGCTATAAAATGTCTAGAAGAAAACAGAGAAAAATCTTCATGACCTAGGGTTAGACAGATAAGGCGTTCTTAGATGTAGCGCTAAAGACACAATCCGCAAAAGAACAACCTGATGAATTGGATTTCATGAAAATTAAAAGGTGTTGCTCTGTGGAACTCCCATTAAGACGGTGGAAAAACAAGCACAGATAGGGAGAAAATATTTGAAAATCACAAATGTGACAGTTTAGTTATGAAATATATAAAGACTTCTCCAAATGCAACGGTAAGAAAAACACTAATTTAAAAATGGGCAAAAGATACAAAAATTCTTTCAATGAAGATGTGTGAATGGCCAGGACTCACTTGAAAAGATGTTCGGCATCATTGCCATTAGAAAACGCAAATTAGGGGTGCCTGGGTGGCTGTCAGTGAAGTGTCTGCCTTCGGCTCAGGTCATGATCTCAGGGTCCTGGGATCGAGCCCTACATTGGGCTCCCTGCTCAGTGAGGAGTCTGCTTCTCCCTATCCCTCTGCTTGTGCTCTCTCTCTCTGTCAAATAAATAAATAAATAAAATCTTAAAAAAAAGAAAATGCAAATTAAAGCCTCAATGAGACACCACCACACACCTGCTAGAGGGACTTAAATTAAAGTTACTGAAAATACCAAGTGCTGGTGAGGATGGGAAACAACTAGATCTATTATGCACCACTGATGGGGATGAAAAATGGGGCAGCCCCTCTGGAAGACAGTTTGGTGTTTCCTATAAAGTGAAATAAACACTACTGTACGACCCAGTGACTGCATTCTGAATATTCATCCTCGAGGAAATAAAAACATATTTACACACAAAAATTCATACACATATGTGTACTGCAGCTTAAATAGCCAAAAAATGGGGGCACCTGGGTGGCTCAGTTGGTTAAGCGACTGCCTTCGGCTCAGGTCATGATCCTGGAGTCCCTGGATCAAGTCCCACATCGGGCTCCCTGCTCAGCGAGGAGCCTGCTTCTCCCTCTAACCCTACCCCCTCTCGTGTACTCTCTCTCTCTCTCTCATTCTCGCTCTCTCAAATAAATAAATAAATCTTTAAGAAAAATAATAATAATAAATAGCCAAAAAATGGAGACAGCCTAATTGCCCTTCAGTGAGTGAACGGACAAACAAGCTGTAAGGGGCGTAACTTCATCTTTGGCGTCTGATGCTGACAGGCCCACCCCTCCCTCTTCCTCTTCTGCCCCAAATCTGGACAAGCTGATAGGAAATCACGGTGCCCCCCACTATGGTGCAAGTCAGCATCCCTGGGCACTCCCAGCCTCCCCCCTCCCTGTACTTCACCACCTGAAAACCCCACGCCATCTCCTTGCCCTGCTCTCTCAGACCATTTCAGGCCTGCTTGGGAGCCACCCTGCTCTCCCCAGAAAGCCTCCTCATGTAAGTAACATACGCCATGTCATGTCAATATGCCAATATATCGTACCAGCACTACACTGATCTTGGTGTGTGTGGCTTCATCTGTCTTGACATCTAAACTGAAGTCTGGGTGGAGGTCTATCCTGTCTTTGCAGAGGTGAGAGGCAAAAAACAAAACAAAACCCCTGATACATGCACACAATGGAAGACAAGTCAACAGTAAAGGGAGCGGTTTCCTGACACACATTACAACTTGGACGGATCTCACGTGTATTAGCCCAAGTGGGAAACAAGTCACCCACGCAGGCTTACGTGGTGCGCTGTTGCATTTACCTAACACTCTCCATGTGACACAACTCCGTCAGAGTCCCTCCCAGGGTGGCCAGGGCTCAGGACTGTGGGGAGGACAGAACTATCAAGGGACAGAACGAGGGAGTGTTTTTAGGGTTATGGGACAGTGTGGAGTCTTGGCTATGGTAATGCTTCTCTGAAGGCTCGATGTGATACAGCTTCATAGACTCTGCATGACAAGGTAAAGACTGGTGGGATCCAAGAAAGTCTGTGCTTGAGTTCACTGTATCGCACTGATGTCGACTTCTCATTTTTGACAATGTACAATGGTTAAGAGAGAAACTATAATTGAGCAGAGAGGGTGGGGGCATCAGTGTTTCATGGGGACAGAGTTTCTACTTGGGAAGATGGAAAGTTCTGGAGACGGATGGTGGGGACGGCTGCGCAACAGTGTGAATGTACTTAGTGCCCCTGAGTGTGGGCTTAGAGACAGTGAAGACGGTACATTTTATGTTCTGTGTATTCTACCACAATAATAAAAAAAAATTACTATTATTGGAGGGAGCTCCCAGAAGTGTGAGAGAATAAATTCTCTTGTTTTAAGCCAACCAGTGTGACATAATTTACTACAGCAACCATACCCACCTACCTAATACTTGCATCGAGAAATTATGGATCTGGACTCCAGCTCTTGGTTCTAGGTGACGCACCTGGTGTGGAGCTCTTTCCTATTCCTGCCAGAGCTGCCCACAGAGCTTTCTGCTTTTTGATGGAAATGTGCTGTGTGCTGTCCGGTAAGCCAACCGCTGACCACAAGAGGCCACTGCATACTTGAAACATGCCAGTGTGCCTGAGGAACCGAAGCATTTACTTCCTGTGATGTTTTATCAATTTGAATGTAAACAGCCCCACATGGTTAGTGGCAACCTTAGTGACAGCTCAGAATGGGCTTCCGCTGCTGGCACGTCTCTTCCCCAGCTATGGATCTTACCTCCTGCACAACTTGCTTCACAGAATCCAGGGCAGGGGGTCCCACATTTAGGCTCTGTAGAAACGTCCTTAGGCCATGTGGGTTGCAGAGCCTCTGCCAATCAGACACCAGAATGAAGATTCACAGTGAGAACAACATTGTGTGTGGGGGGGGTGTTTATTTAGGGATTTCACGGTATAGTTCCTGCCTCAAAACACAAATCAGAGGGATCAGGGAGCAGTAGCCAACCAAGTATAGATGCTGTAGAGTGGGGCCAACTCTTGATGGCAAAGTGTCCCTAGGATTTAGGGGAACCCACCATCTGTTGCTCCCCTGTGACTTGGCTCATCCTGCAGTCAGAGATGAGACAGGCAAGAGGATGAGGTTTGGGGGTGGAGTATCTTCAGAAGGAGGGATGGGCCAGGAGGCTGTCATATCTGCAAGAGTCCAGATCCAGCCAGAGCCCAGGATGGGGGTGCAGGGCTGCAGAGTGACCTAGGCAAAGAAATATGGTTCCCCAAGAACAGGTAAGAGGGACCTAATTCCACCAAGTGAATGATGTCTGTCATCTATAGCAGCAGAACTGGGTCCTCCTCAGTCTGTAGACCAAGCTCCCACACACTGAAAGATGAAGGCTGCAGAAGTGAGCTTCAGAAGTGGACGTGTGAAAGGAGCTGATTCAGGGAAACCACACAAATACAGGCTTTACCAAACATTGAGAAAGAAACCCAAGGTCTGGGTTCAGAGCCTCAGATCTTGCCCTGGCAGCAGATGGGGACACAGCAGCTGGACTGGGAGCAGCAAATGGGGACACAGCAGCTGGACTGGGAGCAGCAAATGGGGACACAGCAGCTGGACTGGGAGCAGCAGGGCTTACAGCAGCTGGACTGACAGCAGGATGACCCACAGCCTGAAGAACAGCAGCAGGGTTTGCAGCAGCTGGACTGGGAGCAGCAGGGGACACAGCAGCTGGACTGGGAGCAGCCACAGGAGCCACGGGAGCCACAGCCCCCCTTG
>NC_138379.1:976135-994573 GCF_054177405.1 Leptonychotes weddellii | reverse complement strand
CAAAGCCAGGGCCATCCCTGATCAGGAGTCATGGGTTCCAGCATAGCCATCATCTGCCCTTTCCCTGAACCCCTGATCCAGACACTCCTCCAGCCCAGCACCCTGTGGTCCACCCTCCTCCCTTTCCCACCATGACCATCGCTCTTTAATCTCCTGCCAAGGAATACAGTGGGCACTTGTATCCAAGAATGACTTCCAAGATCCCCACCCCCCAGCACCTGGAGACTGTCTCCAGCCACCTGCAAAAATGGCCCATCCCAAGCCCTGCCTGCCTGGTACCTTCTGCGGTGAGAACATCTGAGCAGGGCAACACAGGGCTTCCTCAGCTCTGCTCACTCTGCAGTCACTAATTTCTCAGATATCTGTCCCTGAAGCATCTAATAAAGCCATTGCCCCAGAACCCCATTGCTGTGTTGATGTATTTATCTGTTTCCATCTCTCCGGTGGGAGGGAGGGGATGTGAACTGGAATAACACCTGCATCCATGCTCAGTTCCTGGACCTGCTCACAGGCCACCTGTCCTAGGCTCCCAGAGTGCCTTTGGCAAACGCTGATCTGCTTCCCATCTGCAAATACTCGGTGTGTTTCCTACAGCCAGCTAGCTGAGGAAGCTTGAGCAAATCATTATTCCTCCCAGAACCTATGTCCACACCTGTAAAATGGGTTGCTGATATAGCACCTTCCTCATAGGAAATGCATGCTAAAGCAGCCATATGAGATGGACTCATTATGATGGCCCTCTGGGTAAGTTCTGGCACATACCTCCCCACAGCTCCGTGCTCAGCCAAGGTGGGCATGGCTCTGTTGTCTTTCCTGAAGCAATCTGACCAAAATGAAATTGCCTCTAATTGTTTCCTGTGTGGATCTGGTGCTGTGCTAAGTACTTTGCATGTGCCACTGCAGCAAATGCTCACAGAGCCCTGGCCTATGGATGTAAAATGAAGCACAGAGAGAGTACATGGAATAAAGAGCCCAACACCGTCTTTGACATTGGACCACTGACAGTTTTCAGGGGTTCCCCACCTTTTTTTTACCCCAGCCAGGCAGCCAAGGAGAAAGCCCATTACCACCGGCAGGGAAGTTCAAAGCATTTAAACTCCAGTGTATGCAGGAACCCTAGGCCTAGCCCCACCCCTAAACATGATAAAAACCAAAGCACATTCCCTCTCCTCACTCAAGTAATTCCAAACCAGCTTGGGTGCCTGCCCTGCTCACCTAGAGTCTCATTACGTGAGTGATAAACCCTTTCCTACGCTCTTGGTGTATGTGTGGTGTCATCAGTCTGATATCTGCACCAGTTCGGGGCAGAGAACTGATCCTTCCCCCCATGGGGAAACCACAAGATAGTAACACCTTGTCCACAGTCCCAATGTAGAGAGCTACAGAGTCAGGATTGAAAACCACGCAGTCTGGTTCCAAGCCCACCCTCCTAACCCCTCAACTATGAAGGTTGATGATGATGTGTAAAAGCCAAGAGAGCAAAGTTTCTACTTCCAAAGGGGATGTAATATTCATGGAAGGTCGATGATCCTGCTACAGCAACTAGAAAAGGCCAAATTAGTTTCAAAACCCATAGAGTAAAAGACGCTAGTAAATTGTATGTTGTGTGTATTTTACCACAATTTGTAAAAAGTGGAATACATATATAATATGAGGGCACTGTAGAATCAATGAGGACCAGAGAAAAACAAGTCTCAAGAGGGAAAGCTCTCTAAGATGAACTGAGTATCAACCACCATGTTTTCTTCCTTTGGGGAATTAGCTACTTCTGGGTGTGGGCTGATCATCAGGTGTGACCCAGAAGGAGGGACTCTACTGGGAGAAAGAAAACCCACAAAACTGTTGCCATTGCCACCAAGGCTGGTGTAGAAAATTGGGACATTTGCTAACTTCCAAGGCTATGAAAGGCATGAAACTAGACCTGAGGCTTCTACAGGCGAAGTGAAATCTCCAGTAACCTCATGGTACTTAGCACACGAAGTCCTTCTAGACAAAAAGGTTTCTGCCTCAGGCACAAGACAAATGTCCTGTAAGACATTTTCCAAGTTTTGAAGCTGACTGAGCAGAAAACTAAAGAGCTAAGCTTAAAATATTTGAGGAAAAGAACAGAGTTCCACACAACCTTGAAGCACTGAGGCGATAGAGAGGAGCCAGGCTCTTAACCAAATACCAGAAGAGCCACACTTAGAAGACTCACAAAAGCGCAATGAGCCCAAACCCAGCCCAGTCTCTACTGGATTGGAGTGTTCAGCTTCTTGCCTTACTGTGATAAGAGAGGAAAGGCCAAGTGCCCCATTAAAACTTATCAACTAGACCCTCCATAGCCCTTTTATACAAATATCTGGCATACTCTCAAAAAGTCCTAGATGCAGGAAGTGGCAGGAAAATGTGATCAGTAATCAAGAGGAAAACTAACAACAGAAGCATGTCCACAGATAAACCATATATTGGAATAAGCAAACATAGATTTAAAGTAACTATGATAAATGTGTTAAATGAAATAAAGAAAAAGATAAGCAAAATGGATGAAAAGATAAGCTTTTTCAGCAAAAAATCAGAATACATTTTAAAACGTTAAATGGAAGAACATTCTTATACTGAAAAATGCAGTATCTGAAATACCTAAAATTAATGACTCATTGGATGGGTTTAACAACAGAAAACACGTTTAGAGAACACAAAGATATATAAATGGAAAATATCCTAATTGAAGCACAGAAAGAATAAACACAGAAAATAAAAAGAGTACAGAACATGAGACTTAGGAAACATGGTTTAAAACCTATTTCTGGACTCTCAGAAAGAGAAGCAAGAAATAATGGAGTGAAGGCTATATGAAGAGAAAATGCTATAATATTTTTCCAGAATTGTTGAAAACCATGAATCTACAGATTCAAGAAGCTCGGCAAACTCACAGCAGAATGAATAAATAGAAAACCATGCAGAGGCGTACCATAGGAAAATTTCCAAACACCAAAGATCAAGAGAAAAATTTAAAAGCAACAGGAGAAAAATAACACATTATCTTTAAAGGACAGCCATAAGAGTGACAGCTGATTTTTAAATAGAAGTGACAGAAGCCCGAAGACATGGAATGGCATCTTACAGTGCAGAAAGAAAAAAAAAAAAAACTGCCAACCTAGAATTTTACATCTAACGAAGATAACCTTCAAAATGCAACTGAAATAGAGTTGTTTTCAGATGAGAGACATTATCTCCAAAAGACCTATACCACAAGAAATAGGAAAGAAAGTTCTTCAGGCTGAAGGAAAAGAACCCCATACAGAAGCATGGGACTTCAGGAATGAGTAAAGAGCATTGGAAATTGTAAATATGTGAGTAAGTATTAAAGAAAATAAACTGCTTAAAACACTATATTAATGTCCTGTAAGATTTTTAACATTTTTGGAAGTAAAATACAGGGGGACAAATGGAATTAAACAGCTATAAGTTTCTTGCCTTGTTCAGGAAGTCATGAGACTACTAATTGATATTACTAATTGATTATATTATAATAGTCAAGGATATAAAATGTAATCTCTAGGATAACCACTAAAGAATAATACATGAATATAGAACTCAACAGCTAATAGAAAAGAGAAATTGAATAAAAATTAATTGAATCCAAAAGAAAACAAGAAAGAAGGAAAAAAGGAACAAAGAAGAGGTGGAAGAAATAGAAACTAAAACATCTGTTAATAAACATGAGTGGAGTCCATGGTTAGAGGCTGAGTGACATCTAAGGGGTGCCATGATGATCACTGGCTTCCCTATGGGCTAGGGGTCCAGGAGAGCTCCAGGTCCACACAGAGAGAGCATAACTGCACCCTTTCCTGACAGCCGCAACCGGGACCATCCCTGAGGGCAATGACCCCCCCACAAAGTCCTGAGACACAGACCAACAGAGAGAGAGAGAGGAGAGGAATCAGTTAGCCCTTTGGGTCAACAGACTAGGCAACAGTGGTGGTCTGGGTGCCCAGGGCTGACAAAGGTCATGCTCTCCCAGGTGTTGGCCACAGCAGGCATCTCCCACAATCCACTCCACAGACTTGCTATTTGGATTTCTGTTTAATGACCACGGTATGGCAAACCCAGAGAGACATCCCCAAGGCTGATAAAATCCCACAGACACCACAGGAAGAGCTGTCCCAAGCCTAGGGCTAAGGCTGCTCTTGACTGGCCATATCAGGGACAGATGGGCAGCCCGAGGGCAAGCACCTCACCTGACAACAACCAGTGAGCCATTAAGGAGCATTCCACATTTTCAGCACCCAGAGGTCTTATGCTCCTGGGAGGCTGTGAAGCGTTAGGGCCTAAATTGTCCTGGATAAAGATAGATGCCCCCCCAAACCAGGCAGTTTTCTTAGTGCTACATAAACCATGGACAGGATTACAAATGTTCCCCAAAGTGACCTAGCCACATTACATGGTAGAGGTGATGATTAAAAACAGCAGGTCCACAAATATAAAATAAATGAGGCAAGCACCCAGAAATTTGGGCCACATATGGAACTATGGGAGGCCCCAAAGGGTCATCAGTCACCTTTCAAACCAAAAGGGCTGCCACAAAGCAAGATCCTCACAGAGGTCAAGTGCCCTCTGCCAGAGAAACTTAGAGCCAGTGTTTGCCTGAGAACAAACACCTCTTTGGGCACCCCTACTACCTGACCCATACCCCTGTATCCTGACTTGATGGTCTTCAGGGGAAGAGGAATTAGCATGGGGCTGAGGTTTCTCTGTCACAGGGAGGACCAAGGTCTCATGGCCCAGCAAGTGTACAGTGGGGCCAGGGGCTGCAAATCTTTATGGCTGTTTCAAATATGATGCTCAGATGAGCCACCCAATGGTGGTGCAGGGAGATCCCAGGCATTGTGAACAGCTGATTCAGATTGGAAAACTATAGAATATTCTCCTTAAAGTTGGTTAACAGAATGGATGTCCACTGTACAGGACCCAGCTTGTTACCCTCCCGTTATCCACTGGCCCTTCTCCAGCCCTGGTCCCTGGCCTTGCTTCCAGAGAGGGCCAGCCTAAAGTTTGACCTTCATTATGCCTGCAGCAACAAGAGCCCCAGGAGGTTCTGCACACGGGTCCAACTTTACTGGACCCACAGAAGCTTTGGCTCCTCCAGTGGTTTCCTAAAAGAGCTGATTAAACACACAACACAAAAGTTCAGGGAAGTAAGTAAGTTCCCCACGAAGTGAACTTTGATCTACGGAAAACAGGAGGATAAAGTGTTCTCCTTTCTTCCTCCGTGAAGACTGTCCTGAGATGCAGTGTCTCCATGAGGCCTCCCTGGAGATGGCCTGTATAGACAAGCAACCAGCTGCAACTTCTTTCCCCCCTCAGTCTGGCTTCCTTTGGATCAACCCTTCAACAGCACACTTGCATTAAGCTTTGCCTCTGGCTACTTTGTAGGCAACTCAGGCTGAGACTCTTACCATCACCATGTACATTTGACATTATGATGGAGGATCCTAGCCAATGCAATATGACAAGGAAAAGAAATGGGTGATGTCAGGTTTGGAAAGAAACAAATGTGGGGATCCACAGATATATGACGGTCTACCTGGAAAGTCCATGTGAGTTGATAGGTAATCTGGTGGAACTAATGAAGGAATTCAGAAAGGCTAAATCAAAGCATGCCTACAGACAAGTGACAACAAATCAGAAACTATGATTTCTACAAAGACCCCTTCCCAACAGCAATAGAAATTATGAGGTAAGTATGAATACATCTAACAGGCATGGCTAAGACCTCTGGAGAAAATTATAAAGCAATATGGAAGAACATTTAAAAGCTAAACATGTGCATGGATGAGAAGAACTGATAGTGCTCCCCAAATTAACCCAGCAATTCAGTGCAGCTGCAATCAAAACACCAAATGTTGACAAAGATCATAAAAAATGGAGCTTTTACAACCCGCTGGTGGGTGACTATTATATCCCCACTTTGAGAGCAATTTAGCAACATCCAGAAAGCTAAAGGTAGGCATATCCTGTCACCTGATGCCCACACTTCTGGGCACACACCTCAGAGAAATCTGGCCCAAGAGCCCTGGGACGGTATCTCTCAAAGGTTGATATACAAATGGCAGTTTCTCGTAAGTCAAACCTACACCTACCATGTGATCCAGTGGCCACACTCCTGGGTATTTACTCTGGAAACATGAAAACTTATATTAACACAAAAACCTGCATGGGAATGTTTATAACAGCTTTATTCATAATCCCCCAAAACTGAAAACAACCCCAATGTCCTTCAGCAAGTGACTGGGTACACGGTGTTTTAAATTCGCCATCAAATACTTCCCAGCAATAAAAAGGAATGAGCTATTGATACACCCAACAACCTGGATGAACCTCAAAGGCAATAGGAGTCTCAGAAGTTTATATACTGTGTGATTCTATTCCTCTGATGTTTCTCAAAAAGACGAAACTATACTGATGGGGACAGACCAGTGGCTGCCAAGGGGTAGGAGTGGGAGGAGGATGTCCCCATAAAGGAATAGCACAAGGGATATTCTTGGGGTGACAGAGCCATTCTGTATCCTGATTATGATGATGATGCTTGAATCTACATAGGTGTCAAAACCCAAAAGAGTCAATTTTGTTGAGATGTTGAGAAATTGGAACCCTTGCGCATTTTTGGAGGAAATATAAAACAGTACAGCTGCTGTGGGAAACAGTTTGATGGTTTCTCAGAAGCTACACATGTATGTCATAGGATCTGGTCATTCCACGTCTGGGTATATCCCCAAAAGAGTGGAAAGCAGGGCCTGATACAGATACTTGTACACTGGGGCACCTGGGTGGCTCCGTCGGTTAATCGTCTGCCTTCAGCTCAGGTCATGATTCCAGGGCCCTGGGATTGAGTCCCACGAGCAGGGAGATTGCTTCTCACTCTCCTTCTGCCCCTCCCCCCCACACTCGGGCTCTTGCTCACGTGCTCTCGATCTATCTCAAATAAATAAATAAAATCTTTAACAAAAATACTCGTACACAAATGTTCATGGCAGCATTATTCACAGTAGACAAAGGACGGAAACAACCCAAGTGTCATCGACAGATGAATGGATACGCAAAATGTGATCTGGCCACACAATGGAATATTATTCAGCCTTATACAGCAGGGAGACTCTGACACCTGCTACAATATGGATGAACCTCGAGGACATGATGCTCAGTGAAAGAAGCCAGACATGAAGGACAAATACTGCAAGATTCCACTCATGAATCCCGGAGGAGTCAAGTTCACAGAGACAAAAAGTAAAATGGTGGGTGCCAGGTCTAGGGAAAGGACAAAGAGGTTTAGCGTTTAATGGGGACAGAGTTTCAGTTTGGAAAGATGAATGAGTTCTGGAAATGGATGCTGGTGATGGTTGCACAATGTGTAAGTACATCATGTCACTGAACTGTACATTTAAAAATGGTTAAAATAGCAACTTGTATATTATGCATACCTTACCACAATAAAAAAGTCAATGAGTCAATGTTACTACATGATAATTTGAAAAATTAAATAAAATGATGCAAAAAAGAAAAACCAAAAACTGAATGTGCATACAAATCTCCTGAACTTGTTAAAACACAGATTCCGGCTTAGCAGGCTTGGGTGGGGGCTGGGAGTCTGCATTTCTAACACAGTCCCAGGTGGTGCTGACACAGCGGGTGGGGATGACCATGAGTTACACGGTGCAAGGAGACATTTACCAGAATGTTCCTCGCAGCATTACTGCATGTAGAAAAACTTGCAAGCAAGCTAAATGTCCATCAGTAGAGGAATGGCTAAGTAACGGGTCTGTTCATTCAATACTAACCCATCCAGCAGCCACAATGGATGGGGTAGGCTCGCCCGCATCAACAAGGATAAACAGGCTGGAATGTGGAAAAAAGCAAACTGAAGAACTAATGTTGTGCTTATACTTATACATGAATATTTAAAGGCACACAAGATAAGAACATGTGCTGTATGCAAGACCTATACACACCGTTAAATGATAAAGACAGAGCCGGCAAGACGTCCGCCACTCTGAACATCAGCTGCCTCCAGACAGGGCGGGAGAGACCTAGGGAGCCACCAGGATCTGGACTGCTGTTTTTCCAATCTGAAACAAAACTAGAAAACCGCTGACATGTTGGGTCTAGGAGCTAGATGTTTGTTATATCATTCTCTGTGTTTGCCAGTTTTTTTTTAATATCATGATTAAAAACCGGGAAAGAAAATAATCTTTAATGTGTTATGAAAAACATATAGAAGGATGCTGCCCACTGCATTGGTTGTAAGAGCCAAAATATGGAGATAATCTGCCATATAACTAAGAAAATTCGTTCAAATATCACCGTACATGCATAAAATGCAACACCACACAGACATTTATCACCTGGTTGTGGGAAAGCAGGTCCCTGGATGAATCTCAAAAGCACTTACTGGAGCTGAAGAACCCGGACCCAAAAGAATACACACGGCAGGCTTCCCTTTCCGTGAAGTTTAGGGACAGGCAGCACCCGCTGAGGGCTAGGTCAGAAGGTGAGGGGACAACTGGCTGGAAGGGGATGAGGGAGCTTCCCGGGGTGAAGGGGATGCTCTAGGCCTTATGTGGGTGATGATAACCCTGGTGTATACAGTTGTCCAAGCCCACCTCCTTGGACAACGGAGATGGGCATTTTATTGTTAACAATGACGACTTAAAAAAAAAAAAGTCAGGTTGTGGGAAAAGTAATGCCACGGATACACGTTTACTATGAGTCATCTGTTGAAACCCTGAGTTGCAAATCAGCACGACAAAGCGGACCCCGCTTTTCTTTTTGCGCGGAGAGGATGCTTTAAGGAAAGTCCACCCCCGGCGTCCTCCCCGCGGCTAGTCGGGTGCAGGCGGGCGGCAGAGGGCGCGCACGGACCGTCCGGCTGCGCCCGCACCTGCCGGCCACTGCGCCGTCCCCGGGGGCGGACCGGACCCCGACGCTGCCCTGGCGCCTCACCCGCCCTGCGCGGGGTCCTGCTCCACAGCTGGGGGCACGGGCCCATGGGGCTGCGATCACCGGCGGGGAGTCAGGGCCCAGTGGGCTGCCGGGCTCGGACCTGGCTCCGCCTGACACGGGCGGCCACTGGCTGGGGAGCTGGAAACCCCGCGAGGTGTTCCGTTCTACGCACGGCCCAGGGCTCCAACCGCAGGCCCTCCCAAGCCGCCCCCGCCCTTCCACATCCGGTTCCTTAGAGCCGGGGTCTCAGCGCCGGGGTGGTGAGCTAGAGGATAGAATTTAGTCCCCGGGCTGCAAAGAACCTAGGGCAGAGCTAGTGGCCTTGGGAAAATCACAGTACCTCCCTAACCCTCTGCCCCACTGTTGCAAAACTCCAGGTTTTAAGTGCTCATTTGCAGGAGAAATGACAGGATTATAAAATAATCATGGCCCAAGCATACTTCCCTAGCCAGGCAGAGCCGCCGAAAGCTGCATGCCACCCCCACCCACTCATCTCCTGTAGCTTCCAGAAGAAAGAGAGGACACCATCGCCTGCCCCTCAATTTACTGCCACCTGCTCAGGCCTCGAGAGGAGGTGCCCAGGGCACAGCCAGAGTTCTTTGGGGCCATGGGCACTCCCAGGCCACATGTGGGCCCTGACCACATCTGGGCTGGGCAGAAGAGGAGCCCACCTACACACCTTCCACCTTCCTCCCCTCCTGGGCTCATCCTGGGCCTGGCCAGGGAGCAAGCCCAGCTCCTCAATCTAAAGACTGACAACCTCCCAACTCCTGCCAGTCCCAGGCCCTTCTGGATCTGTCTCTGCTCCCCCAGGGGCCTCCTGCAGCTCAGCCTGTATCCTCCTGTCCCCTCCCAGGGCCCAGCACTTTTCGGACTTGGAGTGAGCCCAAACATAGCGAGGCCCCACTGCATCCCCCACCCAGCACTGACCTGGCCATGCATCTGGGTTGGGCATTCCCTGGAGCTCAGGGGCTGCCCCTGGCCAGGATCTCTCTTCTCAGCAGGGCCCTCTTCCTTTGGGTTCCAGCTACAGGCAGAGAAAGAGGAAGGACCTGAACCCAGCTCCAGCCCCAAATCGCCCCTGGGTCACCAGCGCTTCCTTCCAGGACAGCCCCAGAGGATTGTGGGTCTGCAGTGTTGGCTCTGTGCCAGGAACACACTCTCCACCCCCACCCCACGCACCCCATATACACAGCTACCCTGACATTCCTCAGGCCAGCAAGGAAGGAGGCCCCAGGCACTTCCTAAACACCTCCTCTGCAAAACTCTGAGGCTGCAGGTGACACCGCCTGCTCTCTGGAACTGAGGATCAGAAAAGGGGCCCCCAGAGCCCGGCCCGGGCCCACCTGCGGCCCAGTGCCCTCCCGCACGCACTCCCACACAGCCCTGGGGTCCGGAGTGCTCATTTCCCCTGACCCTTCATTCAACCAGGGATGGCTAAGAGTTGCGTCCCAGCTCCCTCCCTCCATGGGAAGGGGCTGCACCCCCCTGGGGGCTGAAGCCCCTCACAGAGCCCCAAGGAGGCCCTGGGAGACCTGCCAATGCCAGGGGGCTCCAGGCTGGAGGAAAGATGGCCCTCACTCTCCACCAGGCAGCCTTGGAGGAGGGGTTTTAGAAACATCGGAGCTGTCTAGTCACACACCCCCCCAAATAATTACCTTCAAAGGCTCCCAGCCACCCATGGACAAGGGTCTTTGTCCTCTTTCTCAGAGCTAACTCCCCGTGCCCAGCGCAGGGCCTGGCTCAAGAAGGTGCTCAGTAGGTACCTGATGAATCGGTAATGCATGAGTGCATCTCCGGGCTCTCCTGGCTCCAGCCCCGTGACCTCCTCCAGGTCGTTCCTGCCTGGGGTGGGGGGTGGGGGGTCCCTCCTGCACCACGGGTGCCTCCACAGCCTCCAGTCACTGCTTGCATGTCACCCCCTGGGGTGGCCTCCAGACCGCCCACCGCCTTGTGTCTGGCCCCTGTTTGTTTCCGGCCCAACTCTGCTCAAGGTGTAATTACCTATGTTTGTTCCTCCTCTGGACTCCCCGCGCTCCGGCCCCCAGGGCTTGCCTCCCCACCGAGGTCGCCTGGGGCAGACCCTCAACAGCCTTCACCAGAGGTGGGGGAGAACACACACTGTCAGGGTGGACCCCGATGGGCGCTGTGTAGGGGCGGCTTTTCACTGCAAGCGTCAGGGGCTGGAGGTGATCCGGTGGGGTTCGGGGGACAGCGCTGCACTGGGGACCCCCTCACCGGAGGACAGATGTGTGACCCGACACAAACCATCTCACTTCTGAGCTTCCAATTTCCTGCCGAGGAATGTGGAAACCCAGCTTCCCACCCCGGGGGTCGTGGAAAGGGTCAGCGTAGGTGCTGCAGGTGAAGTGCTCGCCGGGCCTAGCTCACGGCGGGGTACCGAGGCTGGCGAGGGCTCCCCGGCCTGCAGGCCCCGCGCGAACAAAGGCTACGGGGCGGGGGAGGCGGCGCCATCTCCCGCCCGGCCGCGGCGGGGGGAAGACCCTCGCGCCAGGACCCGTTCAGCCGGCCCCTCTCGGGCGTGAGTGCCGCGAGGCCGGGCGTCCCCGGGTGGTGGGGCCGGGCGCCAGAGCTGGGAAGGCTTCCCGGAGGTGGGGGTCCCTGGCGGCACGGGAGGGACGCCGTACGGTCCCTTTAAGAGCCGGTGCCCGGGCGAGGGGCGGAGGGCAGAGGGCGGAGGGCGGCGGCCTGCTCGGCCCCCCGCCCCCCGCGGCCGCGCCTCTGATCTGCACTCGCGGCCCGGCTCCGACTGACGTCACCTGCCCTCGAGCCGCGCGCGCTGATTGGCTGCGGGTGACGTCAGGGCCTTTTTCGCTCGGCATGACCTCATCCCCGCCGGCGGCCCCGCCCTCCGCCCCGGGCCTGTCACTCGCGGCCGAGCGCGGCGGCCAAGCCGGCTCCGCGCCCCCCGCCCGGACGCCGGAGCCCGAGCCGCGCCGGAGCCGTACCGGCCGCGCCCGCCGAGCCCGGGGTGGGATGCGCGCCGCGAGCGCGCGTGCCCGCCCGCAGTGCGCGCGCCCCGGCCCGAGCGAGCGCTCCCCGCGGCGGCGGCGGCGACGGCGGCGACGGCGACGCGGCCCGCGCGCTCCCCCGGCCCCTGCCCCGGCTGCGCGGGCCCCCGCCGGGCCCATGGGCGGCGCGGCCGAGAGGGCGCGCTGAGCGGGCGCGGGTCCCCGTGCGCCCCGGACGCGAGCGACGGCGAGGTGAGCGGGGGCGCCGAGCGGGGACGCGGGGACGCGCGGGGCGCGGGCAGGGGGCTCGGCCCGGTGGGCGCCGCGTCTGGAGCGCTGGGGCGGCTGCACCGGGCGGACGCCCGGGAGGAGGAGGCAGCCCCGAGGTGAGCGGCCCGGCTCAGGGGGACGCCGCGGACCGGCCCGGGAAGCCCTTCCCCCGCCTCCCACAGAGCCCAGTGGACCCCGGCCCGGTCCACGCTGGTTCCCCCCGCTTCGCCGCCTTTCTCCTCGAAATTCCTTCCTATTTTGTGGGGGGAGGGGCATGCAGTAAGGACCCAGGACCTTGGCCCCTTGCGATCCAGCGTGGACCTGTACGGACCTCTGCGAGAGCCCCAGACTCCCAAGGATGCCCCCCACCCCGCCATGGAGGCCCCAAATTGGAGAAGGTCGTCCCTGCCCCCGCGGGTTGGGGATGCAGGCCTTGACCAAAGGAGCGGAGGGTTTTAGCCTGTGGGAGGCTCAGAAAAGGGCCCATTCCGCATTCGGTGGAGAGGGGCTGCAGATCCATGGCCCCTGTCTGGCCAGGGCGCCACGGGTACCCCCACCTCAGGGTGCTCAGCTGGCCTCTGCAGAATAAAGACCATCCGCCAGCCTGCTGCAGAGGCAGCATCGGGTGCTGGGGGAGGGGCTGGCACTGCCAGGCTGAGTGCAACCAGCCTCCCTCAGCCTATCTGCCCACCTTGGTGGGGAGGGGTACCTAATAGTCTGGATGGGAGGGGAGGGGGCAACAGTGGGCCCAGCCCCCATCAGGTCACCCCTACTGGGAGAATTTGCCTCCTGACTTCCTGCTGTAAAAATGTACTGGCTTCTGCAGGAGGTGAGTTGGGGGCCTGGGTGCCGCAGTGATTGCAGGGTGCAGGGGGACTCCATGGGGTGGAGGAGAGAGGTGGCAGGGTCTAATGTGGCACCCACAGTGTTGTGGTGCAGCCTGGGGCGGATGTGGGGGTGCTGCCGGGTAGGGAAGCAGTGATCTGCTGTGCCCCCTGCCCCCGGGGGTCTGAATGGAGGTCTGAGGGTCTGTGTGCACTCCCTACTGCCTCCCTCAGACCTTGCTCCAAGGGCAGCTCAGGGAAGGAGCGTAGCATCCAATGCCCCCGCCCTGCTCAGGGAAGACAGATGTCCCAGGAATTCACTCCTCAGATGCTTAATAAGCACCTGCCCAGTAGGGCAGATCATGTGACCAGGAGCTGGGAGTTCATCCTGAAGTCTGACTGAATGCCTCCCCCTGCAGTCAGCCAAGGGCTCCAGGAGAGTTGCTGGGCAGGTTCTAGTCCCCTGCTGCCCTCAGCCCTCCGGAAGGCTCCTGTGCCCCAGAGGCTGCCCCCCGGGAACAGTGGCTTCCATGCATGCAGATGCAGAAAGATGCTTGAAGTCATCCTCTGCTCCAGAACCCGACCCAGCATCCTCTCCTCTCCAGCTGAGGCTGACCTCGGGGCCCAGATGTTTCACCTGGACAGAGGGCCCAAGGGGGCGCGGAAGCCAGAGGGTATCCTGGCTGCATCTCCGGAGGCTGCAGCTCAGAGGGAGAGGAGAGGAAGGAGCCAAACCCACAGCAAGAGGGACATGGGTCAGATTCCGACCACCAGGACTGCATGGGCTGAGTCCACCAGGCAGTGACTGGTAGATGTCCCGGGATGGCCCAGGTATGTAGCGTGGGGGGACGGTGACCAGAAGTCCTGCAGATCAGTAGGACTAGAACAAGCCAGGCAGGAACAGAAGAAACCTAGATGTGTAGGGTCCTGAGCGTGCCCTTCTAAGGACCCACATGCTGAGACCTCCTACTGCAGGCTTTGCCCAGACCCCTGTGAACAGAGGGGGCAGGGCCCCCACCCCACTGTCTCCCAGGCCCGTGGCCTCCCCAGACCAAGTTGGCTCTGCTTGGCCTTGCCATTGGCCCCTCCAGGACAGAGTAAAGGCCAGCTTGGGCCCTGTTCCATTCAGCCTAGGGAGATGAGGGGGGCAGGGGTGAGAGCATTTTGGGGTCCCTGATGAGAGCAGATGAGGGGAAAATGAGCTGCCAGTGTCTGTCCTGGCCTCGCTGCAGTAATTTCTGCCTCCTGAGGTGCCCCTGGGTCACAGCGAGCTGGACATCTCAGCATCGTGGGGGCCCCCACTGCCAGATCCTCCCGAGGGCCTGCCTGTGTGTGCCAGGCACCACTCGGGCTGGGGACACTGCTCTGAGTGAGAGCCACAGTCCACCCATGGCTGACAGTCCTGACAGTCGTCTCTGGAGGTAGTGAGTTCCCCGTCACTAGGTGCTGAGCAGAAGGCCTTGGTGAAGACGCCGTCGGTTGGGAGTTGGGAATTTTCTGGCCATGCCCTGGCCCATGCTCAGGGACAAGAATGTGCCCCATGGAGGCCCGGAGAGACAACAGTGTAAAGAGATCTTGGAGCTGGCACCTGGGGCTTGGGGGAATTTGGTTTGCAGAGGGTGAGGATGGCTGCACCCAGTGACCACATGTATGTGCACACACGTGTGTGTGTGAGTAGTTGCATGAGGGGCTGGCGTGGATCGTGGGGAAGAGGTGAGCCGACGGTGTGCGGACAGTGTGCGAAGGGGCACATCCTGGCACGCGCAGCACGCGCTGCACAGAAGCCAGGCTGCACCGTGAACGTGGCCTTGCAGGGAAAGGGGGGCTGCCTGCCACCTCCTAGGCGGTGCCCAGCCAGGTGCGGAGGGGCCTCTGGCCTTTCAACTGGGAACTGCCCAGTCTCCTCAGCAACGAGCCCTTTGGGGGTGTACGGGGTTGTGTCTCCGTCCCACCGGTACCCAGGCTCTGGAATAGCAGGTGATAGGTACCGTTTCCCCTCAGTTCCCAAGAATCGGGTCTGGGCTGAGCCTGGAGTGGGTCCTTGAAATCAGACAGGCCCAAGACCCTGCAATGTCTGTTTCCTCTGTGCCGCCTGGCCTGCTCTAGCCCCACTCGTCGGCCCAAGACTGTCCTAAGCTTCCCCCACCCCCGCCTGAGCTCTGGGCCCCGATCCCCGCCCCCCGCAGGTGAGGGTCTGTGCCCGGGAGCTTTAGATCAAGGAGGCCCTGGGGGTGAGGCTGCGCTCCCAGGAGGTCAGCTCAGTGCAAGAGGTCTCCTGCGGGAGGCGCGCTTGGGCCAGACCTTGGCCACTTGGAGAAGGCGTCCCGGAAGGTGGGAGCAGGGGAGCCTGTGCGCATGGGTGCTCATGGCAAGCAAGGAGGGTTGGGGCCAGGTGGGGCAGGGGGGCGGGGGGGTGCTGGAGGAATGTCACACCTGGGCTTTGGGTCATCCCAGGCCCCAGCTACTGGGCACCTGCAAGAAGCAAGGATTGGGCCCTGCCGTTCTGCAGAGCCAGCCTGCTGGCGGCGGCCCTGCCGCAGGAGCTGCGGTTGCCTGGCACCTCTGTGGTTGCCATGGCAACGACGGAGGTGCTAACTTGCTAATGAGTCCCCCTCGGCTACAAATAACAATACTACAGCGGGTAATAGGGCCAAGCTGGAGAGTTCCTTGGGGGAGTGGGGCTGAGACCAGGTACTGGGCAGGGGAGCGTGGCGGCCCACCCTTCCAGCACCCCGCCCCCCGCGCCCCTGTCCTGCAGCCCTGCAGCCCGGCTGAGCTCTTCCCCACCCTCATCCTGAGTCTGCCTCCCTGCCTGTCTTGCAGATGGAGCGGGCGCCCCTCCACACCCCAGCTCCTCTCACGGCCAGTTAAGGACCTGAGGGCAGTGTTTGTGCCCAGCGGCTGCAGGGAGGGCAAAGGACCTCTCCCCCAGCCCCTTCCCTTGTCCCTGCCCTGAAGTGCTGTTTGGCTTCTGTTGCTTTAGGTGGGAAAGTCTGCCCTCATCTGATAGGGACCATGAGCGCCCCTCTGCCCCCCACTGCATCTGTCTCAGGGACTGGGCCTCTGAGCTGGGCTCCTGGCCACACATCCAGGGCAGGAGGCTTGTGGGAGGGGGCCGGTAGCTGCGGCCTGTCTGCCACAGTCTTGACAAGGTGCAGCTTAGAACTTGGAAGCTTCTCAAACACCTCATACAGGAGTCGAATTGGGGACCGCTCACCACACAGGCTGGGACCCCCCTCAGCAGGTGAGGACCCCCAGGCAGGTGGGGAACCCCCTCCACAGACAGGACCCTCCCAGCAGGTTAAGACCCCCCCGCAGCATGTGGGGTACCCCTTTTGGCAGACGGGCCCTTCTGCTGTTGACCTTGTTTGGTATGGCCCTCAGGAGGGACAGCATCCCCAGCTGCGCCCCAGGCCTCACCCCCACTGTGGAGGAGCCCGGGTACCTGCGTGGGGAGCAGGGAGTCTGTGAATGGGATCCCAAGGCCCTGCCCACTGGCCAGGGCCATCCTGGGCACTTCTCCGTGGGTCAGCTCCAGTGGCTCAGCCTAAGGCTGCCCATAGCCAGCAGACGCGGTCTACACCCTGCCTGACACCTAGTTCTCTGTGAATTCTGCCATCCCCACCCAGGGAGCTCGCCTCAAGTGTGACGAGTGCCCTCAGGGGGCCTCACCCCAACACCATCTGCAGCTGCAGATTGGGGGCTTGCTGAAGGGGTCCCCCCTCTGACATCTGTCCCCCAGCCTCTCCCGTGCCTGAGCTGGGTCGGGGTGTGGTGGAGGGAAGACCCCGATTGAATGGCAGTGGTAGAGGCCTTGGGTCCTGACTGTGATGTGACCTGAGGCTGGTCCCACCCCTTCCCCAAGCCTCCGTCTCCCCATCTTCAAAGTAAACTCATCATCCTCACGCTGTGCGCCTCCCTGTGGGCTGGGAGGCTAGTTGGGCCTAAGAAAGGCCAGTCCTGGCAGGCGGCAGGGCAGGTGGGGCCTGGCAGGTGGGGTGGGGTGGGGGTGGGAGGTGTGTGGCAGAGGCTTAGCACCAAACCCACAAGAGGGGTCTCCACCCCAGGATCTGGAGTCCCCCTGTCCCCATCTACTCCTACTTCCTCCGCCAAGATCCCTTACAGCCAGGCCAAGAGTCCCCGCACCCCCAAGAGTCCTACATCTGGGTCACCTACTTTGCCTTTCATCCTTGGGCGCCACCCATCCCACCCCATCCTGGGACCTACCAGCCCCTAGAAGGGTCCCCCCGGACCTCAGGCCTGCACCGTGCCTGGCACACCCTGCCATGCTGCCCCCTCCACTCTGTGAGCGTGTGACGCGCTCCGCAGGGAGACAGACACCGGCCCCAGACCGTTTGTGCAGCCCGCACGTGGCAGGCACTGAAGCTCGGGCTGCAGGACTGGGACAATGGCGGCAACAGAGGACCCCCGCCTCCACGCCCGAGACCCTGCAGCACCTTGGCCGGTGCCTGCCCCAGGACCCCAGCAACGTGGGGAGGCAGCCCCACCCCCCTTCCTCTGGGTCCAGATGGTCGGCAGGGAGGGATTGTGCTGGGTGGGGCTGGAGAGGGCCATGTGCTGGGGCAGGGAGCAGGTTCTGGACCTTGCCTCGCCCAGAGTTCTGGAGAATAAGACGTGCAGGCCAGAGAGGGGGAACATCTGCATCCCAGCAATGGGATGACAGAAGCCTTGGGGGCCGAATGAAGGGTTCCGGATCCGAATGAGTGTCCATGAACCCAAGGGCCCAGGGGAGGGGTCCTCAGGCCTGTCCTGCCTGTCCAGTCCAGTGCTTCCCTCTGTGGTTCCCCCAGTTGTCTGACTTGTCCCACTGAGAGGATGTCGCCGTGGCCTGCACAGTGCAGTGCTGGATGGGACCATTCGTGACCGCTCTCCCAGTCCAGTGGTCCACCTCACTAACCTTAGATGTCTGGGGACTTGGCTTTCATAGAGCCAGAGGGGCTGCCGATTTGCCCCAAGGGAGGAAGGGCCCCCGTGGGTGCCTGCCAGGCTCAACCATTCCGGAGCTCTTGGGTCCCACCATGGGCCCTTTGGAGGTTGGCCCTGCCTGGGAAGCTGGCCGGGTGCCCCCCTGGGGGCCTGCAGCCCTGCTGACCCTCTGCCTCTCCCTGCAGGTCTGGCACCATGCCCAGTCCCTCCGAACTCTAGGCCACATCCCTGGCCTGCAGAGCAGCCCCTGTTCACTTCGGGGCTCACCCCCTCCCCACTGCCCACTGCCCCACCATGGCCGGGGACCGGCTCCCTCGGAAGGTGATGGATGCCAGGAAGCTGGCCAGCCTGCTGCGGGGTGGACCTGGGGGACCGCTGGTCATCGACAGCCGCTCTTTCGTGGAGTACAGCAGTGGGCACGTGCTCAGCTCCGTCAACATCTG
>NC_138379.1:957633-976035 GCF_054177405.1 Leptonychotes weddellii | reverse complement strand
CCCCCCCCCCCCGCAGCCTCAAACCCAAACTGAGCTCTTAGGGTCAGAATGTTCTGAGCCGTTCCATACCTTGGGCCTTGTAGGCAGCTCCCACCCCCCTCCCTGAGCTTCCTCTTAGGGTGCACAAATGTGTCTCCCCCGGAGGCCCTCTGCTGACCCTATCTCCCCAGATACAATTCATCACCCCTCCCGCCCAGAGCCTGCTGACCCTGTCTGGGTCCTCACTCAGCCCCCGAGGAGAGGTCTCCCCACGTAAGACTGGGCGGTGTCCCTGGGGCCCAGCCCAGGGCTCAGAGAGGGGCACAGGGGTGGGGTGGGGGCACAGAGGGGCAGTGGACCAGGATGGCAGCTGGTCAGGCGTACACCGAGTGCTGTGAGAACACAGAGGAAGACAGGAAGGGGGGCCAAGAGGCTTATGCTGAGCCGTCATGTGCCCAGCCTCCCAGTTCTTTCCCCTAGAGTTCTGAGTGACCCAGAATTCTTTCTGTGCCCCTCCCCCCCAAATGTCCCAGGTCACCTGCAGTGGACAATCCTGTCTCTGTTAGCCAGGAGCATCAAGTGCAGCACTGGGAAGGACCACTGGCCCTGTGGCCTGGGAAGGTGGGGGCACCTCCAGTGGGGGGAGTGACATGGCCAGCAGCCTGGAGCTGGGAGGGGTCTCGGTCACAGGCCCTGTGCCAGCAGCACTGGATGTGAGAGGACCCAGGTGGCACAGCCCCCGCCAAGGCCAGAACCAGCTCCCTGCAGCCTCAGTGAGGGGAATCCGGTGATTAATCACCCCCAGCGAGGACTCCCTGCCAGAGCGCAATCCCATTGGCTGCTGGTGACATCATCCAGCCCAGGGTTGGCGGCTCAGCTGGCTGAGGGGCTGAGTGTGCTTGGGGGGCAGGGCATTAGCCACTGGGAGCAAAACCTGCTCAGCATCTGGTCCCAAGCCTGGGCATTCAGGATGGGAGGAGGGCAGTGGAACCCCAACTTCTGGCTGCCTCCTGAATTAAGGAGGGCTCTTGCAGCAGCCCCCACTTTTCCCATCACTGGCTGGGGAATTGCCCAGACGCAAAGGCACCCCACCCTCAGAAGCCCCAAAATGTGCCTCCCAGTGGCCCAGGGGACAGGTTTCCCTTTGCCTCAGCCACCCTGACGGCACATCCCTGGGACCGTGGCCACCCGTGTGTGTGCCCAAGGACCCTGTTACATTCACCTGCGTCTCCTCCACGGGGGCCCGGCCCCTGGTGCGTGCCCATTGCATCTGTTCCCTTAGCACAGGTCTGGGCGTGAGGCCGTGGCGTTAGGAGGAGCGTGCCCCTGTTTCTGCCCGCTCTGAGGGCTTGCCTGTGGGGCCGTGGCATCCAAACCCGTCCAGGTGTGGGCTCTGAGGCGGGTGGGCGGGTGAGAGCCCGCCCCTCCCCTCCATGCAGCCAGGGGGCCGTAGCCCCTCCCTGCCGCAGCCTGACCAGTAGTAGTGGGTGGCAGCAGGGGATGGGGGATCTGGCAGGTGCCCAGCGGTGCCCTGACCTCTGCCCTCACGGCCTCCAGGTGGAGGCCACAGAGCCGCAGGACGTGGTGGTCTATGACCAGAGCACACGGGACGCCAGCGTGCTGGCTGCGGACAGCTTCCTCTCCATCCTGCTCAGCAAGCTGGACGGCTGCTTCGACAGCGTGGCCATCCTCACGGGTGAGCTCCAGATAGACCCGGGCCAGGGGGCTCTGGGGCGCCCTCTCCTCCCTTCCTCTCTCTCCTCACTGTGAGCTTAGCTATGGGGGGGTGGGGGCACCTGGGGAGTCAGCTTCTGGGTCCAACTCTGCTCTCTTCTCTGAGCCCAGAGACCAGCAGCTACTGGGGTGGTGTTGGGGGGTGGGGTGCTCTCTCAGTAACTGGAGTTCCCCAAGGCTCCATTGTTCCCTCCCCCGGGCCCCCACACTCCAGAACCCCCTCCACCATGGGCCTACCCCACCACTAGCAGGTGAAGCAGTAGGCAGGAGGAAACCCCTAAATGCATTCGTGGCAGGGGAGGAGGGAAGGGATCTAGGCAAAGATGTGTCTCTGCCCTTCTAGCTGTCTGAGAGAGGAGACATAGCCCCCATCCTCTGCAAACTCCAGTCCGAGCAGAACTGGTCCGACAGGGAGTCCCTCTGAATGCTGCAGTCAGCACAGGATGCCCGACCCCTGCCTGGGGGCCAGCAGAGATCCCTGTAGGGCTTCCTGTTCCCCAAAAGCAGCCCAGGCAGCCTGGAGGCTGGGAAGCCCCCCATACACACACCTGCACACACGCACACACACACACAGGCCCCACCCTGGTTCTTGATGATTCCTTCCTCCTGTTGGCAGGGGCTGAGGCACTTCTGTAGAACCCACCTCCCAGAGGTGGCCCAGGTCCCAGGGCTGGGTTGAGCTGGCCTGTCCCAGGGCTGTACACCCTCCCTGCCCAGGTCTGAGGCCTCTGTGGGTGCTCCTGCCAGGGGCCATGGCAGGTGGGCGGAGGATGGAGAGGGCTGAAGAGGGTGTCAGCCCCCCCACCCCACCGCCGATAGGACACTTCTGTACACTCACCACGTCTGCCCTGAGCAGCCCCTTATGTGCAGACACCCCGTGCGGTGGTCCGTGGGCAGCGGGCTCCCACCGTTGGGAGGATGGACCTTCCCCACGGCCCCTGGGATGCCTCCTGGTGGGTCCACATCGTGTGCAGGTGTGCGTGCTGCCATCTACACACGTGCCTGGGTCTACGCGGTCAGAGGGCGTCTGTGCATCTCTGCACAGCTCTGGGAAGCTGGTGATCCGTGCTTGCTTGTGTGGTGGGATGTGGGGTTTGTGTGCATGTGTGTGAACTCTGAGAACCCGAGGCCACAGAATTGCAGACTCTCTGATTCAACCACTGCCCCCTGGGCTCAATTTGGGGGCTGAGCGGATAGGGAGAAGAGGGAGAGAGGACAGAGGCTCTGGGCTTCTTAACGGGTGTCCTGGGCAGAACAGGAGCCCAGCTGGGAACCCCAGTATGCGTGTGTTCACGCATGCACGTGTCAGTGTGTGGTGTGTGTGTGCGTGCGCATAGTCTCTACTCAGGAGTGGGGGCCACCAGGCCTTCTGAGAGTCTGAGAAACAGGTCCCAGAGCAGCACCCTTCCTTACCCCAAGGCTGCCAGGAAAGCCCAGGACCTCTAATGTGTGTCTCCTCTGGAGGCTGGGCCTCCTCACCCAGCATGCAGTGGGGCAGGCCTAGGCTCGGATGTGCCGGGAGGGCTCACCTGGGACCTGGCCATGCCCCACTTGGTTCGCTAAACTCTTGGGGCTGCCACGTGCCCTTTCTCCCCTGCCTGCCCCTCCCTGAGAGGTTAGAGTATTTGCCCCCATTTCCCTGAGGGCCAAGCCAGGCAGAAGTCATGACCCACCACGGTATGAGAAGAGCTCGTACGTAGTAGCACCAAATCAGGACCCAGACTCGCGGCCTCCTGGGAGCCTGGCCCACAGCACCCACCCTGAGGCGAGCACGGCCCCTGAACCAGTGAGCATGGGAAGGCGAGGCTGAGTGGGACAGAGGGATGCTGCCCCGCCAGAAAGGGGAAGTGACTTTCCAGGATCCCTAGCACAGGGGGAGGGGGCCCGGCGGGGGCCAGAAAGGGAGGACCCCACCCCTCGGTGGGTGGGGCTGAGGAGCGCCAGGACGATGTCGCGGCTGGAGGACAGGGAGATCTCTCTCGGTGACAGGGGAGGCTCGCGGAAGCAGGAGAGGGCAGAGTGGGGCAGGCGCGCTGGGGTCCGGAACCGGCTGCCGTGACCGCTGCTCCCCCCCGCCCGCCCCCCCACCCAGCTGCTTGGCGGTGACGTCTAGCGGGGCGGGGACGGAAAGGGAGCCTGGCCCTTTAAGCGGCGGGCGGCCCTAGCCCGGGTGCGCGTTGCTGCGGAATGCGGGCTGGTGATGTCGCGGCGCCGGGTCGGTGCGCCCCCGCGGCCCGACCCCGCACGCGCCGCCCTCGGACCCTGGCCAGAGACCGCGGCGGGAGCGGCCCCTACGCGGAGGGTGCGCGGAGGGTACGCGGAGGGAGGGTGGGCAGGTGCGGACCCTGCCCCGGGCGCGGGGACCGCGGCGGCGCAGGGGGGTTGCGGGGCGCGCCGCGCGCATGTGGGCGGGAGAGCGCCTGGTGGGAGCTGCGGGCGGGGGCAGTGGTCGGGCCCGGTGCCCGTGGAGTCGGTGGAGTCGGTGCGTCCTGGGCATGAGCTTTTGTGCGAATCCGGGATTCCATTGTGCGGCGCAGCGAGCTGGGAAACCGTGAGGCAGGGGGAGGTTGGTATCCCGCCTGAAGGAAGGTGCCCTTGGGGATGCCTGGGGGATGGGGGCGCCTCCCCCCTGCGAAGAGTGCCACTACCTGCAGAGGGTCCAGGCCTGCTGCCACTGATTCAACCCAGGGTGGCCCTCTCCTGTAACCCAGAGCCTGGTGGGGGCGGGGGGGGGGGGTCCTGAAATCGCTGGAGGGGCGGGGCCTCCGGCTCTGCTGCACTTGGCATCCATAGGGGGCTTGTGGGGGTCACCACAAGCTGCTTGGCTCTGCGGGGAGTGGGGGGGCAGCCCTGTGGGGCTTTACCTGAGGGATTGCAGTCAAAACTGGCAGGACCACTCCTGTCCAGAGACCCCCCTTTGTGGGGGAAGTTCCTGGTGGAATACAGGCCCCCACCCCTCAGCTTAGGCGACGCCCCCAGAGAGCATGGGAGGTATATGGTAGAGATGAGTCTTTGCAGAGATCCTGCAGATCTTACGTCTCCTGGGGTGGGGGGTGTTGTCCTCCATCAGGAACATCCAGGGGACCCCTGGCTATGGCCAGTAAACAGGAGCCCAGCCCCAGCACCCAGGTTGCTTTCATCTGTGAGCTGTGTTGTCAGCGATGCTGATAGTCAGCCACTTCTCCCTGTCCAGCCGCAGGTTGCCAGGGTAGGGACAGCTTCTCCTCCAAGGCTGGTGCCTCCACTCCCTGAGCCTGGAGGTCCCCCATCACCATGCCCCCCGCCAAAGGCAAGCTGTCATTGGGGGCACAAGGAATGCACATGGCAGGCACTCTGGTTGGGGGTTTGTACAAACTGGCCATTGAGCTGGGCCAGGGGTGAAGGCTGAGGGTACCAGGCATCTGTGTCCTGGGAAATCAGCCAGGTCTCTGGCCCCAGCTGTTTCTGCAGACCGGGAAAGAGCACTGGGGGTCTCATGGCCTGGGACCCCGCCTCACTCCTCTGCCTCCTCCGGTGCGCTAGGGTAGGCCTCCATCTAGTTGAACTCTGTAATAGATCAGTCCACTGAGGGCAGGGATTGTCCACAGGCCTCGTGCCCCCGAAAGTGTGGTTAGGCCCAGGGTGGCCACCAGGGAGTGTCACCTCACCCTAGCAGGGACTGGCTGTCACCCAGCCGCCTGGCTGTGGGCAGGTTAGCGCTCAGTGTGTCTTCACGGCCCCTGTCTCCTTTGAGACGACGCTGTGCTGTGTGGCAGGCAGGATGCTGAAACAGGCCAGGGGTGTAATGAGCTCTGCCCGTGGTCACTCACTGAGTCAGAGATGTGCTAGGGATTCCCACTCGGGTCTTTGAGGCCAGCGGAGGGGCTCCTTCCACCGACCTGTGGCCCAGGACTTGGGTGTACAGGGAAGGCAGTGGGCACACACCACCACGTGTAGAACGTGTGCCCGCTGCATGCCCTGCTTGCTCACCGTCCCCGGCGTTCCCAGCTCTTAGCCCATCCTCTGGTGCTGTCCTCTGGGCAGAAGGGAGCCCTAACTAGAGCACAGGTGCCCCTGCAGGGCTGTGCCAATTCCAGTAGGTGATGTCATGCCCAGGGGCAGGAGGGCCCCTCAGAAGCCCTTGCCTCCCGGTCCTGGCACCCACGCTTGGCCAGGGGCTCCCAGCCAACTAGAGTCAGGGAGGGATTGCATCAGCCCAGGGGGAGAGGCAGGAAGGCCCAGGCTGGCCCCTGGCCACCGGCACAGAAGATCTACACCCTCAACAGGAGCCTTCCGTGGCGTCGGAGCCCACCCCTGCCTGGGTCCTGCACGTGCAAGGCCGGCCCGCAGCCTCGACCCCACATTTATGGGCATCACAGCGGCGTCCTCAGCAGGACCAGCTCCTAATTAGCCTGGGGAGGAATATGGGTGTAGGGGCAGGCCTTATATGAGCACAGCACGCGCCTCGACTTGGTGAGAGCAGCCCTCCGGCACCCAGCGCTGACTGCAGGTGCTCAGGCCAGAGGCTCACCCCCTGGCATCACGCTGGGCTGGGGGTCCAGGCTGCGGCCAGAGATGTAGGGGTGGTCGGGTGCCCTGGACTCTTTCTTGTGCCCCAGCCAGCCGACCGCCTGACTCACGTCTCCTCTGCTCCTCCTCCTGCAGGGGGCTTTGCCACCTTCTCCTCCTGCTTCCCTGGCCTCTGTGAGGGTAAGCCTGCTGCCCTGCTGCCCATGAGCCTCTCCCAGCCCTGCCTGCCTGTGCCCAGTGTGGGCCTGACCCGCATCCTGCCTCACCTCTACCTGGGCTCTCAGAAAGATGTCCTGAACAAGGTGTGTGCACAGCTGGGGCTTTGGCCGTTGGCAGGGGGCGGGGGGCGGAGGCAGGAGCTCAGATGCAGCTCCTGGGCTGGTTTGGGGGGGTGGGGAGAAGGGAGCTGAAAGCCAATGAGGGGATGGATAAACATGTGGGAGAAGCCTGGGTTGGGGGCACGAGGACGTGAGGGGACAGGGGCAGGACCGGAGCAGGGCTGGGTGGAGAAGCAGCTCCCAGCCCCTTAGGCGGCGGAGCCCACATGCCACACTGCTGATGTCACTGGGCCCCTGGCCAGCACTGAAAGAATCCCGTGTTTTAAAATTGTGATGAGGGAAGAGGGTAAAGCCACCGCCCAGGCAGCCATAACATTCCTGGGAGCCTACCTCAGGCTGTGGGTGGCGCTTGCCCGATACCAGCATCCCCATCCCCCACCCTCCCCCCACCCCCCGCTAGAGGCTCTGAGCTCCAGGGTGGAAGTGGGAGGGGCTTCCACCTCCAGGGCACCCCTGTGCAGCCTGTCCTCCTGTCCCTCCAGGACCTGATGACCCAGAACGGAATAAGCTATGTCCTCAACGCCAGCAACTCTTGCCCCAAGCCGGACTTCATCTGTGAGAGCCGCTTCATGCGCATTCCCATCAACGACAACTACTGCGAGAAGCTGCTGCCCTGGCTGGACAAGTCCATCGAGTTCATCGGTGAGGGGCGGGGCAGGGGTGGGGGTCTCCTGTAGGAGGGCGGGCAGGACGCTGGGGAGAAGCACTGCGACCCCGGTGCTTGGGCCTGAGATGGGACTGGGATCGTTGGCGGTAGGGCCGGTGAGGTCCCCTGCCTGGGTTAGGGAAGCGCCGGCACCCTGAGCCCTCACCGGCCCCGGTGGCCCTGCCTCCAGATAAAGCTAAGCTGTCCAGCTGCCAAGTCATCGTCCACTGTCTGGCTGGCATCTCCCGCTCGGCCACCATCGCCATCGCTTACATCATGAAGACCATGGGCATGTCCTCCGATGACGCCTACAGGTAGCCTCTCCTTTCTTCCTGGGCCCTGAAGTTTAAGGCTGGAACCGGCCCTTCCCCGCCCCCTCTCCACCCACGAGCAGCCGAATGGCCCTGGCCCGGGAGGGAGACGCCTGAGCCGGGCTCCAGCACTCCGGGGTGGGTCTGCACATCAGCTGTGTGCCCAAGCATGGGCAGGGGGGAGCAGGGGGAGCCGGGCAGGCAGCCCCGCCTGGCAGGAAGCCCCGTCTCGAAGCAGCCCCCCCGCCCCCAGGTTCGTGAAGGACCGGCGCCCATCCATTTCGCCCAACTTCAACTTCCTGGGCCAGCTGCTGGAGTATGAGCGCAGCCTGAAGCTGCTGGCTGCCCTGCAGGGTGACGGGGCGCCCCACCCGGGGACGCCCGAGCCCCTCCCGGGCCCTGCCGCCCCACTGCCGCCGCCGCCACCACCTACCTCAGAGAGCGCTGCCACCGGGAGCGCGGCGGCCAGTGCAGCCAGGGAGGGCGCGCCCGCCGCCGGCCGGGAGCTGCCCGCGCCTTCCGCGGCCCCCGCCACCAGCGCGCTGCAGCAGGGCCTGCGTGGCCTGCACCTCTCCTCCGACCGCCTCCAGGACACCAACCGCCTGAAGCGCTCCTTCTCACTGGACATCAAGTCGGCCTACGCCCCCAGCCGGCGGCCCGACGACCCGGGGCCCCCCGACCCTGGGGAGGCCCCCAAGCTCTGCAAACTGGACAGCCCGTCCGGGGGCGCGCTGGGCCTGCCCTCGCCGGGCCCCGACAGCCCGGACGCGGCGCCGGAGACGCGCCCGCGCCTCCGCCGGCGGCCCCGGCCTCCCGCCGGCTCCCCGGCACGCTCCCCGGCGCACGGCCTCGGCCTGAACTTCGGCGATGCCTCCCGGCAGACTCCGCGGCTCGGCCTTTCGGCCCTGTCGGCACCTGGGCTGCCTGGCCCCGGCCAGCCGGTCGGCCCCGGGAGCTGGGCGCCGCCGCTCGACTCTCCGGGCACGCCGTCGCCCGACGGGCCCTGGTGCTTCAGCCCGGAGGGCGCGCAGGGCGCGGGCGGCGCGCGGTTTGCCCCCTTCGGCCGGGCAGGCGCGCAGGGCGCAGGGGGCGGCGACCTGCGGCGGCGGGAGGCGGCCAGGGCCGAGGCCCGGGACGCGCGGACCGGCTGGCCGGACGAAACGGCGGCCCCGGAGACACAGTTCAAGCGCCGAAGCTGCCAGATGGAGTTCGAGGAGGGCATGGTGGAGGGGCGCGCGCGCGGCGAGGAGCTGGCTGCCCTGGGAAAGCAGGCCAGCTTCTCGGGCAGCGTGGAGGTCATCGAGGTATCCTGACGGCGGCCGGGGACCCAGGGCCCGGCGCTCCGCTGCCCTCGGCTCCCTGGTCTGGGCCGCCAGCAGCCGGGCCCACTATAAATATATATTATATATAATGCAAAGAAAGGTAAATGGTTTTACTGCGATTTTTATCAAGAAGTAAATATTTCGATTTTTTATTTATTTAAGCTGTTCATTCTGGCAATGATTTGGCAACAGTGCGGGCGGTCCTCGGAGCTCTATTTTTACTGTCTGGTATTTAAACTGAAACACTCGTTTCTAAGCAATATGAGGCCACCTTCAGTCCCAAGCTGGGGTGCCAGGCCTGGGGTCCCCTCCCCGCCCCCCCTCTCCCAGGAAACACTGCTGACCGTTGCAAAGAGGCTGCCGAGCTTTCGTGCACTTTTTACATAAGAAAAAGGGGAAAAAAGGAGAAAAAAAACTTTGCCACAAACTGAGCCGCAGAACCTCCCTGTCCCTCCCTGCCCCCTCTTCTGCACTCCTCCTCCTCTGCTCTTTTCTCGGGCTCTGCACCAAAGTCTAGGTGGGGGAAGTGTCTCAGGAGCTGGGGTGTGACTGAGGCAGCTCTGCCAGCCGGAGGCACCCCCACTACCTGCCCCCCTGCCGCCCCCCCCAACCCCTCCCCGTTGCCTGGTCGGTGTTGACTGGCATTGGGCCTAGAGAGGCTAGGGTTTTTGGACAGGCTGGGGATAGAACAGGATAGGGGCTTGGTGAACGGCGCTCTTGAGTGTCAGATGATGTGGGTCCCCAGGGCAGGGATAGAGGTGGGATGCCCCCCACTCCTGCCTGAGCCCATGTCCAGTTTCACGGGTTCAGCAGGGCTGTTCCATGGATGCTGCCCCCCTCAACTCCACTTTGCGGGTGCTGCCTAGCACCACCTGCCAGGTGGGGGGGGAACAACAGGAGAGGAGCTCAGCCCCTGGGGGTATCAGACGGGAGGAGCTGGCCTAGCCAGTTTTGGCTCCACTGGCCAGAGGGCAGATGGATTTAGAGTCTTGTTCTGGGCTCTTCCCCCAGCCAGCCCCCAGGCCCCAGGCCAGACTTGGAATTCAGGTATGTTCCTGCAGGTGGAGGGCCTCCATGAGGAGTTGGCTGCCTTGCATTGGGAGGGGGTAGTTAAGCACTTGTCAGACCCTTACGCTTCCAGGGGATGGGGGTCCTTAGCTTCGGGAGAGCCGTCTCCAGACAGATAAAGGCCCCTGATGTGGGCAGATGCAGGTGTCCCCCATGCCTGCCCCCAGCCCCACGGGGTCCTTGGAGAAGAGCACTCCCACACTGCCCTTTCCTGGGGAGCTCTCGCTTCTGCAGCCTCCCTGGGATCTTCACGGTGATATGCCAGGTGGCTTTTGGGCCCAGGTGGGCCAGCCTGGCAGTAAAGGCAGGGAAAAAGCCCCAGCTGCCCCCCGTCCCACACCTTCTTGGGTCATTGGGACCCATGGCTTTTGGAGGCAGGAGTAGATGTCCCCCAACCTTCAGATGTCCTAGAGTCTAGTGTGTGGGGGGGTTGCTGGCCGCCTTGGGAAGAGGCCAGGGGCTTGGCAGGAGGGCGGCTGGGCAGGGCCGAGTCCTCGGGGCAGCTGCCCCTCTGGTTGTTTCTTCCGTTTGTTCTGTTGACCTGCCGCCCTGTGCACCTGTCATCCCTCCTTTAAGCAAAAGTCCTCTTCCTGTTCCCTCTGTCCCCACCCCGTTCCCCAAGAAAATAAGCTATCATCGTTGTGTTTGCAATCTATGGATTAGAGGTTTAAGTATTTATTATTGGTTAATTATTATTATGATTGATTATGTAAACTTGCCTTCTGTCTGTCTATCGCGTTGGGTTTCTGAGATGACCCTGGGTGTGGAGGATGCACTGGTCCCCACCTCCACGCCCCACCCCTGTGCTGTCCAGGAGACAGTGGTCTGGGGCCACTGGTTGGGCCCCGAACTCTGGAGGCAGGTCCCGCAGCCCCCGGTCCTTTCCTCTCTCTGCCCTCTGCCCTTTTTCTAGGGCCGCCAGCATCTCTTGTGACTTCGGTCTTGGAGTGTGGGGGGCTCTTGCTCTTGAGGCCCTGGTCACCCCAAAGTGAGCAGCTGCAATGTGGGGGGAGGTCCTGTCCCTGCCACCCCCTCTCCTGTCCCGGGGGGACCAGGCCCTGGCACAAGCCCCTCCCCGGTCAATTCCACACACTGCCTGAGGTGGGGCCAGGGCCGGGCCCCAGCCCTCTCCAAGTCTCTCAGCCCTCCTCCCCTTCCCACCCCATCCTGGCATTGGGGGTGGCCCCAGAATGGACCCCGCCCCCTCCTAATATTTGCTGGAAAGTCCAGCGGAGGGGAGGTGGCAGGTCCCCCGCATGGCTCCCAGTCTCTCTGGACTGGGCGTCCCGCTCCTGCCTCAGAACCCCTCCCCCAGCGCGGCCACACTCTGCTCCCTGTCCTGTCCCCTTCTTTTGTATTTGGAGACAATGTGTTGTAATAAATCCCGAGATGGACGTTTTCTCCATGTCTCTGGCTGTCTCTTTCTTCGGGCTGGTGGGAGGCTGGAATGGAGAGTGTGGGGCAGCGGCCCTGGAGGCTTCCTGAGGCCAGGAGGCTGGGGCATTGGGCCCACAAGACCAACTTCCCCAGGACTCAGCCCCTGGGACCCCGAGGGCAGGTTGGGCAGGGCGGGGGACTGTGCTGGGGGAGGGCCCGGCGTGAGGAAGGCCCCACTGCATCCTAGAATGTAGAACACCCTTGTTTGTTGTTACCTGCTAGTGAAAATTTTTAAAAGTTACCACTATGTCCAATAAAAATGCCGTTTTGCCCCTCACCCACTTCCCCGGGCATAAGCACGGGAACACTTGGCTGCATCTCGGCAGGGCTCCGTGTGCATGTGTGGGCACAAGCCCGAGCACACCACACCACTCCTTCCCTTTCACCGGAAACGGGGGTCTGGCTACAGAATGTCTGCAACTAGCTTTTTAATTATGTAAATGATCCGTTGAAAGAATCCATGCATGTGCTACAAGGACCAAAGGCACACGAGGGTATCTGGTGGAAGGTACTGGGGTGACCCACCCACTTTTGTCCCCAGCCCCGGGGTTCCTCTCCCTGGAGTCAGCCAGCCCGACTGCGGCTGCGCATCTGCACCGACCGCCGCGAGCGTGCAGCCCCCCGATGGCAGGGTTGCGCTTAGTCCGCCCAGCGTGGTGACGGCCGCGGCTCGCAGCGTTCAGGCAATGCTCTCCTGGGACAGATCTTCAGACGTGACTCCTCTGGGTCACTCCAACGCCTCCCTGGCCGTTACTATAACGACGGCTCCTGTGTACTGAGCTCACTGCGTGCTGAGCTCACCGTGTGCCTGCACGACTCCACACATCCGGGCATTTCCTGGGAACGGGTCTCCCAGGCTCCAGGGGGGCTGCCGGGCAGATCTGTGCCCTCAGCCCCACGGCCCTCTGGCTAATGCGGTGCAAGGCCTCCAAGGGGGTCTGAGCCTTCTTGGAGCTTTGGCCTGCTTCTTCCTAGGGACACTTCCCTAGTTCCAAGTGGCAGGGAGCTCAAACCAGGGACGCAGGCCAGATCTGCGTGTGTGTGTATGTGCGCGCGCGTGCACATGAGTGCCCACACATGTGTGCAGGATGTGCGTGTTGCAGGAGACTGGGAGAGAAGAGGAAGCAGGAGACAGGGAAAGGGCTCAGCTGGCCCCTCTCAGGGACTGCGAGAGGAGGAGGGTCCTTGAATCCAGCATCCCTAGGAGCCCTCAAGAGGCCGGAAACTAGAAGCATGGGGCTGTCGCTAAAGCAAGGCTATTTTTAGCTTAAGAACATCTATTTATAACTCTGGCAGCCCCTTGGGGTCCATAAAACCCAGGACTGGAAGAAAGCTGATGGCTGTCTCAAGCAGCACAGTGGTGCCTCCCACTCCGAGGCATGTGAGCCCCTGCAGCGTAGGACGCAGGCTGATGGTGCCTCTCCCAGGAAGACCAGCTGGGGCACAGAAGGCCAAAGGACCCAGGGGGCAGTGTAAGAATGCACGTGGGGTGGGGGGAGGCCATCTACTAAGTTGCTCAGGCTCCTGGAGGTCAACTGGCCCGAGGGCTGAAGGAAGCAGGTGGTGAGGCCAGACCTGCACACTGGTGCGCAGACCTCCACCTGCTCTCGGCCACACGGTCTGGTACTGTCCCAAAGTGTCTTCGGTAAACACCGGGCATCCTGCCTGCTTCTGTCTCTCCCTCCCCGCCCCCCCTTGGTCAAGAGCTTTAAGCTCTTGACGGGTCTTGGATGGGTGAATACATGGTCAATAAAGGGTTGTTCTGTGTGGGTTTCGGCCTGTGGTTAGTGATGCTGGGATGCCCAGGCCCTCCCCTGGGTCCGTACTACTGGTGGTGGGCCGCCAGACGCATTTCCCCACAGGGGCCAACGTCGTGGCTGGACAGGCCCTGGTGGTCCTTCCTATGATGACAGGACACACTTCAGCAAGAACCATCAGGGGGCTCTGAGGAAGCTTTACTACTCACAGGTCCTGGAGGGCATATGCACAGCTGGGGCCACACAGCAAGGTCGCAGGGAGAGAGGGAGGCAGCGTGGACCTTGGTCTCTAACTTTTTGGGGTTGGAGTGGGGGCTGGGGTTTCTAGAGTGGTCGATTATCAGGTCACCCAGGACCTTCTAGAGCAGAACTGCATGGGTGGGGCAGCCTGGCTCGCCATCTAGTTGGGTAGCTGGCAACGTGTTTATTTGAGATGGATGTCTTCGAAGTGACTGTCTCAGCAATCAAAAGATTAATGCCAGGCACTTACATTAACAATCAGAAAAACTAATTGTCAGGCACTTACAATCCAGGGCTGGCTGGGTTAGTGGTTGGGCCGATGGGTGATGAGGGAGTGGACAGGTGAATAACGGTGTATGGATGGGGGGATGAGATGGCTGTATGGGTGGGTAGATAGTTGAGTGTGTAGATGTGTGGATAGATGAGTAAATGGGAGGCTGGCTGCGTGGGTTAGTGGTTGGCTGGGTAGGTGACTGGGTGGACAGGAGGTTGACGGATGGGTAAATGGGAGGAAGGTGAGGAGGAAGGGAAAGAAGGTGGGTAAGTAGTAACATATTATATAGGGCACTTCTGCTGGTCTACCTTATATTACAGCCGTGTGCTTACCTCCATCCTATCACCGGACTGTGTAGGTCACCCAGTCCTGCGTACAGAAGATGACCAGTAAATGTTCAGGCTCAGAGCTGGACACCACTGCAGAGACCCAGTTCAGCCCTCTCCAAGGCCCAAGGAGGTGCTGAAAGAGAGACAACAGGCCCAGAATGGAGTCATCTGTGCTAAGCCCCCCACCAGCAAACCAAGACTTAACACCTAACCTAACTGCAGTTTCAGCCTCTCCCAGGATTGGACTCAGTCTGGAATTTCCTGGTCAGCACCAGTGAGGTCATCTGCTGGATAAGATCCCTGCCTTCCCTGAGGGAAGGTGACCTTCCTGAAACAGTCCACTTTCAGCTTCTTTGTCCCCCGCAACCCTTTTGCCTATAAAAACCTTCCATTCTGTACAACTCCCCAGAGCTTCTTTCTACCTGCTAGGTGGGATGCTGCCCAATTCATGAGTCTTTGAATAAAGCCAATTAGATCTTCAAATTTATTCAGTTGAATTTTATTTTTTAACAAGGGGAAATGACTTTCCAACGACCCTCAGAGTCGGGGCAGAGTTGGGGTGGGCTCAGTTCCTGACCGCTGGGCTCTGCTCATCCCAGCTGAGCAGTCCCTGGAGGTGTCCTGGAAGGGGCCAGCCTCAGTGGCCCCTCAGGCCCCTTCCAGCTCAGACGGTGCTTCTGAGGCTCAGACATAAAGGGGCTTAGATTTGGGGAAGCATGAAGCCACTGGTTCTCGGGAAGGCTTGCGGCGAGGGGGTTGGCCTCTGAAGGCCAGGTTGGATTTGGAGGGCTGGGGCATGTGTAGTGAAGGGGATACTGCAGCCAGGGCCACAGAGAAACCTTGGAGGTGGGACTGCGTGCCGCGGGGTTCAGGCAGAAGCTGACTACCTCTGGCCAAGGTGAGGTCTAATGGGAGGGGGAGTGTCTGGCTCTGGATTGAAGGGGGGTGGAGGGGGTCATCTGTTCACAGAAAAGTGGTCCTTCCTGAGAAGCCACGGAGTCCCCAAGGGTCTGAAAAAAAAATGCAAACTGGCAGTTGGGTGTCCCATTCTCCAGAAAGGGGCACAGAGGCTGGTGGGTCCTGGACAAACAGGCTGACTGCTAGTGGAGCTTACAGGAGGTGCCTTGTGTAGCTAGCATGAGCACGCGGGAAGCAAAGTTCTCCCTCCCAGTGGACAGCGCTCCTCCAGCCGACCCCCCAGAGTGACCTTTATCCTTTTGTCAGGGGATGGGGGTCTAGGCTGGCGAGGCAGTCCCAGGATCTGTTCCTGGCCCTGGGGTTGGGGGGGGGGTCTCCAGACACAAGGTCATCTCTGAAGGAGTGGCCAGGCCCTGACGATGGTGGGGGTAGCTTAATGGAGGTGAGGGGAAGGACAGAAAGCACTGGCCCGAGGACAGAACCAGAGCTAGTCTTGGTCAGGCAGGAGGGCCCCAGGCTGAGATGTGGGAGCCAGTGCCCAGGGCCCCAAGGAGGTCTTAGTGGGCTGGGGGAAAGACAAACATGCTCCCTTGCCCAAACACACACAGGCCGCAGGGCAGGGTGATGCCAGGGGTGGGGCTTTGCCAACTAAGCAGGTGCCTGGGGAGCCCCTCCAGCCTTTCAAAGCTGAGCAAATCTTCCAATGACCCCGTTCCTGGGGAACACCAGGAGAGGGGCTGGGAGTGGGGTGGTCTCAGGAAGGAAAGGGGTGGGTGGAGAGGGGCTCCCTGAAGTCGGACAGGACCAGAGCAGACTGGGTTCGGTTCATTCCAGAGGGAAGAGGCAGAGGCCACCGTGGGCAGCCCTGTGCAGCCCTGTGGAAGCCTTCTCCCTGGCTCTTTGCAAATTCCCAAGATGAAACCAGAGCCGGAAAGGCCCTTCCTCAGGGCAGCCCATCAGGTACTTCCAGGAACAGAAGGGAAAGCTCCTCCCCCCCACCTCGGTCTTGAATTAGGGGGCTATCACCCCTAACCCAGCTCCTGTGCTCCCTCGGCTCCTAGCCCACATCTGAGCTCCAGCCAGGGGGCCATCCGCCCAACCTGGTGCGTGCGCGTGCACGCGCGCACACACACACACACACACATGCACACCTGGCCGCCTGGGACCCAGCAGGCCAGGTAGCTGCCCGCACAGGTGTGGTGGCACCCTCGGCATGGGGCCGGCCTAAGCCAGACTCAGCCTGACGCAATTGGCGGACGTAGCTATAAATAGCCAAGGAGAGCTTGAAATAGAAGTGGGGGAAGAGGAGGGGGAGGAGGCTGGACTCCTGGAGCCGGTGGAGAGGAGAAAAGGCCAGAGCGCCTGACGCCAGAGGAGGAAAACAAAGCCAAGGCGTTCTAGAGCGCCCCACCTCCACCCCCACCCCCACCCCCACCCCCACCCAGCCCGTCTAATGGGGTGTTTGCACGCAGAAACAGCTGGGGGAAGAAGGGTGAAGTCAAGAACCCTGCCGGCCCAGTGCAGGGGTAGTGGCCAAGGGCCAGGGGGCTGGCCCTTGACTGAGAAGGGTGGGGACCTGTGCCGGTCACAGCTCCCCACCTTCTGTCCCAGGTGGCAGTGGCCCCTCCTCTTGATGCCTAGCAGGGGCGAGATTCTGTGCGTCTCCCTCCTCCCTTCCCAGTTCAACCCCTGGCACCGGAGCCCCCTCCAACACCCCTCACACAGCTCCCAGGGACTGAAACTAGCCTGCCCAGGCTGGTCAGGAAGGGGGCTCCACTAGGCACGCCAGCACCTGCAAGGTCCAGCAGGAACGTCCTCTCGGCTCAGAGGCACGGGACACGCTGTAGCTGATGGGGAGGCCCTGGGGGGAGGGGGATTTTTCTCTCTTCCACCTACTTCTCTGGAGGTCTGGGGACTTAGTGTGGCCCAGAGGTGGAAGGTTGAAACCCAGGGACTCCTCCCTGCACCCCCACCCTCCCCATGATTTCTGCCCAGGTTCCTACCCCGGGGACGCTCCTCCCAGACGCCCGCCCCTCTCTGCTCCTGATCTCTGTTGAGGTCAGTCTTGGAGACAGAGTGGGCAGGCTGGTGGCTAAAGAACGAGGGGGTGTCTCGGGCGCCAGTGATAAGGCCTGTCCCTGCGAGTCAGCCCTAACGGGAAACTGCAGGAGAGGCAGGATTGGGGGCATTAGGGCGGGGTGGGGGAGGGGACGTTGGGGCCCTCCCCTCTCCCTGCAGGTGGTTGGCTGCCCCGCCCTCCCCGAAGCCAAGGACCCAGCTGGAGAAGGAGGCCGCTCTTCCGCCACTGGGAGAATGGGCGCGGTCCCACTGGCGCGGGCGGGGCCGCGGGACGGGCGGTGACGTCAGCCCAGGTACAGAGCCGCTCCGAGCCCCGCAGCTGGAGCGTGAACAGCCGGCCTCTGGGCTCCCTGAGAAGTGCCCCCACCGCACTCTGACCCCCGGGGCGTCCTCCCCGGAGGCCCGATCCCGCCCGCCGCGCCCGCAGTGCCGGGCCAGCCCCGGGCTCCGAGGGTCGGGAGGTTGGGCGCGGTGGGTGCGCCGCACCGCTCGCGATGAGCTCACTCCGGGAAGGGCCGCGCCCACTCCCCGACGCCCGCCTGCCCGGCCCGCCGCGGCGCCCTTCATCCTCAAAGCGCCGCTCCAGCGCTCCCCCCGGGCTCCCTCCCCTCCGCGCGCCCTCGCCGGCCCCGGCCTGGAGCCCAGGGCGGGCGCGGTGAGCACCTGCTCGGCGTCGGAGCCCGAGGCCATCGGGCCCCCACCCCACGCCCCGGTCCTGGCCCCAGGTGGCCAAACATCTGCTGGGCAGCGGGGGCCGAGCATCACCCACCCCCCCCAGACTGCCTTCTAGACCCCGGGGTCGCAGTGTGCGTCCTCCTGGCCTCGGGATCGGATTTGGCCTGGTTGGCCGCTCAACCGGACGCTCCCGGAGCCACGAGGACAGAAAGCAGCCCGGCAGCGCCATCTGCTGCCCGCGCCCGCGAAGAGGGGGCAGCCAGTTCGCCGGCTGAGTAGCCCCAGCCCCTGCACGTCCCACCTGTCCGGGGTTTGGGGGTTTGGGTCTCCGGCGGTCTTGAGCCACGTGGCTCCCACCTGCCCCTCTAGAGGCCCTCCCCTTGGCCCATCGGCAGCCGCAACTGCCCGAGACCTACTCTGGGTCTCCAGGCCCCGCAGGAGGGTCGGCCACACCCAGGGCTTCAGGGACACCCTTGTGCAGTCAACTGCCCCAGCTGTATCTGCAGTCAGATTTCATCCTTGACCTTCAGACCCGGAAATGCCAAGCTGCTGGGTGTCATCTACAGTCTAGCTGGATCTCAACCCTTCCAACTGTCTTCTCTGCCCCACATCTTCCCTCCCTCCCCCCTCCCCCCTGCAGCCCCAGTAAACAGACTAACTATTGTTCTTGACTCCTACCTGCCCCCCACCCCACCTCTGCACCTCTCACCTGGATGGTTCCATCTACCCCTACCCCCACCCACCCATCCTCCCAGGAGCTGTCTACAAGCACTCTCTTTTTCTCTT
>NC_138379.1:904805-957133 GCF_054177405.1 Leptonychotes weddellii | reverse complement strand
GGGTGTGAGGGGTCAGCCCGGGGTGTGAGGGGTCGCCCGGAGTGTGAGGGGACATCTGGGGAGTGAGGGGACATCCTGGGTGTGAGGGGACATCCGGGGCATTGGGGGCTGTCCGGGAGCGGGGCGCCACGGGAGGGGTGGGGTGGAGGTGTAAGAGGGGAAAGCAAGAAAGGGGAGGAGGGCTCGGCTCGAGATCCAGGCTGGGCCGGTGGGGGCCGCAGAGGCCGCCGGGACTACGTTTCCCGGCAGGCGGCGCGCGGGCGCGTCACTTCCTGCGGCGCCCGCGGCGCGCGTGTGGGAGAGTGCGAGCGAGTGTTTACTTCCGGCCGCCGCCGCCGCCGCGGGCTGAGGGCCGAGCGTGTCGGGCGGCGGGCCCCGAGCAGCCATGGACTGGCTCATGGGGTGAGTTGGGCGGCCGGGCGGGCGGGCCGGGGCCGCACTGGGGTCGCAGGGCGCGCTGCGGGCGGCGCCGCTCAAGGGCGTCGGGCCGGGGCGGAGCGGGCTGGGCGGGCGAGGGGCGTCTGCTCGGGGACGGGGTCGCGGACGCGAGCCGCTCGGAGCGGGGCCGGGGCCGGCCTGGGCAGGACAGGCGCCCGCGCCGAGCCGCCGGACGTCGGGCGGCCGGGGACGTCGGGCGGCAGCCGCTCTCGCCGGGCGCCGCGGGGAACTGGCTCCGGAAGAAAGAACTTTCACGCCGGCCGGGCACCGCTCCTCGGAAGCGGGGAGGAGAAGCCGAACGGCCCAAGTTCGCTGGCACGGCCGCCGGGCTCGGGGCGAGGCTGCAGGGGAGGCAGGGTGCCGCGGGCGAGGCGTCCGCCGCGGGCGGCGGGCCGGAGGGTGGAGTAGGAAGGAAGCATCGGGCCGGCAGCCGCGGGCGGCTCTCCCTCCGGTGCGCTGTCGGTGCGGCTTGCTGGAAGCTGGAGCAGCAAAGGTGAGACGTCACGTCGCCTTCAGAAAGTTACTCCGACTCAGGGACCCTCCGTCGGAACTTTCCTGTGTTTGAGGGACGAGAAGGCACTTCTCGCCAGCGGCGTGGTCCTTCTCCCGTCTCTGCTTGGCTCTCGTTTTCATCCCCCCCACCCCCGGGGGCAGGGCGGGGCAGTCATCCCAGGGGCTTGGGCTGCGAGCGGGGAGCTGTTGCCGTTGGCCTGGGGCTGGTGGAAGTGCTTGTCTGACGCCGAAGTCCTGGAAGGGAGGCGCAAGGTCGGATGGACGTTTTGTCTGTGGGTGCGGCGGGTGCCTGCGCGGCGCAGGGCGGAGGGGAGGGTGCCGTCAGGATAACCGAGGAGATGGGTCAGAGCCATTCTGGCCTGCCGCTCGGCTGGAGGCCAGCGAAGGGGAAGCCGGGGGAGGCGAGCCCACGAGGGCTGGGTGGACCAAGAGGCCAGAGGGACGTGCCCAGCGTGGCCGGGGGCCAGAGGGCGGTGTGCGCGGGGTTCGCAGGACCACGGCGGGGCCGCCGCTCAGCAGGCTTCTGGGAGCGGCAGACTGCCGTCCCAGCCCTGCAGCTTGTTGGCCCTGTGACTTGGGGTGATCGCTGCACCTCCTCCAGACCTGCTCTTTTAAAGTCTTCTGTGAAGTGGAAAGTGTAGGGCTCTGGAAGGGTAAACCAAGGTAGTCAAGGAAAGCGCTTCGCACACTGCTTGGCGTTGGTGAGTGTTGGCCGCTGTTAGTGTGGAGATCGGGTTTGTAGGAGGCCTTTGTAACCCACAGGCGCTGAGCGTTGAGGCCACGCAGCTGTGTTTGCTTTTTTTGAATCACAGATGCTTTCTGACTTTATTGGGAGGAACTATGTTGGAGGCCACCTGGCCTCCCAGGGAGTCTGTTTCAGGGAAGTAGACTATTGATTGGGTGGGTTGAATTCACCGTGCTTTGTGTCGGAAGTCTGGGGTTGTTGAGGAGGCAGCTGATGGTTATTTTGTCTGTGTGTGTGTTCCTGTCCATGAGAAGCAGGTATTCTGTGCTGACCAGCAGACAGTCTTTTAAACTGACTGGGTTCTGTGCTTTGTCCACTTTACTGTCATCATTGTGAATATCCAGAAATTAACCCCACAGTTAGGCTTGCCAAGGACGGGTTCTTGAGGCCCTCGTCAAGACTTTGGGAAGCAGGCGGTCATCTGGGTGAGGTCAGTGGAGCCCTCCCCTCCTGGGTCCCGTGCTGAGGAGGCTGGTCCAGGTGCTGGAGGAAGACAGCTCTGAAAGGGACATGGCCTGGAGCTGCTGCTTCCATGGGCCCTGGAAAGGGAAGGAGCCTTTACTGCTGTCTGGCTATAAAATAGGCAGCTCCAAAGGACACCAGAGATCTCAAAAGAGGGATTAGGATGGAGTTTGGTTATCTTTGTGTGTTTCTAATTTTAGTGGATTGCACAGTGGACATTTTGAATTATGAATTCTTCAACAGTTCCTTAATTGTGAATCCCCCTGCCCTTTTTAAACAAAAGTGATAGGATTTCAGTTGTCAAGTAGTGATGTTCCTCCAGAGCTTGTTTTCAAGGTATTATCATCCAGGACGTGAGAGCTGGGAGGGCCCCGTGCCCTCTGCCCCTCCCACATGTTTACTGAGCATCTGCTGTAGAAAAGGGGGAGGCTGAGGCCTCTGCTTTCCAACTGCAGATCAAGGTGGAAGCAGAGGCCCCCCCACCCACTCCGTCCCTCCCTGTGGTCCGACCCTCCTTGAGGAGAGCCAGCCAGTGGCAGGTGAAGGAGCGCGCCCCTGCCAGGCACCTTTGTGTGATCAGTGCTGGGGCTTTAGTTGGCCATTAACCCTTTAACTGGTTTTCAGCCTGCAAGAATTGAGGAAGTGTGTTAAACACTATTTCTTGATTATTTTTATTAATTCACACCATTATTATCAACCAGGTAGTTTGGGATGTGGTTCTCTTCTTATGTTTTAAACAGTTTTTGTTTTTTTTTTAAGAAAGAGTTTCTCTGCATTGGTTCATCTCAGGTGACTGTATGGACTCCGCTGTAGTAGCACACACCGCTCCTGCCTTCTCTGCTGACAGCTGTCGCCAGCAGAGCAGTGAATGGACCCACTTCCCTGTCACAGGAAGTGCTTTGCTGAGTGACATGGGCGGCCGTATCTGAGGAAAGGGAGGTCTTGCAGGAAACCTGCCAGGGGAAGCCAAGAATAACGCCAGCATGTTACGACTTGCTGTTGGAGTTTGCTGGGACTTACTTGGAGAAAAACTTGTGATGCGTAGCTTGCATCCATGTGTTTTACTGTACGTTTCCTCTGCTGGACTTGGAACTGGCTGGTGAAGTAGGTGTACAGTAATTTTTCTTTCTTTTTATAAAGAGTAATTTCTAGCTTGAAAAAGGGTCACCACCTGTGGTGTGGTCGTGTCTTTTGTCCTTGGCTATCTCCCTTCTGGACAGCTGACGACAGGATGGCGCCCCTGCCAGTGGGAAGGAAGTGAGCCCCAGAAGAGACACTGCATTAGCTGCATCAGATTCCACATGGCCTGAGACAGTGAGGGGCCCCACGGCACAGGGTGTGGTGGTGTGGGGAAAACTTTTGTCTTGTTCTTAACTGACAGTGACAGGCATTTGTGAGCAGATGATAGAAGTGCAGTTTAATTTTTACCCAACAGAAAGCACAGTCCAGAAGCTTCCAAGCATCTGGGAATGTAGAAGAGGAAATGCACGTCCTCCCACTTCGGAGTCAGGGGAGCAGATCAGCCCTCCCACGGGTCCTGGGTGGGGCCGACAGGGTGGAGTTTGCAGGGACATGCCCGCCCTGCGCCCTCCAGCCTGGGCCCACAGCCAGGGCAGGGGCAGGCACGCACAGCCCCCTTCCTGGGGCTGCCACTGCCCTGCTGCTCCTGGAGCAGTGATGAGGTGGGTGAGCTCTGTAGCTGAGAGCTCTCTGGCTCTGGATGGAGACCCACCTCCGGGGTTGACAGTTGTACACGGAGTGCGATGGAAGTTGGTGCTCTTGGTCAGCGGGCAGGTATTTCTAAATGGCCGCAGGGCTTTCTGGCCTGTCTGGCTTTGCCTTCAGGAATCTTGCGCTAAGTTGAAGGAGATAGAATCCTGTGCGCATGTACTTGTGTGGGGATTTCGTGGGGTGCTGATGACTTTTTCTTTGCACTTTGCCTCAGGGGAGGACGTTGCCTGGAATGACAGACCCCACCTGAGGTGAGGACACCCCGACTGAACTTGCTTGGGTCTCTAGCCTTTTTTTAACAGCCTCATTGAGGGATAATTTACATACCATAAAGGTTGCATGTTTTAAGTATAACAATTAGGTGACTTTTAGTAAAATCACAGGGTTGTGTAGCTGTCAACACTGTTTAACTTGCAAATGTTGCCATCAGCCCAAAGGAGCCTTGTGTCGTCAACATTTCATACAGATACAGTCACAACATGAGGTCTTCTGTGACCTGTTCACTTAGCATATATAATGTTTTAAAAGTTTGTTCGTGTTGTGCACGTATCAACGATCAGTCCTTTTCATTGCCAAATGATATTCTGGGGTACGGAGATCTGCGTACTTTGCTCCTCTGTTGATATCTGGATTGTTCCCACTTTTTGCCCATCATGAGTGATGCTGCTGTGACCCAGCCTTTTCCCACGGTGAGCTGGACCACTTCCTAAGCTGAGGAGACCGCCGGGTTTGACTGCATTCACTGTCTGTCGTGGGCCCGGCCCTGGGCCTCCAAGATCAGGGAGACACAGTTTCTGCTTTCCCAGGCTGGCACAGAAGGGCCACGGACATGGGAGACGGAGCGTGGAGGAGTGAATGAGGTGGAGCTGGAGGTGGGGAGGCCAGGCTGTCAGGGTGGCTCAGAGCAGGGGTGCTCTTTTGGCTCCTGTGGGAAGACGCACAGGAATTTTCCAGGTAGGAAGGAGGGAAGGTCCTGGCCCAGGCCTGTGCAGAGGTGTGGAGGCTTCAGTGGCAAAAGTGTCCTCCCACCGTTGACCCCGTGGAGCTGTGATTGCGGGACACTTCCAGGGACAGCTGCTGGTCTGATGGCTCCACCCAGGCAGTCCGTAGGGCCTGGGTCTGCTGAGGTGCTTGCCTGGGGCTGATCTGCATTCAGCTTCCCTTTGAAGAGAGCAGCGGTCACATGGACCCCTTCGTTCGACGAGCCCTGTGCACCCGGGAGCTCTCAGCAGCACCTCATTTCTCATTTGTCCCTGTGCTTGGAGTGTCCCCGGGAGCCTTGTGCAGAGTGTCCTCGAAGTTGTGCCTCTGGTGGGAGATAGGATGGGAACTCAGCGGAGGTGCTGCAGAAACGCCTTGCCGGGGAGCAGGTGGTTGGGCGGGAAGCGTTGCCGGCCTTGGGCAGGGCAGCCTGTCTTCATTGCAAGGGCTTCCGAGACATCCGCAGCCCGGGAGGGCCTGGGTCCGCCCTTGTCCGTGTCCTGCCTCTGGCCTTTGTCCTGCTGTTCTTAGCACCGCGTGCCACCACCCAGAGTCCTGGAAAAGCCAGATGGCACTGGGACGCAGGCTGCCAGACCTTGTCAACAGCTAGGCGCAGCTTGGGAGGGGTTCCCTGGGTACAGCGGGGCCATCGTCAGCTCTAAGGTCCCTTGTGGGAGGGAGCGTGGCCTCCACTGTGGCCCTGTGGTTTAGGAAGGTGGGTGTTGGAGGCCTCGGGGGGGATGCCTGTGCTGGCGTTCCGTTGTCCCGGCACTTCCTGCATCGCCCTGTGGTGGTCCCAGAAACTCAGACACAGCCAAACCCCATGCTCTTGACTGTTGTGAACGTGCTTGTGTGGCAAGTGAGGTACTCGGTGAGGTGCGCTCTGCACTTTTTTCGGGCACCTGGACACTGGGAGCTGGTCGGGGAGCTGGTCTTGGCCCCCTCTGGTGACTCGTGTGTGCCTTTCCTCCTGCCGGTGTCGGCCTGTCCGGAAGAGGAGGAGGTGCGTGCTGTTCCTGTATGACTTGGTGGGAGTGCCTCCCGCTCTTTGTCTCCCCATGTTTGTTTTTCTTTCTGTACAGGATTTCTCCTGGCTGGGGCACACCCATCCGTGTTGAGTGCTGCTCTGTAGAACCCTGCCTGGGAACGTGGAAGTAGGAACAATCGAAACTGGGGAGTGAACTGTGGAAGCTTAGAGAAGGAGGTGGTGGTGGGTGGGGTGTCCCGGCCACGTGGGAGCTGTGGTGCTGTTCCTGCATGGAACTGTGTGGCTTTGGGCTGTGGCCACATTCACGTTGTCATCTTCAGGTTCCTTTCTCTTTGAAGACGGCTTCCTTTGCTAGCTTGAAAGAGCTGAAAATGCCCAGTTGCTGGGGTGGGACATTCATTCTTTTCCTTCCTGTAGCTGTTCCTGGGTACATCCCAGGGATAGCATGGTGTGTGGTCACGACCTACGACTGAACGCATCTTTTTGTTTGTTTGGAATGTTGCTAGTATGTTGGGTAATGGTGGCAATTTTTGGTGTTAATTGAGCATTTCTGGTGGCAATTTTTGGTTAGTGTTAATTGAGCATTTCTGTGTAGGGTGAGGGCACAGAGCTCCCACAGAGGCATGCAGCTTCTCCCCCAAAAGGCAGGTTGACGTTGGAAAGCAGGGACGTATGCCGTCTTTCCCCTTAGGGTCAAGAAACCTTTCTCCACCAGTCTTTGCACCAGGCTGGCCCTGGGCTAGCGGAATGTTCTCTCCAACAGCATGGCACCTCTGGAGTTCCACTGTGTTGGGGCTTGGCCTGCATTGCCCGCACCCAGCGGAGTGGTCAGCCCCCACTTCATTGGCTGTGTCCTCCAAGGGCAGCGGGGAGAGCCCCCCTGAATGGCTTGCTGGTTCGACTCCCAGCAATAGTATGGGAGGCTTAGCCAGGTTGTAGGTGTGCGCCCCACATCCAGTCCTGGGCTCCACTGTACTTGGCCCCACTGTGCCAGATATACGTGTCTCTCTTCTAGGGCCTGTCTTAGCAGTTTCTCAGCTTGGGCTTTGGGTGTTGTCTGTTGCTCTCAAATGAACCCAGGACTTAGTGTCTCCAAACGAGGACCACCACCTCTCCCAACTTTGTGGGTTGATGGGTAGGGGCCTCAGTTTCCCCATATGGCCTCTCTGCACATGGACTCTGGAGCAGGGTTCTCAGACTTTTTGGTCTCAAGCCCCCCCTTACATTCTTAAAAATTATTGAGCTTGTACGGGTTATAGCTATCAACATTTACCATATTAGAAGTTAGAGTCAAGGGGCGCCTGGGTGGCTCAGTCGGTTAAGTGTCTGCCCTCGGCTCAGGTCGTGGTCCCAGGGTCCTGGGATCGAGCCCTGCATCGGGCTCCCTGCTTGGTGGGGAGTCTGCTTCTCCCTCTGCCACTCCCCCTGCTTGTGTTCCCTCTCTCGCTGTCTCTCTCTGTCAAATAAATAAATAAAATTAAAAAAAAAAAAAGTTGAAGTCAAGAAATTTGTAAAAATATTCTTTAATTCATTTAAAAAGAATAATAAACCCAGTGTATGTTAGCATAAAAATTTTTTTGATGAAAAAATAACTATTTTGTAGAATAAAAAGCGTGACACGAATGGTCTGACTTTTTTGCAACTCTCATGAGCCAGATCCTTATCTGCTTCTGGGTTCATTCTGTTATAATCTTACAAGTCTCGTCGCTTCTGGAAAGCTGTGCATGGGTGCGAGCATGGGAGAGGCGAGTTCCGTCTTCATGTGGTTAGGAGAAGCGCTCTAACCTTGGCCCCCAGGCTACACTTCAGGCGCGTGGCAGGGCTCTCCGCGTGGCCTTGCTCCAGAGCAGAGCCACGGTGGAAGCTGTTGGAGGTGAGTTCGCCTGTGCTGTGCTGTGTTGGCCACAGACAGGTAAGTCACGGAGCCACCTCTCGAAGAAGGGGTCTCCCGTGTGGGGAGGGGCCGTGGCTGGCAGCCCCCTCTGCAGACCAGGGTGCACGGGTGGGAATGCTGGGTCTGTTATCCCTGGGAGTCCGGGTGTTTGTAGCAGCTCTGAGCCTTTCATTCGGGTGGCAGGTGAGGTCTGTCAAGAGAAGGTGCCCAGGTGGACTTTTCTGCCCAGAGGTGTTTAGGACAATGTGGCTCAGGGACCAGATGCTTCAGGGTTGAATCCTGACTCTGCAGCTTCATTAGGGCTCCCTGAGCCTCAGTTTGCTCATCTGCAACACGGCCCCGGGAGTCCCCTTCCTAGCCGTGGTTGGGGGATTTTGTGAGGTGTCCACACGTAGCGTGAGTGCGCCCCAGGGGGATGTTGTGGAGAACCCCGCCTCCCCCAGCTGACATGGGGCTCAGCACCAGCCTGGCCTGTAACTCCTCCTTGGAACCCTGGGGCGGGGTTGGGGTGGGAGTCGTCCCTGTGCTGCCCGCCCCCGGCCTGGGGCTTGCTGTGGGTGTGGCTTTGGCTTGCGGGCACAGCACCCGCAGCAGCACGGTACCCGCGGCCCCCTCTGGGCAGGGCCCGGTGTGTGCAAGGTACATCCCTCTCGCCATCCCACCGCCTTCCCTCTCAGCGTGTCCTCACTGAGCGCCTCACGGTGCTGCAGCCCCTAGAGCCGGGCTGCCGCCCAGCATGTCACTTGGTCACTGTCACATCTGCTTGCTCTTGGAGAGCTGCTGTTGTGTGCAGGTAGCCCTGGTGTCCTGGTCCCTAAGGAGAGCCCAGTCTGACGGCCACACTGTCCTGTGGGCCCAGCTGCTCTCAGGACTGCAAGGTTGGCACCCGGAGCATAGCCCAGGGCTTTTGTGGCAGGTCTGGCTTTCCAGGGTGCCCGCGGGCAGAGGGCAGGAGTCCAGGGGCTTGGCACTCTCAGAGGCTGCCTGACGCCATCCCCAGTGGACAGCACCATTCCCAGAGCTGTGGGGCCCGAGCTGGGAAAATGTCGTCATGCCAGGCTGGCCCCCCCGCCAGATGCCAGCACCTCTGCTGAGACAGCCCCAGTGTGGTCGGAAGGGCGCTGGCGAGCCCCGTTTGCTCTCCCACCTCCACCTTTGTGCTTGGGGCTTGCCAGGCCGTCCCTCGGGTCCCGCCCCCAGCCTGTCCTGATGCCTTTGCAGGACGGCTCGCACGCATGCTGCCGCCCGGGTAGCGACGGCACGGCCGCCTTTGTCACCAAGGGCGTGGGGCCGGGGCTGCTTATCCCTGGGGTCTGCCCCCTTCTGCATAGGCTGAGAGGGTGCCGGCCTGGGAGGTGCGGTTGGCCCTGGCTTGGCCTCACCGAGACCGGCTCTTGGTCAGTACCCGTTAATTTTTCCCAGAGCGTTTGAGAGGTGTGTCCTTGCTCCTGCCCGCACCCTCCTTGTTCATCTTTCCGCTCCGTCCTGGCCCTCCGCACAGCCATCTGGCCGGAGCATTCTTCCCACGGCAGAGCTCCGTATTGCCCTCTCCCTCGCCTCCCTGCTGGGGGCAGCCGCACACAGACCCACTCTCTTACCACCCTTCCCCTCGTGGGCTCAGGTGCCTGGCCTGTGCCAGTGCCTGCTCCCCACCCCCCACCTCCTCCTGTGCCGTCCCAGCGCCGAGACCCCACTGCCTTCCGTCCTCCCCGCTCTGTCCTCCCATCCCTTTCTTCCCCCCCCCCACATCCGGGCCTGCTGGGGGGTGGTCACGCCTATGCTGGCAGTGAAGTTCAGGAGCAGAGACCATGCCCAGTGCCCCCGCCTGCGCGCGAGTGGCCTCGAAAAGGAGGCGTCTGCTTTAGCATGAGCCATGTGCCCCCACGGAGGTGTCTGATCCTGAGTGGGCAGTGCCCCGGTGTCCATTCTCCATCATCTCGGCCCTCTGGTCGGGGGAGCCGTTGCCCTGAGCCTGCTTCAGGATGCACAACATTGCTTTTCACCTTGGCCTTATTTCTCTCAACAGCTTGTTGAGGCAGCAACGAGGGGTCTGTCCGAGCTGCGGTTAGGCTTGCCTCTGCACCTGGGTGACCATTTCTCCCGACTGCTTCTCCACCTGCGGAGTGAAGAAGCAGGCCCAGCCCTGTGAGGGCCAGCAGCACAGGAGGAGCCACGTGTCCCGGGCAGTTTGTGGCTTTCACCGCGCTTGTTCCAGGGAGGGCTGCCACCTTTTCTCCCTGTCTGCCCCTCCCTGGGCAGGCCTTTGAGGAGGCCATGGGGACCTGGCCTCAACTTGGTGCTTTAGTTGCTGTCAAGCAGGTGATTTGGTGAGAACCAAGGCCATGCCCGCGACACTCCATGGGGCGGAGACTGTGCTCCCTCGTCAAACACACATGGTCCGTCAGCACAGGACATTGAGCCAGCAGCAGGTTCCAATCTTGTAGGCCCCCAGATCCCACGCTCAGGGCCCGTCGGTTCAGTCCAGCCTCCCGGGTAGGCTCTGGGTTCTGCACATAACTGCGGCCCCTCTGGCCCATCCTGTGGGTTCCTTGGGAACTGTGGGGCCACAGAGAGGAGCACAGAGGATCGCCCCTCCAGGAGGGAGAGGAGAAGGTGGGCATTTGCACCCAGCCCCAGCTGCTCATTAAGTAGGTGCTTCCAAAACAAATACGCTTCCAGGCTCTGGCTGTTTTCATTTCAAGGCTGCTCCCTACCTGCTAGGGCTGTCTCCCCCTTACTGTCAGCCTGAGGTGCGGGGACGGAGGAGGGGGGCTGACTGGGAGTCGCTTCCTGTGGTGCAGATGGCTGCCCGTGGCCACGTGTCCTTGAGGGCACGCGGCCGGTGTCCCTCTGGAGGCAGAGCTGGACTCTGGAATGTGAGTAGCACCTGCCTGGCAGAGCATTGGCCTGTTGTGCTCCCGCCTGTAGGCCGCTTTGGCCCAGGGATGCCTTTGGGGAGGGGTCGCTCCCAGCCCGTGGAGCAGCAGTGAATGCCCCGGACCCTAACCCTGCAGCCAGGCCTCCCTGCCTGCAGCCAGGACTCTGAGTGAAAGGAAGGGAAGACTGAAGTCCACAGGGAAGGTACTGCCAGAGGTGGGGAGGGAGCCGGGGATGGGGATTAGGGAGTGCACGTGTGATGAGCACCCGGCGATGTATGGAAGTGTGCAGTGGCTGGATCGTACCCCTAAAACTAGCCTTACACTGTAGGCTAACTATCTGGGATTTCAATACAAACTAAAAATAACCCATCCGGCAGCAGGCGTCACAGCACACAGCCTTCCCCTCTGACACTCCCGCAGTGGTTTAGAAGCCCCAGCCACCAGCCCCTGGGGCGGGCCTCTCCTTCAGGGCAGTTTATCCCTTCAGCCAGCCTGTCTCTGCTTAACCCTGGCTCCCCGAAGCAGACCCCTTTGATAGGGTCACGAGGACTGTCTCCAATTCAAAGAATGGGGGCACCGGCATAGTGTTCCCAGCAGGGGCAGTGGGAGGGGGCGCCTGGGAGGTGATATTTACCGAGTGGGCCCCCAGGTCCGGCCGTGGGTCCAGCAGCAGGTCCAGCAGCGTAGAGGGCACTGCAGGCCAACGGGAGACAGCTGTGTGCTCCTGTCACTGCAACTTTATCTTGGTAGTGACTTCCTGACCGCTGCTGGGGGCTGGAAGTGAAGGTGTGGGCCGCAGGGCTGGTCCTGTGTGGCCTTCCAGGTCCTTATCCTCCTCGGCCTGTTTCATTTCCATAGAAGTGGGAGTGAGCCAGTTTTCTTTACTGCGTGGCGGCCATGGTTATATGTGATTGAGGTTGCCCACGTGGAGGTGCCTGGCACCGGGGTGGCCAGTGGGGGCAGGTGAGCATGGGTCATTAGTTGATTGGGAGGAGAGGGTGGGAGGCTCTGCACTGGGAGCTCCTGGGGCATCCTCAGTCCCTTCTGGCTGCTCAGAAGGATGGGCATGTGGTGTTGGTCTCCTTGGGGTTGTAGTTTGTCTTCTCAGACCAGCCGTGTGCGGTGGCCCTGCGTCGACACTGCAGACATGAGCTAGCAGCACCAGCTTGGTTTCTGTGGCCACCAGGCTGCTGTACCTCTGAAGAGTGGGGACTGACTCGCACCCGCGTTTGGTTCCCCAGAGCCTGGTGCGTTGGCACGCTCAGGACCTAGTCCCTGCGTGAAGTGAGGGACGCTCCCGTTGCCCTCAGCATTGCACGGAGCAGGCTGCCGGTGGGTCTCAACCTGGAGTGATCTCGCCTGCTGAGGAGGTTTTGGTTGGGGACGTTGCAGGGGCTGGATGGGGGCTTCTGGCTCCTGGTGGGTGGAGGCCAGGGATGCTGCTCAGCATCCCGTACTGCCAAGATGACCCCACAGTGGGAACGATCCAGCTCCAGGTGTCAGCCTTGTGCAGGGGAGCCAGCCTGGGCCAGGCCAAGACCGCACGGCTGTAGGCCATGAGTCACGGGGAGCGCCCTGAGCAGCTGCGGCCCCGGTGTAGGGCTGCCCCAGGCCTTGACTGCAGTCTGCAGGTGCTGGTGATCGTCAGTGCCATGTGTGTGGCTTGGCAGGCAGAGACCTGCAGGACCAGGCCAGAGGGGGGCCTGTCACAGCAGCGTGGGCGCATTTCCCCAGCTGGTTGGGTTGGGATATACAGGGAAACGTGGGATGGGTAAAAGGCTTCCCACGTGCTGTAGGGGCGGTCTTGGGGGCTGTGCCCGGAGCCACCAGAGTGGACATGTGTGCATTTGTTGTCTCTAGTGGCTGCACCCTTTTGAGCCAATGCCGTGACCTCTGTGGAGAGTGCTCTTTGAGGCCCAGGGAGGAGAGAGAGTAGAGGGGGCAGGTGCAGGGGGCACTGGGGCGCCTGGGCCACCAAAGTGCATAAGAAGGTGGAGGTCCACTTGGATGTGCGGGGAGTCTAAGGAATCCCAAGATCTTAATTAAACACTCTGAAGAGTTTCCTGAGTATAGATATGCTGACACTCAGGTACTCCTGCATTGCCTTTTGAGCGCCTCCAGGTGTTCCTTTTTTTTTTTTTTAATTATTTTTTTATTGTTATGTTAACCCCCATACGTTACATCATTAGTTTTAGATGTAGTGTTCCATGATTCACCGTTTGTGCATAACCCCAGTGCTCCATGCAGAACGTGCCCTCCTCAATACCCATCACCAGGCTAACCCATCCTCCCACCCCCCTCCCCTCTAGAACCCTCAGTTTGTTTTTCAGAGTCCGTCGTCTCTCATGGTTCGTCTGCCTCCAGGTGTTCCTTTGTGGCCCCTGCTGGCATGGCGTGAGGGAGCAGACAGAGTCCCTGCTCCCGTGGAACTTGGTTTCACAAGTCCGTTGTAGAAACATGAAAACACAGGGAATGCAGAAATCAAAAATTGAGTGATCCCACCACCTCGAGACCGTGACTAGACGCTGAAAACTGGTGTCACACGGGGTGCGGACTCCCCCCAGCAGTCAGTGTCTGTGGCAGGAGATTAGGGTGGCCCTTGTGGGTGTGCCGTAACTCCCGTAGTCCTCCGTGGCGGGGTGTTTAGGGTGTCTTCTCCCAGCGGATAGCGGTTCCGAGCATCCGTGCACGAGTCACTGCCCAACGTTGGCATTTCCTCGGGTAGAATTCTGGAAGGGGACTGGCGGGCTCCGAAAGAGGGCCTGTGAGCGTCTTCCTGGAGAGGCTCTGCCCACTCACGTTCCTGAAAGCACTGGCATGCACTCATCTCTGCTTTGTGACCAGCTGCCTGTGTTACTCTTTTATGAAAAAAATCTTTGCCGCTTTGGTAAGTAAGGAGGGGTGTTTGGTTAGTGCACGTTTCCTTGAAGAGGGCTGAGGCTGATGTTCTCGTACTTGGAGCCCCTGTGTTCTTGGTGAATCATCTGTCTGCTCTTTGTGTGCAGAGTGGTCTAGCTTTCTTATGACTGGCCTGAGGTTTGTATACTTTAGGGGTATTAATCCCAAGTATTAAGATTTTAGAGTTTATTCTTAAAGGAACAAGAGCAAAGACAGAGTGGGGGAGATGCTCAAACTGGCCCAAGTGGGACTACCCCCATGACCCTGCTTCTTGCTATGTTTCCCGAGGGCATCCGTTCACGAGTTGAGCAGAGTGTGCGTTCAGCCATACTGGGACCCGGCCAGAGAACCCGGAGCGGTCCAGTGTGTGCTGGGAGACCAGAGCATTGGCTGGGGAACAGCGATGCTGCAGGGTGTGAGCGTGTTTGGGCCGAGAGAGTGAGCTCCAAGCCTTTGGCTTGGCAGCTCCGGGGCATAGCCTGGGGAGGACTGTAGGCACAGACCAGAGCTTGGCCCTGTGCGCTGCCCTTTTCCTCCTGGCTTGTGTGTGGGGGTGATCTCAGCATTCCATATTTTCTTGTACAGTCTTTATCATCACCGCCCCCCCCCCAACACTCGCACACACAAGCACACATGCATGCGTTATTGGAAGTGTGTGTACCATTTGGTTTGTTCTCTTGGGAAGAAATTCAGTTCACGTTGGTGTCATGAACTGTTCAGGAGCCCGTTGTTTGCCCAGTGCCCGTTGGGGCTGCATTTGGTCGCTGAGGCTGCAGAGAGTATTGAGAAGGCAACGTGGAGAACCTAGAACAGGGTTTCTCAAAGTGCCCCTCAAGGAGTACTCATCGTCTGAGGTGCTGGATGAGTTTGGCGTCCTCTTGGAAGCTCAGTGGACAGTAGGAGTCCTGGCTCTGAGCAGTCCCCAGGAGGATCATCATGTGAACGGTTCACACAGTGGGCGAGTCACACTCCCTCCCTTCCCCTCCCCCCCAGCCCTCTGCCCTGTGTCCTCTTGGCTGTGGGGTGAATGAACAAAGAAGGGCTGCGAAGGAATCTAGGCCGCCGATGGTGTTCTCACCCCCCAGCCCTGGCCTCCAGCTGATGATGGGCTGCAGAGAGGAGTCCTCCCAGGAGGCCTGGTGTCCTCTCGGCAGTGCCGGACAAAGTGTATTTACTTCTTGCTGTGGATGGTGTGCCGTTCCTTCCCGTGCTGGGTGAGCCGGGTAGTGGCCCAGGGCAGAAAGTGCGCCCGGCCTGAGGCTGCCCGAGCTTTCCTGAGGGTCCCTGATACGGGCTGTGCAGCTGAGGACTGTGGCTTCAGCAGGAGAACGGAGCTGGCACCTTTGTGCTCCCTCCCTTCCATAAGAGGGGCGTTTTGTGCTGCACTGGGTTTCCCACACCCAGAATAAAATACGTTATGAGTGCTGCCCCTTCAGGGCCTGGGCTTCATCTTCTCTCCCCAGACCCCCGGGTAGCATCTGCCCTACATGGTGTGGTCAGGGTGAAGGCCATGCTGGGGCACCCCGCGCCTGCCAGTGGGTAGCTGGCCAGGTGAGTTGGCAGCAGGCATGTGTCCTGTAGGCACCGCTCTTGGGAGGGGGTGCGGGCAAGGAGGCCTGGGTGCTCCTTCGGTGGTCTCGGGCATCACGGCTGCCCCCTGCGCCTCAGCACCTGGGTCACAGCTCCTGCCCTGCAGGACAGGATGGTTTTGGCTGGGACAGAGCTTGTAGCAGGCGCCTGGTGTGCGGTCGGCATGCACCTTGTTGTCATCAAGTTTCCTGGTTTCAGAGAGACGGACGTGCTTAAGCCCCAGAGAGCTCAAAGGCACCAAGAGCACACAGGCGTGTGTCTTATGGGTCACTCTGTCACCACACAGGCTGTCCCTGCTGCCTCCTGGGAGCAGGGCATCCGGGCTGAGCTCTGTATGGGGATGGGCAGAGGGGACTTGTTTCTGCCTTGGGCTTTGGTCTTGGGATGCACGTTTGCTCCTGGCTGACAGGGTGGAGACCTGTGCCTCTTCTCTGCCTGCCAGGGTTTTGAAACGCTTTGTAATTAAAATCCTTGTTTTCAAGTACATTCTATTGTTCCTGCTGGGAAGGCCTCCTACCTTTTTGGCTGAAGAAGTGCTGGGCTCAGCTGAGTTCTGTTGAGAGTTCCTGGCATTTATAATTCATGTGAAAATAAATGTGTTGTCTTGTTGTGACCTTGTTGGCTTTAGTGTACTTCCTCCAAGGCCGACTAGGAGCAGCTGTTGTTTGGTGATGCGGATGGTCCCCCCGAGGTGTTTCACTGTCTTCAGGGCGATCTGTGAGGAGCAGGGCTGCGGTTGCGAGCGGTGCTTCTTCCTGGGTGGGTGGGGGGCTTGCGCTCCGTATTGGCCTCCTCACTGGACTCACGGTTTTAAGGAGTAGTATTTATGGTTTGCTGACCCCTGCGATCTGAGCTGTCACCAGGCGGTGGCGGTGGTCCTTGGTTTGCTTGAAGAGCGTCCTCTCTCCTGAAGCTCCATGTGAGGGCACAGCCCACTGCCCTGCTGGTGGCCCTTGTGGATGGAGCTCGCATCCCTCTAGACCGGGTTCCAGGGCCCTGCCCAGCCCTGACTCGGACTTCCGCCCTGGACCACTGGGGCCTGAGATGGATGAGGGGGCCCAGGAGGCCTCAGAAGGTGGGTCTGTGCCAGCCAGTGCTGGGGCCCAGACTGCCTCCTGCCCAGCAGGCCCTTCCCTGCTCTGTGCCAGGGCTCTGGGCACTTCCAGGGGAACTCCCAGATGGAGACCTCAGGGGAGCTGCCGTGCTTTTTCGGGATGGAGCACCTCAGCCGTGTGCTGGTGGTCCTTGTACCTGGCGTCTGGCCAAGCCCTGGGGGCATTGCTGGAGCAACACACAGGCCAGGGGCCTGAGGGGTCCTGCTGTCCATGTCCTCTGCTGCCCCGAGTCTGCTTCCCGTTGCGTGCAGCGTGCTTCCTGCTCCTGTCAGCACAGCAGGGACACGTGGGTCAGGGCTGAGCAGGGGCTCGGGCCAGCGCCGGTGGCAGGCTCAGTGTGGCCAGAGGCGCTGTCCTTTGCTGTGCCGCAGACTAGCTGCAGCCCCCTCCTGCCGCCAGCGGTGTGCCTGCGGGCCGCCCTGTCGGGTCCGGAGTTACAGCCACACCCACGTGTGAGGACCGGGGCACCTTGGCGGCTGGGGCGACGGGCTGGCCTCTGGCTCCGGTGGCCCCTGTTTCTGTTCACGTGCAGTGGCAACCACGTCGTAGGAGCAGGCGCTGCTGTGCGGGACTCGGTGGCTGGGGTCTCCACAGTGTCCTGGCCCCGTGCTGACCTGGCAAGGTACTTTCTCGATCTCCAGCAGCTGGTACCTGCAGTGCCATAGGTGACGGAGGTGCCGGGCCCGGGCTGGCTTGTCCCCTGGGGGAGCAAGGATGGGACCAGGCAGTGGGAGTGGGCTGTAGCTTAGGGGCCAGAGCCAGGGCCCACGGGACTCAGGCCTTTGAGTTTATTCTGATGGTTTGTTTTTAGACCAGTGGTTCTGATATAGGATCAAGATGTGGTACCTGTAGATGTCCCCAGTTGTCCTGGTAGTGCTTTATGCTAATTCTGCTGTAATTGGGGTCACAGAGTGCTCCTGGTAACACAGCAGCTGGGAGAACAGTAATTATGGGGCCAATCTGCCCCCCAGAGCCACGTGTCCCTGCCAGGAGCAGTCCATAGGAGCACTACTGTTTTCCATGTGTCCTTTCTTTCCCAGAAGTCTGGTCCTTTGATTTCTAATACAAATAATAGAACGTCCCCTGAAATGACATTTGCAGGGGTCTAGGGTGAACACTGTACTCTTTGGCCTATGTGCCAGGGCAGGCCATGTCCTTGCTGCTCACACACCTCGTGGTTCTGGGTGCGGGCCTGGTCCAGGGGCCAGTCTAGACTGCAGGACCTCGTCAGGGCCATGGATTTGCTGGGCTCCCTCCAGGCAGGCCCTGGGGCCCTGGGCTCTCCCAGATGCAGGCACCCACATGTGGGCTTGGGGGCTGTATGTCCTTATCTTTGACTCCAATCTTCCTCAAACCACCAGAGAGCTTTCGTGTCATATTCCTGCTTAAAAGACCCTTTGTCCAAATTTCCCATCTCCCTCCAGCCCCACCCCCATTCCCGCCCCAGGGGTGCCTGCAGCCTGGTCAGCCCTCGGATGTGCCCTTTCCAACTGAGACCCCTGGCCTATGCTCATGCGGTGTTTGTGGCCTGGAGAGTCTCCCATCTGCCTGTCTTCCAAAGAAGACCTACAGATGGCCAACAGGTACCTACAAAGATGCTCATCCTCACTCATCATCAGGGAAATGCACATCAAAACCACACTGTGCTATCACCTCACACCTGTCAGAGTGGGGATCATAAAAAAGCCAGGAGATACCAAATGTTGGTTAGGATGGGGGAAAAGTGCCCTGCTGATGGAAATGTCAGTTGGTGCAGTGGGGGGTGCACTGAGGAAAACAGTATGGAGATTCCTCAAGAAATTAAAACCAGAGTTACCATATGATCCAGCAGTTTCTCTTCTGGGTATTTATCCAAACAAAATCATGATCTTGAAGACATGTCTGTATTCCCATCATCGTTCTAACATTATTCCCAACAGTCGAGGTATGGAACCAACGTGTGTGGGTCGACAGAGAAATGTGGCATCTATACACAATGGAATGCCATTCAGCCCTAACAAAGAAGGAAATCCTGTCATTTGCGACAACATGCGTGACCCTGGAGGGCATTGTGCTAAGTGAAATAAGCCAGATGGAGAAAGACAAATACCGCATGGTATCACTTATATGTGGAATCTAAAAAAAGAAAAAGTCAAACTCAGGAACAGAGTGATAGAGTAGTGCCAGGGGCTGGGGGAAATAGGGAGAGGTTGGTAAAGGGACACAAAATTTTAGGGGGAAAAAAATGCTTATCCTGGCTTTGCCCCTCCTCTTGTTCCTACCTTCCCGAGTCCCTGGACAGCCGCTGGGGAGGATGTGGAGTGGCCCTGCTGGCCTGGGGCCTTAGGAAGGTGTCGGGAGGCTGAGTCCACCCACCTGCCCTGCACTAATGCAGGGGAAGGGAGGGTCCTTGTCACAGCAGCTCAGCTTAGCTGTATCCTAACCATACATGCTAGCCAGTGTAAATATTTGAAAACCATGATTCACACATTTGAACCAATAGAGAGAACAGGGAGCCCAACAACGCAGACTACACACCCCTTTAAGCGCTCAGAGAACATTCACAGACTGACCGAAACCTCAACAGGTTTCAGCCAAGTGCAGCCACCCAGAGTGTGTTCTTGGCCAAAGTGGAATCCAACCAGAAACAACAACGAAGAGAGGCCATCTCCCTATATTTAGACATTAGGATACATACTTTTAAGTAACCAGGGGGACAAAGAATGATTTGTAATGGAAAGTGGAAAATATTTTTAGCTGAAAGATAACAAAAATACTACCGATTGAGATTTGTGGACTGCAAGTAGACCAGAGAGCAGTACAGAGCCTTGGATGCACAGATCAGAAAGGGAGGGGTCACCTGCAGAGTGATCTAAGCCAGAGGAGGTGGAGGGCCGGATGGCGGGGTGGGAGCTGGGAGCTCCGGCAGCTGATGCGAGAGAAACTGGATCTTCAGCAGAGTCATCAAGGCCAGAGTTTGATGTTTTAAACATAGGGATAAAGTGAAAATCTCTGGCAAGACTGTTCAAGAGAGGGCGCCTGGGTGGCTCAGTTGGTTAAGCGACTGCCTTCGGCTCAGGTCATGATCCTGGAGTCCTGGGATCGAGTCCCGCATCGGGCTCCCTGCTCAGCAGGAAGCCTGCTTCTCCCTCTGACTCTCCCCGATCTTGTGCTCTCTCTCTCTTTCTCATTCTCTCTCTCAAATAAATAAATAAAATCTTTAAAAAAAAAGACTGTTCAAGAGAGGAAAAAAGAAGATCCAGAGAATCTTTGTAATAAAGCATGCTAGGTCAACTGCATATCCATATAGTAAAAAAAAAAAAAAAACAAAAAACTTTGTCCGTACTTCACACCATACAAAGAATAATTGAGCCAGGAAGAGTGTAGATATAAAAGTTCTAGAGCCATGCATGGTCACCAAGCACTTCAGGTGTGTGGAAGTGTACGACACCTAGACGTTGGAAAAAAATAACGTAAAATGTTTTTATGTCATCTATGACACGTTGACGATAACTTGGGCAGAATTAGTAAAAATTAATTTCACCTGTTTCTTTTTACTCTCTAATGTGACTTCTAGAAAATCTGAAATTATAGATGTGGCTGGTGTTTGTGACTTGTGGTGTATTTCTCTCGGACGGCACTGTTCTGGAAGATAACACAGAAGATGCTATTCTTGGCCTTTGGGTTAAGAACGGTTTTCCTGAATAGGGCCAGGAAGTGCTGATCATAAAGGGAAAGAGAATTTGGTTTACATTAAGACTAAGAAGCTCTGTTTATCAAAAGATAGCCCCGGAAGAATGAAAAGGCCAACGCCCCGGGGAAACGTGTGGCCCGCGGCACAGGCGAAAGGGGCGCAGCCAGACCTCAAGGAAGAGCAGGAAACAGGCGGGAGAGTCCTGGAGGGGGGGCTGCCCCAAGGCTCTGCACTGCACATGGCAGACCTCCTAGGTCTGGTAATGGTCACGTAAGTGGGTGACACACAGATCGGCTTTCCTTTTAGCCCATTTCCCCTTAATGTGTATGGTGGTGGCCGGATGTGTGGGCAGACCATCCACCTCGCCAGGCCTGCCCGCAGTGCTGCTCGTCTGCCTTTCATTTGAATATGCTTATTATTATTCTTTAATTTTTTATTTTTTGGGGGGGAGGGGCAGAGGGAGAGAGGATCCCAAGCAGGCTCCATGCCCAGCATGGGGTCCGACGTGGGGCTCGGGCTCACGACCCTGAGATGGTGAGCTGAGCTGAAATCAGGAGTTAGACACTTAACCGACTGTGCCACCAGGGCACCTCTTATTCTTTTAAATCCTACCTCCTCCTAACCCCCTCTGCTTTGGGAGCTATGCACTCACGTTCCTTTCTCCTAGAGGTTACATACAGCGCAGACCCTAAACTTAATGCCTGATGCTAATGAGCCGCTTTGTCCCCCTCCCTGCAGCACCCAGACCTCAGACCCTTGTGCGGTCGTGGGACTCGTGTGCACTCACGGACACGCTCATTCACTTAATACGTTGTAACCCCGAAAGTGTTATCTCTGGTTCATATGCTTGGTAATTATTTAGATTTGTGTATTTTCTTTTTTTTTTTTTTTAAAGATTTTATTTATTTATTTTTTAGAGAGCGAGCGAGAGAGAAACAGCATGAGAGGGGAGAGGGTCAGAGGGAGAAGCAGGCTCCCCGCCGAGCCGGGAGCCCGATGTGGGACTCGATTCCAGGACTCTGGGATCATGACCTGAGCCGAAGGCAGACGCTTAACCATCTGAGCCACCCAGGCGCCCTGTGTATTTTCTTGATAGCAGATTTCTGTGGATCTGCTGCTTTTGTTGCTCCCTTCCATTGCTGGTTTTCTCCCTCCTGAAGGATTCCCTTCCATTTTCTTTCTTCAGTGTTGGGCCACTGGTGAGGGGCTCCCCATCTTTGTTGGCCTGAAACTGCCTCTGTTCTTGACACATGTTTTCACTGCATGGGGCAGTTTTGCTTGGCTTTCTTCCTGCCCATTTTAGATGTCTGTCCACTGGCTTCTGGTCCCTGGTGTTGCTTTGAGAACCCGACTGTCCGGGGAGCTCCTGCTCCTCTGGACGTGAGCCGCTCTCCCACCCCCAGCTGCCGCTGTTTAGATTTTATTTGCAGTAATTTTACAGTTAGAGAGGTTGCAAAAATACTTTCAGTACTTTCTAACACTCCACCCAGACTCCCAAACATCACACTCAGGTGTGCGCTCTCGTTCCCTCCCTCTACCCTGCACCCCTCCCCTCCCCCCCACACATATTTTTTTTCTTAATAGTTTGAGAGTGACTTGCTTCTTCAACCCAAAATAAGACAGAACATATTTTCACGTGAAGGCGCTTAGCCGCACTGCACTAAAGGGCGCAGTAAAGGAGGCCACTGGCTCTGCCCCACTCAGTGTAGCTGAGAAACAGGATCTGAAGTCACTGGATAAGAGCCACAGGGAAGGGGGAGGCAGAGGTGAGGGCGATGTGGTATCGGGGTGAGAAACAGTCCAAGGGTGGGGCACCTGGGTGGCTCAGTCGGTGAAGGACCCCAGGGTCCTGGGATCAGGCCCCGCGTCGGGCACCCTGCTCTGCGGGGAGCCTGCTTCTCCCTCTGCTGCTCCCCCTGCTTCTGCTCTCTCGCTCTCACTCTCTCTCCCAAAAAATAAATATAATCTTTTTTTTTTTTTAAAGATTTTATTTATTTATTTGAGAGAGAGAGAATGAGAGACAGCATGAGAGGGAGGAGGGTCAGAGGGAGAAGCAGACTCCCCGCCGAGCAGGGAGCCCGATGCGGGACTTGATCCCGGGACTCCAGGATCATGACCTGAGCCGAAGGCCGTCGCTTAACCAACTGAGCCACCCAGGCGCCCCGCAAAAAATAAATATAATCTTTAAAAAAACACAAAACAGTTCAGGGCTTGCTAGCCTCTGAAGCCCGTGGAGCAGAGTCCAGGCGGGGGCGGGGGGCCTGGAGGGCCAGGTCTCTGGGGGTCAGCAAGCTGGTCTGCTCTCCAGAAGCCTCACTGACGTGGAGGTGTGTGTCCACCCTCTAGCTCCTGAGGCCACAGAGACCAGACCCTTCCTGGGAGGCAGGGAAAGGGAATGGATGGGACCTGTGGGAGAAGTTTGGTGGCCGACTCTGGGGTCAAAGGCACAGTAACACACAAAGCAGTAGATGTTCCCAGATAAGTGCATTCGTTGCGTGTTTGTCACAGCCTGGGTCTCCTCCGGGAGATTTTTAAAGCCACCTTTATTAATGAAAATCAGTAGGATCCTTGCTTTTCATGTCTCTGCTGCTCAGTAGTATTTTGTTTCAAGCTGTTGAGAAAGAACATCAGATCTCCTTTGCTGCTCATCTGCAGTCATCCCTCTGGCTTTTGTGTTGCTCACCTCAGCTGTGAGGTTGGAGATGCTTGAGTCTGGGCAGTGCAAAGAGTGGAAGGAGTCGGTTGGGACTTTCTAGAGCTCGTCTTTGCTCCAATGAGCTTCCTTTTCACCATGACCTTAGGTGAACCTGGGCTCTGGTGTCCCTTCCTAAAACAAATCTGTTCTTAAGTCGTGAGGCCCATGTGAAGCCCTGTGGTGTTCCCCCTACAGATTTCCGGAACTCTCGCCGGGCCCCACCAGTAGCCTCCCCCTCTCCTGGGGCAGCGTCCGCATCAGTGCCACAGCCTGTCTTCCGTTTCCCCACCAAGGTGGCCGAGGCTGCCCAGGACAAAAAGGTTCCAGGTCCCAGCCCCAGTGTCTTGCTCGGGTCCCGTGGTGTGCTGGGTTCTCTCCAGCCTCTGTTCCTTTCTGTCGGCTCCACTTGCTGGCCATCCCCTTGGAGGCAGGGCAGTGAATTCTTGGGTACCGTGTCCCAGGGTCTCTAGGGCTGGCCCAGGGTAGGTGCCCGGCGGTGCATGTCCCGTGGGTGCACAGAGCCCCATGCACTGGGCCGCCTCAGCCTCCTCTGCTGCCTTCACCCAGCCTCTCGCCAGGGACCCCAGGCCCCGGGGAGCACAGACCTGCCTGACCACATCTGTCTTGGAGGGGCCCCCGCAAGGGCATGGGGCTCCTGGGTCGGGCTTTAGTGAGAAGAGCCCTGAGGCTGCTTTCTTTGTGCATCCTGTGTGGAGGTGAGTCACCCAGGCCCCTGCAGAGGTGTCTGAGAGGCTGGGGCCTGGGGCATCAAAGCAGCCACTTGGTGAAGGGAGCTGTGGTTTGTAGTGGGCTACTGTGGCAGCTCAGGATACCGTGGCCGTGCCTTCTCCGGCTTGCTGACCCACCCCGGGTGACTGGGGATGCCGCCCTGAAGCCCTGATGCCCGGGAGACGGAAACAGACCCTGAGCCCCGTCAGAGCGAGTGGACAGATGAAGGGACGGGGCCCTGCCTGGCCACTGAGCACCTCCTCCTCCCGCACTCCAGGAGCAGGAGGGTGCTGGGCCCAGCAGAGAGGATGTCCTTCCAGGCCATCCTTGCATGGGGTCTGGCCTCACCTCACAAGAGGTGATAGGTTCTGGCAGTGGCCATGGGCAGGGAGGGAGTGCGATTCAGGACACATCTGGTGTCAGGAGTCTCTCTTTGTGCTGGCCAGAAAACCTCCCTTTGCAGAGCCCAGCCTATGCGTGGTCCCCACGTGCCACTGAGGTCGGGGTTGGGCACAGGCTGTTGTTTACTTGGTGTCTTGTTTCTCCTCATTAGGTGAGAGGGAGAGAGCAGGTGGTGTAGACACATTGCTGAAGGTCGCGTGCCTGTGTCCAGGCAGCCTGGAGCGCAGCGCTCTGACCACAGACCTCCTGTCGATGACTTGGTTACCCCAAGATATCCCAAATCAACATAGGAAATTCAGGATAAATGCTTGATTTTTCCCTCTGTTTACCAGCTCTCAGAATTAAGGAGTTGATTCCCTAGCATCTGCTCTGGGTGGCCGGCAGGGTTTACAGTCCTACGTGTTTGAAGAAGAGTTTATGGATTAAAGCAGTCTTGGTCTTTGAGTCCAGGCGCACCAGCCGCTCATGCGCCTTTCTGGAGGGAACAGCGAGGCCTGGTTCTACGGTTAAGCTCCTCTGCCTCAGGCGCTGAGTCTCTCTAGTTCTGATGTGTCAGCACAGTTCTCTCATGGCTGCTTGTATTTTCCTAATTGTTAGAAGGGCTTTGAAATTGTGAGTTACGGTTTTTATCTTGAGGGGCAGGCGTCTCATGGTGCAGAGCATCCTTCCAGTCCTGGTCGCTCCTTCCGTCCTTCAGTGACCAAGTACAGTTCACCCACCACCCTTTCCTGTTGACCTCTTTCTAATTAAGTAAAACAAGTTTTCTTGTTTGGTTGGGCTTTTTAAATTTTGTTTTGGTGGTGTGGGGGGAGCACCTAAAATGTCTTTTTTTTTTAGTTTCGTGCGCTAGAAGTCCCCCTCTTCTGTTGTCTGGATTAGCCTCCTCGCTGCTTCTGTCTGAGCCGAGTCTTCTGTCCTCTGTCCAGGCTCCGACTTGGAAAGGAGCTGTGGTTAGTGTTTGTGAGACGGCTCTGCACCGTCAGACCTTGCTGCACTGGGGCCTGGGGGCTGCAGACTGCCTCCCGCCTTGGACTCCTTTCCCAGACTGGCCTGCCTTGCTTTCCAGGGGCGCCTGCTGTCGACAGTGGGCTGACTCCCTGTTACTCAGAGAGCCTGGTGGCCTCCCCCTTTTTCCCCCTGTGGCACGGTGCTGGCCCGTTTTGTGACTGTAGTCCAGACACTGGCCCCGAGACGGAACCCGGCAGCAGCCTGCTCACAGCAGGTCGGCAGTGCCCACCCCACCTCCTCAGCAAGGTTGAGTGGACTGCTCTGCCCTCCACTGCAGTCCGGGGGGCTGTGTGGCCTCACCAGCAACCCCTGGGCCCAGGCTGGCCTCTGGGAAGGAGAATCCTGGTGCTGTTGTACCTGGGAGTGCGGAGTGGACTCTGAGTGGCTCTCTCCTGGGTGTGGCAGGGTAACATTGGTCATGACATCCTTGGCCAGTTATTTATTAAATCATACAATAAAATGTGAAGAACAAACCAATTGTGCGTTCGCCCTGTGATATTCCTCGTATGTTTCCGTATGAGCTCTCTGAGGACAGCAGCACAAGGCAGTATCCTCCTCTGTCCTGTGGAGGCTTTGCGGGACAGAGGAGGAGCCCTGGGTGGCTGTCCCCTTGCTGCCCTGCTGTTGGTTTTGGCTCGCCCCTCCTGTCTCAGCTTCCTTCTTTCTCTGCCTGTGAACAATGGTCTAGCTTCCCTCCCTCTCGCTCTGCTTGGGGCAGCTGTTGGGAACACAGCTTCCTAACCTGATGGAGGACGGGCCCTGGGTTTGCGACACCAGGATTTCTGATCATCTGTGTTGGGGAAAGACTCAAGCAGGATCACCTGGGTTAGGGGCCAGATTTGGTTATCAGAAAGGACCTGATCCAAGGAGGCCAGGAGCTGGGTGCTGGGCTCAGAGCAGAGAGAGCAGCTGCCCCAGGTGCCCACGTCCTGGTGCCAAAGCACAGAGTGGCAGATCCCAGACTTTTACTGAGCTGAGGCCACCTGAATGAAAGGCAGAGTGTTGTGCTTCCTGATAACCACTTAGGAGGGAATGAGGACACGGGAGGAAGGGGCCTGGGCCCTGGGTAGCATCCCCTCCCTGAGCATGTGGTGTTGGAGCCTCAAGGCTCCACAGCCTGTTGGATGGGCAGAGTTCCAGGGATGGGGAATGCAGTCATGGGATGATGCTTGAGGGCCCCCGCAGAAGCAGGAAGGAAACCCACGGGTACCTCGACTGCAGAGCTGTCTAGGAGTCTGGGTGGTGTTGGGGTATCTGTTCTGTAAGACATGTTTTGGAATAACTTCTGTTAAGTGAAGTTTTGAATAACTGTCTGGAGCAGAATTTGAAAAGCAGCTCTAAAAATAGCAGACCTCATTTAAAGTTTATGGCCAGCTTGTAAAAACACCGGTTCAGTGAACACACTTAACTGCGTTGCGTTTGAAAAGCATTTTCCATCGGTTTTATTTGTAAGCGTGGTTTTGTTTTTGTCTGCCCAGCAATCCCTTTTCCTCAGGACTGCTGCCAACCCATGCGTGCTTGCTGCTCTTGCCGCCCGGAATGGCCTCTTCAGCAGAAGGATGTTTTGTTGTTCCCAAAATATGTACACCTTCCAGTAGATGGGTCTCAACAGGTGGGCTTGCCGAGGCCCTGTGTCCCACACAGATCATCCCGGATGATAGGCCAGACGCAGCAACCATTTGTCCCAGAACACTCTTTTGAAACTTTGTGATCATGAAATTCATTTTATAATGTGACTTAGAATACACTGTGTGTGGTCTGTGTGTGTAACTGAAACAGACTAGTCTGGTGCACTCGCCAGTGGTCATTTCTGTTCTGTGTTCTTTAAAGATCTGACCCAGCAAGGCAATTTTACAACCCACATTAGTGGGTTCAGCTTACAGTTTGAGAAACATAGTTCTAGAGTCCTTTCCACTTTGAGATAAAAAGGAAGTGGAAGAAAAATCACACACACAAGGAGATCTGTTTAAAATGTGAGAAAATGCAGGCTTACTAACTCAGAACTGTTTCCTAACGAAAAAGGACCTTGTACTTTAAAGGAGGAGACAGATGGGGACGATCCTGTGAATGGAGTGTGCTGAGCACTCGCAGGAGTCCGTGCGTGGACCCTCGTGTCGCACCATGGAGGGTGTGCACCGCGTGCGCGTGCGTGGTGTGGGGACCGTACACCGCCTCTTGGAAGGGCTGCCAAGTTAGCGATCTGTGCCATGTGGCTGGTTGGGGTGGGCCAAGGCTCCCCACCGCCACCGTGGGGGTGGGGTCCTAAAGTCAGTGCTGTAGGGAAGAGCGTGCACCCAGCACAGCCTCACCCTGGGTCGGGGTCCCTGGCTCTTGAAGTACCAGGACCTGGGCTTTTCACCGCAGTGCCTGGTTGTTGCTGGGCTGCAGAGGGCAGGATGTGGGTTCCCATGTCCCCTGCTCTCTCTGTGCCCCTTCCCAGGCAGCTCCCTCCACTCCCTGTCCCCAGCTCACCCTGGAGCCTCAGCAGGCCCAGCAGCTTCTGCCTTTCATTTCCTCTGCTTGTGGGGACCGAGTGATGAGGCCGTGGTCAGCAACCAGAGTCAGGACTCCTTGGAGAAGATGAGGCCCTCACATTGTTAGTGCAGGTATGATTCTCTGTCGTGACCATCCAGCTTTCAGTGAATGTGCAAAGGCTTTTCTCAAGCAGGACAGTCTTGCCTGGCATCCCTCCGTGGGCCAGGCCTTTCCCCCAGGTGTGTGTGGTGCCTGCCTGGAAGCGGGGGGTCCCTCCATGCCTGGGTGTCTGGCCCTGAGGGCAGAGAAGTCCCTGCCATCAGCAGCGGGTAGCCGCCAGCCGTGTAGGTGGCCCCAGTGCCAGAGCCAAGTCTTGTTCTGCAGTGGGGGCGGCTCTTCCTCCTTTTGGGGGTGCTCAGGATGCAGAGCCTTGCTGGGAAGACATCAGCAGAGCAGCGAGCTGCCTCAGGCCTCTGCTCGGGTGCAGTGTGAAGGGGGATGAGAGCAGCAGGAAGGGTTGGGTGGGAACGATTCCCATCTCCGCTTCGGTGGAGGGCCTTTCCAGGGAGGGTTTGCTGTTATTCTAAGAGCTGTCCGAGAATGGAGGAGCCAGCGCTCCCCCCGCTTTTGCTAGGCGTTCATAGCGAGTCGCTAGGGGTTATTTCTAGACGTGTCATTTTGGGCTCTTGAGAGGTCTTTGGAGGACTTCGTGGGCCCCTTGTCTTCCCACGACTGTGAGCCTTGGACTCTTCTCTGGCTGTGCCTGTGCCCTGGCTGGACCAGGCTCGCTGCCTCCTACGTGTCCCAAGTTCCCGTCCTGTGCCTGCTGCCCCGCGTGTCTCCACCCATGTGGCCAGTCTTCAGCTCAGACTCGGTGTGTCTACAAGCGAGCTCCTTGTTTCCCCGGCCAGGTGCCCCTGTGGGCCTTCTTTCAGCGAGTACTGCTCGTTGGCCTGCTCAGCTGCAGCCGTGCGTCTCTGGTTTCTCTCCTCCAAACCTTGGGAGGTCAGCTCTACCGCCAAGGCACAGCCCAGGTCTGCTGGGTTCTGGCCATGCACACGAGCCCTGTGGGCACCTGGCGTCTTGCTCCTGGGCCGCCTCCATGGCATGGCATCGTGGCTGGCGCCCTGCTGCGTCTCCCCCTCTTCACTGGAGGGCCTTCTGTGGCAGCACATCGGCCGTGGCATGGCCTCCAGGGCCTCCTGGGATTCTGCTGCACCAGACTCCGTGGCAGCTTGTGATTCTGGACTCTCAGGCCTTCGCCCCCTGCTCCGCTCTGCCCCGCCGCTCTGCTGGCTTCCTGCCTACTGCATGGCCGGCTCCTCTGTGCCCTGGGGTCTTGGCACTTGCTGTTTCCTCCATACCTTTGCCTGGCTTGTCCCTTTACATCACTCAGGTCTCGGTGCGGATGTACCCTCACCAGGACGTTGTCCCTGACTTCCTGCTTCCAGTAAACTCTCCCTCCCTGCCCCAGTCATCGCCCCCTTTCTTCACCCTTCTCCCTCCGTGGCACGTATGAACCGGAGAGCACCAGAGTTCTCCAAGTGTGTCTCCATCCCTGGAAACATCAGTTTCCGGAGGCGGGGATGTAGGCTGCAGAGTGTAGCGGAAGGTGACACAACATGACTGGCTTGGCCGCGTTCCTGACACCACAGCAGTCCCAGCACAGTGTCTGTAGTGCTTAGTGCGGTGCAGGCGGAGTGAACATCAGCCGGCCTGTTGGTCCCCTGCAGCCCTGCCCGGACCTCCCTGCTGCTGTGCATCAGCCTGTGGGTGGCCGGGCCTGCAAAGGCCTCCCTTCACTGCCAAGGCCGCCAGTCTGTGTGCCGGGGCCAGGCCCCCATGGCGAGTCTTGCCGGCTGAGCCGCCCTTGGCACTCCCCCAGGCAGGGAGTGGATGGTAAGAGGGGCCTCGCCAGGGCCCCTGGAGCCAGGGCTCCATCCCAGCTGTGGCTGGTACCAGTCGAGACCCCGCCGTGGATGGGAGTGGTGACGGCATCCATCTCGAGGCAGAGCTGCAAGCAGCAGAGAGGCTGTGTGGACCGTGCTGTGGACGGGGCCTCCCCACGGCGGAGCTCCTCTGAGGCACGGGCTGCCAGAGGGTCCTCTGGGCTGGGGGTGATCCCGAGGAAGTATGCTTAAACCTGTGAAGTTTAGGCACTGGGGGGTGATGAGTTCTGAAGGACACAGGAGGCGTGGGGCGTGGTGGGCAAGAAGGGCGTGAGTGGGTGCTTCCCGTGAGGCCGGAGGGACAGGTTTCAAGGTGGCTCTCAGAGGTGAGGCCTGTTTTAAGCACATCAGAAAGCCTTCAGAGGGGCTTAGCGTGGCCCCGTTGTGTTTTCCCACGACCCCTCCAGGTGTCGCAGGGAGAGGATTGTGTTGCCAGGACCTCATGAAGGAGGCCAGTTAGGACACCTCTCAGGGTCCCAGCAGGTGTCAGGATCCGCTTGGGGGGACTGAGGTGGGGATGGAGATGACAGTGTGGCAGGCGCCCTTGTTCCTACCCTCCTCAGTGCATGCCTTCAGGGGTTCTCATAGTGGCCCCATTTTATGGGTGACAGAAACAGGCACAGAGTGGGTAGGAAGCTGCCTGAGTTACTAGGAGCCTGGGTACTGGAGTTCAGCCCGGCACAGCCATGCTGCAGCCTGTTCCAAGGTCCTCTCGCTGGGTTTGAGAATTAATTGAGGGAAGTGACAGTGGGCTTCAGATTGGGGGGGAAGATGGGGGCCAGGCACCGCATGGACATGAGCGGGCAGGGCACGGCCTTGTTACTGAGACGCAGGCGTGCACGTCTGGTTGTCCTTCGGGGTATGGTGAGTTGGAGGTGCCCTGGTATGTCCGTGTGGTGGAGCTGAGGTGTGAGGTGGGCCTGGGGAAGCCTGGGCAGGGGGAGAGGAAGGGAGGATGGAGGGAGAAGGGCAGGTGCAGGGCTGGGCTCCAAGGAGCTGGGTGCTCGGTTGGGAGGAGCTGTGGGGAGCACTTGGTGCGTGGGGGCCTGCACTCACTGGACCGGACCGAAGAGTGTGGGGCTGAGGGTGACCTTAGCAAGAGCTGCTTTGGTGTGTGTTGGGGGGCAGGGATGGGCGAGCGAGTGTTTGAACCTCAGGGAAGGTCAGGAGGTGGAGCCAGGGAGTGAAGACGTGATTTTTCAGAAGCTTGGCGATGAAGGGCTGAAGACAGTGGGGCTTGTTGGGCTGGCTTCCCTACCGGGCACTTCTCCCTGTCTCCTTTGTCTTCCTTGCGTTTCTTGGCATTTTTTCTTGCGTCGTTGAGAACCGCACGAGAGAATGAGCTATATTAGAGGTGTTCGCACCTTGCCTGCCTCACGAAAGTTTGTCTGGATGCTCTGCTGTGTGCTGTTGCATGTAATGCTTTTCTTCTTCGTAGAAAGAGACTCAAAGTCAAGTCACATATGTGTCACCTTCCAGCAGCAGAGGAGGAAGATCACCACATCCCATCTCCCCCCGCCCACTTCCCTCTCAGGGGCACACCCACCCCTAGATCTGGACACGTGGAATGTTCTCTCCTGGTTTTGTTTGTTTGAAACAAAAACGGGGTGACTGTATTCTGGACGTTGCTTCTGGTGCCATGGGCCTCCCGCCCCGCCCCCCAGCCTGTGTGACTGTTGATCTCAGGTCGGCTGTCGTTCCTGTTGTGGGTGGTGGTTAGGTGGTGGTCATGAGCAGTGTCACAGGGCCATCTTGGCCCATTGTCCTGGCTGCTGATTTTTTACCAGGGGAGTCACCGCTGTCCCCTCCCTTGGTGACACATTCGGTTACCTCCTGCCTGCTCGGTGGCCAGAGGCCTGTTCTGGCGGGGGGTTGCCAGTGTGCTGGGACATAATTCCGCTGTCGTCTGTGTTTCTTTGGTAGTGGGGCTGAGCCTATTTTTATGTCTTCCTCTGACATAAGTTTTTGTGATCTTTCCTCTGACTTGCTCATTGCGGTCTCAGAGTGCTGTGTTGATTGGTGATTCTTATTCACTCCTTTAGCTGTGGTCACCGTGCACGGTGGAGGACTTCCCTCCGGGCGGCTGGACGCAGTGTTACAGAGGTGGCGAGACCGTGGACGCAGCTAGTGCTTGGTGCCCTCTGTTTGCCTTGCTCTGGCCACTGCATGGCGGGAACACTCCAGTTTCCTGCTCACGGCCATGCTCGCCGGAGGCTTTCCCTTGTCACCTCAGTTCTGTTAGTTTCAGAGACCGTCCCTCGCAGGGTGTGTTCAGAGGCCCAGGCACCCTCCTCTCCTGCAGCCAGCCTTCTTGTGCCCCGGGGATATTCGGGAGCTGTGGTCAGATGCTCCCTCGGGACACACTGGAAGAGGAGGCCCAGAGAGGTCGAGTAGCTGCTGGGGATTGATGTGCCCACTCCGCTCTGGAGCCCACCAGCCCACTTGCCAAGGCCTCTGGCAAGCTGACCCCACTCCTGCCCCCCCGCCCACCTGCCTTCCAGACCTCCTGACACGGGCTTGAGCTGCACACCTGCTGTGTTTCTGAGCTGAGGGGGCGTTTGCGGTGGAGAAAGCAGGTCCAGACCATGCGGCCCGCAGTGGGACTTAGTGGCAGCTTACTGGGACTTGGAGCAGGACGAGGGTTTGAAGGAGCGGCTGTGAGCAGAAGGGGCCGGTGTCCACCAGAGGGCGCAGGTGATCGTGCAGGTGGGTCTGGGGCCAGATGGTCCCCATGAAAACGAGTGGGGTCACAGTGCTGGAGAGAGCCACTGTGTGTGTGTGTGTCTGTTACGTTATGTTACTGGTCCTTGCCCTGCTGCCCCACATGCCTGCTGTGGGCTCCTGGGAGCCAGAGGGGTCCTGTGGGTGCACACTGGTGCAGTGTCCTCCCCGGGAGCCTGGAACCGACCGAACGCTTGGTGGAAGTTGCACTGCAGAATAGCCAGCCTGCCTCCAGAGTGCACGCACCTGCCCCAAGGACGAGAGGCCTCAGGGCGTGCTGCTGCCAGCAGGACCACCTGCACGGTGGCTCACCTGCTGTCCCTGCCCCTCCCCCACAGCCACAGGAATGTCATGTACTCCTACGTCTGCCAGCGCTGGGGGGCATTGGCAGTTCGGTCTTGGACTCTCTGCCAGATGAAAAAGGTCTTTTATTGTCCTCCCTGGTCCACCTTTGAGCTCGTTTATTTTAGCCCCCTCCCTCCCCCCCCAGTTTTGTTCGGGAGATTCTAGGCAGCCTGTGACTACCCCCTGCCTCGTAGCACCTGTCAGTGTGGTGGTCTTCAGGGGAACATGTCCATTTTGTGCTTGTGTTGGGTTCCCCGCTGGGCTCTGAGCTCTGCAGAGCAGGTGCGTGTTCGTCCCTGGCTGCATGCATGTGACTAGCCGTGTCTGGCTCATAATAGGTGCCAGTGTTTGAGTACCTTTCTAAGGGGGCACCAAGAGGAGGGGTCTGCATTTTGCCACATGGTTGACCTTGAGTTAAGTATTTGCTTTTCAGGGTTCTTTTTTTTTTTTTTTTTTTAAACAGAGATAGACAGCGTAAGTAGGCAGGCGGCAGACAGAGGGAGAGGGAGAAGCAGGCTTCCCGCCGAGCAGGGAGCCCGATGTGGGGCTCGACTCCAGGACCCTGGGATCATGACCTGAGCCGAAGGCAGACGCTCAACCGACTGAGCCACCCAGGCGCCCCCAGCTTTTCAGGGTTCTTCATGAAGATAGTAACCCTGTTCAAAGCTTACTGTCCACTCGTGCCCACTCTCCCATGAGGGCCTGGGGCCAGGGGCCAGGTCACTGCCAAGATAGGAACTCTGCCTGTGGCTGCAGTGGGAGGTGGGGTAGGGACCTCCCTGGGCCACACAAGCATTCTCCACGTGGTTTCGGAACTCTGTGCAGGTGGACTGTGGATAGCGGCAGTTGAGGCTAGTCAGAGGGGACCCCCTTCCTGAGCAGGCATGTTGAGCCTTCCCTGCCTGCCACACTCCTGCTGTGCAGATGTGAGACCCAGTTAGCAACCTCAGCCAGGCTCTGGGTTGAGGGTCCCGACAGGTTTGACAGGTCTGTGCTTTGCCCTTGGCCTCTGAGCGCACCTCCCTGGAGACAGCGGTGTCTGTTTGGAAGCCTTGGGCCAGGAATGGGGTATATAGCCCATGTCCTTGGACAGGGAACAACTCGCTGACCCTCAAGGTAGGGTCAAGCCCATGGTGTTCTGACTGTCTGCGCATACGGGACAGAGGGAGGGGTTATCCCGAGGTGCGGACTGGGCTGCCTGGGGGAGGCCAGCAGGGTGCATTTCCCCTGAGGCTGGCCGGCCCTACCGCTGAGTACAGGTGCGTCCAGGTGGGGCAGGGGCTGCCTCTGTGAATCCACTGAGCTGGGTGGAAAGTCCTGCTGACAGATGAGTAGGACTGACAATGCCAGCAAGCTCCTTTTTGTGCCGGAGGCCCTGGGCCCCACACGGGACCCAGGGAAGGGCATGGACCAGCACTAGCCAGGCTGCCCAGACGCCTCACCACTCCCCTCTCAGACACATGGAGAAGTGGGTGTGGCCTCAGTTGGTAGGTGCTCCTGAGGGTCTTTAGGAAGGGGAGAGCATAGTGGGTTCTCGAGGGAAGGGGAGCCAGGAGCCATCTGCCTGCATTCCGGGTTGCACTTGGCCCTGATGCCTAAATAGGACACACTGGACTTCTGCATGGACCCTGTTCCCTCCCCAGCCCTGCTGAAGTGAGAGCCAAGGGAACTGTGGAAAGGCAGAAGCCCTCAGAGACAAAGATGGGGGATGGGATGATAGTAGATGGTTTTGGAACCATCTGGTTTTGGAAGCTGGGACGGCTGCTGGTAGACTGGGTGCAGACTCAGCAGAGCTGAGACCTGGCCGGCGGGAGACCAGCTGTCCTGAGGAAGCTCAGAATGGCTTCTGACTGGTGGAGTCTAGGAACTTCCCAAGGGGTAATTGGAGGTCTGGAGGAGTATTTCAGAAGCGGCTGGACCACCCCCACCCCTCCTGAGGGCATGAGTCACAGGACTATGCACCAGGGGGCACTGTCAGGCAAGGAAAGCCTTGAGAACATCCTACAGCCATGGTGTTGAGATCCCCCTCCCCACTCTCGGTCTGTCTCCAGGACCCCACCCTCCAGGCAGAAGAAGGAGAGTCTGAGCAGCCTCAGAGAGAAGACCTGCAGAGCCTGACATGGGGGCATCCCCCATGCTCCCACCAGGGAGTCAGATGGCCCCCAGTGAAGCACATGGGACCGTCAATGCTTTCTTCGGTGCCTCCTTTGAAATGGGACTGGACAGCCAGGGACCCGCAGACACGTTGAGGAATGCCTGAGCTAGATAGGGAAGGAAGGAAAAGGGCACACACTCTGAGCAAGCACGTAAAGCAGGGCATCACTCATCTCCTCAGAGGCTAAAGACTCTGTGCCCCGAAAAGAGTAGATGCCACAAAAAAGGAACATCCAAAGAATTAAAAAGAATGCTTGGAAATTAGAAATGCAAGAGCAAATTAAAAGGCCAAGGGATAAGAGGTAAGATTGGGTGCATTTCCCAGCAAGTAGAACAGAAAGTCAGGGATGTACCCCGGGAGTGCAAGAGTGTCAGCGCCCGAGCAGCGAGCAAAGAGCCACAGAGGAGTTCCAGAAAGAGCAGGAAGCAGAAGGAGGGTGTTATCAAAGCAGCTCAGCCTGTTTCCAGAACTGCAGGCTGTGAGTTCGCATTGAATAGGCTCATCCGGTGCCCCACACAGGGAATGTCGCTTGTTCCCACAACATTTCAGAACACCAGGGATAAAGAAAGGATTCTGAAAACTTCCAGAGAGAACAAGACAGAACAAAACACCAGGAATCCAAACACAAATTCCAACCCAGAAATGAGAAAATATAGTCTTCAAGATGCTGTCAGAAAAGGATTTCCAACATGGGCTTCACATCAGACAAACCATCAGTCATCTGTGAGGTTAGGATAAAAGTCTTCTCACTTGCATGTTCTGAAACAAAGGATTACTTCCATGCACCCCCTTTTAGGAAGTTTCTGAGAAGACCTGATGCTGAGGGGGAGGAGGGGCAGCCCTGTGGACAGCTGGGGAGCGGGTGTGGTCCGAGTTTGGCACCACCGGGGTGGGACATCTGCCCACAGCTGAAGGACAGGGCTGAGGCTTCGCTGCCGGGGTGGCTGGCAGGAAACCACGGGGAGCATAATGAGGGGCACTTTGGGGTCGTTCAGGGGGGCTTGATCCAGTCCCCCGTCTTGGTTGGGCCCCGTCCTCCTATTCCTAACTTTCCTCATTAATAATTCCTGGCTTCAGGTTTTCAGAAAGCCGCATTAAACCTAGATCTGGGTGAGTGGTGTCAGCATGCCTGTCCCCCCTTTTCACTGTGCGTGCTGCTTAGTTTCTGAAGACGTGTTTTTGGGAAGAGGCAGGAACAGCAGAGGGAGGCTCACCCACAACCCCAGAGGTCACCGCGAGGTGGTTGTAACGGAAGTCCCCTGGACGCTGGTGGCTGCCCTGTCTTCTCGCCCTCGGCTCAGTGGGTCCAGTCGGCCCAGAAGGCCCGGCTGTGTGTGCAAGCATGTGCATGGCGGGGGGCGGGGGGGGGCGGGCAGCATCCATACCTGCCCACTTCTCAGGTTCCCCAGGGCAGTTGGATGAGTGTTGACAAGGGCATGGGTTCTTGTCGGCATTTCTCTCCCTTTGGATACTACCTCCTTGTGCCCTCCACGGCCACCCCCTGTGATGTTGTGCCTACAGAGCCTGTCCTGGGTGCTGCCCCTCCGGTCTCTCCTTGGGCCTCGAGCTCACCTGCTGTACGTGTAGCAGTGAGTTAGTGGTTAGGGTTAGGGCTCCTCCTGAGTGCCGAGCAGTCCGAGGTGTGGCGGCCTCGACAGGGGGCCTGCGTTCTGCAGCTGGTGGCCAGTGGGGGGTCGTCTTCCCATTGTGGCCAGAGCTCCTTCGAGCGCTTCCAGGTCCTCCTGCCCCGGGGGCTAGTTAGGAGGGGCATTGTCCTGGGGTGCCCGGTGCGTGTTTCGCTTGTTGGGAAACTGCCAAAGGTTTAGCTGCGTCTCATTTTTAAAAATCTTTATTAGGATGTACATAGTGACTTTTTTTTCAATTATAAGAGTAAGATAACTGAATATTTGGAGAAATGGGAAAAAATCACCTTTTATCAGCATCTTTTTTGTTGGCATTTTCATGTATGACTTTATCCAAAATTACAGTAACTTTTCTTTCCCCTTCTGATTATATGGGAAATTTCAGTAATGCATAAATTTATAAAGAAAGTGAAATCTACATCAAATCTTGCCCCCAAGGAGCTGCTCCGGGCAACACCTTCTGGCACCTTCCAGTTTCCCTGTGCCGTGGCCCATCCATGCTGGCGCGCACCCCGTGCAGACACACTGCGGCCACGCCGCGCCTTACCAGCCAGGCCCCCGTGGACACGGGCTGAGGCAGGTTCCAGCATCTTTGTTTCAAGCAGTCCTTCTTTCTGTTTCCTTACTTGTAAGTTGTTCTGCGTTTGAGTATTGGTGATAAATTCCTAGAAGTAGACTTTCCAGTCACAGGGTCTTCTCACTGTGCATTCCAGAACATTTTGTGAGGCAGCCTGTGTCTGGGGGGTTCAGGTGAGCCTCCCCAGCACTGGCTGTCCTTGTCCTTGATCAGAAACAAAAAAAATCATCTTGTCTTCTTCTTTTTTTTTTTTTAAAGATTTTATTTATTTATTTGAGAGAGAGAATGAGAGACAGCACAAGAGGGAAGAGGGTCAGAGGGAGAAGCAGACTCCCCGCCGAGCAGGGAGCCTGATGCGGGACTCGATCCCGGGACTCCAGGATCATGGCCTGAGCCGAAGGCAGTCGCTTAACCAACTGAGCCACCCAGGTGCCCCAAATCATCTTGTCTTCTGTGGGGTTGCTTCTGAGTTAGGAAAATTGATCTCTTCTTCTTAGTTTATTGACTATTCATAGTTTTTTTTTCCTCTTATGGTTTTTTCTTTGCCATTTATTGTTTTTTTGGGGGGGGAGGGTGGTCATGCTTTTCTTGCTGATTTGCAATTGTTCTAATTTGCATATTAGAAATTAATTCATTCAGGAGCATGTGTTAACACCGCTGCTGATGCTGGACCAAGTGCTGTCCACCAAGGTGGTCGCAGAAAATGACAGGCCCATTTCCCGCTCTCATTGAGCTCATATAGATGCAGCGGAGTCAGAGGAAGACTGTAGGGAACTGTGTGAGTTTTGGAGGGTTGAGGGTCTCAGGTGACATTTGGGCTGGGAGGGAGGAGTCTGTTCCGAGGCTTTTTGGGGCTAAGGACACAGCATGACAAGGGTTGTGAGGTGACCGTCTGTGTGTGTCCCTGGGGCCAGGCTGGCATGGCGGGCATTGGGCAGGGGCACACATCATGTGGGGCCTCGAAGACCCTTGAGAGTCCGTGAGCCTTCACAGCAGTTGGGGTCCTGGGGGACTTCGAGCTAAGAAGGGAGATGAACAGGCAAGCCTTCTGAAGACTGGGGTGGGGGGCCACAAGCAACTCCCATGCTGAGGAGGCACCAGGGCAGGAGGCCAGGCTCCTGTCTGGACCCTCTGTCCCCAGGTCGGCACGCTGTGCTGAGTGTCTCCTCCCCACGGCTTCTCTGAGCCTCCCCCTGAGGAATCTGAAGTATGGGCCTCGGCATGTCAGACTCTGGCTTTCCTCTCGCTTTCTGGAACTCCCATACCTGATGCCTTCCTCCTCATCTCAGAGAAGAAAACAGCACTTCCAATTAGAGGGGAACGTGCTGTGGGGGAGCAGGCAGAGGGGGAGGGGACCAGGGTCCCTTTTCCCAGCACAGCCTCGGCCTTCCCTTCTGCACCTGTCAGGGCCGGGCCTGTCCCAGGCCCCACATCCACAACAGGATGTGGACGGTGCTCGGCCACAGGGTGGCTGCCGGCAGTGCTCTCGTATGGATGGAGTTCTGGGGGTTTGTGATCCTCATGCTCCTATTAACGGGGTACCCCAGGTGCCACTGGCTTTGCCTTGTGAGGCTATTGGGCCAGCTCGGTACCTCCTGGCGCCGTGTCCTCCCTAGACCTGCGCTGTGCAGTGCTCTTGGGCTGTATTGTGCAGGGCTGTGAGGGGCAGGCTGACCCTTCAGCTGACTGACTGGGGGTGCTGTGGGGGAGAGCTCGTCCCCACCCCCCTTTGGCTCCTTGGCCTGTGCCTGTCTCAGAGTAACCCCATCTCTGGAAGCTTCCCTCTGTGCTTCCACGATGTAGAGGTGGCCTTCTGTTTCTCTCCGGCATTTTTCTAATGAAAGGCTGTTCCTTCTATTTCAGTGTTTCAGGGTGGGGGGCAAGCTTGCCAGTGTTTGTGCTGAAGTCCCTGTAGGGAGTAAGGGCACTGGGAGGGGCCGGGCACAGGCGGCATCTCACTGGGCTCTGCTCCCCTCCCATGTGGCCTCCTAGCCTCCTTCCTGGACTGAGCCTGGGCTAAATCTTGCAGCCCAGGCTTTTATACCAGTGGGGAGGGCGGGGCGACGTGGCAGGACCCACAGTGCCCTATTCTTAGGCAGGCTGGGCTGCATGCCTGCTGGGCTTGTAAAGGCTAGGGGGTGAAGAGGGGCAGTCACCTGTCCCCTGCCTTGAGCATACTGGCCTTCCTGAGCCCATGCACTCTCCCGAGGGAGTCAGCGCTGGTGCGCCTGCCCCTTGTCTGTAAACACCACGTCTGGCACTCGCCTGGGCTCTGAGGTGGGCAGGGGAGGGCAGGGGCACATGGGCTTTGCTGCTCTAAACAGAGTGGTGCTGTTGAGTCAGTGGGTCTCAGCCAGCCTGCCACGAGCAGGCCGCCTTGCTTATGCCCTGGCCAGCGGGCGCTTGTCTTGGCAGATGCCAGTGTGGGGGTCAGGAGGGAAGACTTGCCAGAGGTGCCTGCCACGTGGCCTGGACGCCCCTGCCCTCTGTGGTCAGCGGTGGCCAGGGGCCAGGCAGGATGACTAGGCAGGCTTCAACAGCCACTTTCATTGTTTGGAGCTTGGCTTGACTTGAACTTGGAACAGAACGATTTTGGTGGTGTGGTGGTGCATTTCTCTGCTTTCTGGATGTGTGCTAATATCCTGGCGCCCAGCCCTGTGTGGGCCACAGCCTACCTCCTCTTCCCATCCAGGCGGCTCTTTCGGCCGGACCTCACACCTGCTCCCTGGTGACCTGGTAATCCATGGCTGCCCTGGTGCTGGGCTCCAGGAGAGCACTTGACCTCCAGCCTGACCCCTGCATGTCTTCCTCGCCTGCCACCCAGAGGTTCTTCCCTGACCACCTCAGCCTGGTTTACAGGGGTGTTGGGCAAGTGTGTGAGGAATGCAGGGTGAGCCCCGCTTGGCCATGGGCCCAGGCCTGGCCCCAGCTCTCCTCCAACCCCCGTGTCTACATTTTTGCCTTGCCCGAGCAGCTTTGGCCCCCACTCAGACGCCAGTACCAGGGTGAGCCTTGGAAGGGGCTCCTGTTTTCCGTGGCCAGTGTGCATAGGAAACGGGTATCCTGTGTTGGGCATTTCCTCTCTTTGGTGTGAGATGCAGCAGTGGTGGGTTTGGGGCTTTCTCCCTCCTTCCTCTCTCTGCTGCTGGGGCTGGAGGGGAGCAGCACAGCTGTGACAAGGTCACCCGGGGCCAGCTCTCTGCTCGGACAGCTGCTTTCCTTTCCAGATGTGCGCGTCCCCTCTTGGGGGGTGGGGGTGGTTCAGAGCAAGGGCTCTGGAGCAGACTCCCTGTGTCAGATCTCTGTCCCAGGGGATGTCCAGACACCTGGAGGGCGAGCGCACCGTGCTGGGGGGGGCTGCTGTTGCTGCGGACTTGTACGCAGGCATCACCCCCAGACACGGCGTCGCCCCTCGTGGCAGAGGCAGTGGGAATGGGCTGGGGACGCTGAGTCCCAGGGCTCCAGTGGCTTGTTCTTTGCCGCCCTTCCCCTCTTGTGTGCGCGGGGCTCGGGGAAGCCTGTGAAGGCTCTTTCTACCCAGCTCAGGGTGCGCCAAGTTAGGGCCTAGTGGCCTGGCGCATGCTGAGCCACGTCATGGGTCCTGGCCACTTGTGTGCAGGGGCACCTGCCTCAGTGGACCTGGCCCACTGTGGGCGGGATTGTGCCTCTGTCCTCTGTCCTGGACAGTGTGGAGTGGGGACCTCGGGCCGCAGGGCACTGGGTCAGCCCTGCTCCAGTGGCCCTGACCACAGGAAACCTGCCCCGAAGCCAGCCACCACCTCCCAGCCCAAAGCCCACTTCCTCTCCTGTCTCAGTCCTCCTACTCCCACTGCTGATGAGGTTCCAGCCTGGTTTTAGTTGTGTGACGACTCAAGCTTTCCCTCTTTCTGAACCCACGTGGGTGGTGACCGCCACGACATCGGCTGTCCGAAAGAACAGAAGTAGCATTCTTCGGGTCCCTCCCTAGCCGGTTCCATTAATGGGGGCAGCAAGCTCCCTGCCACAGAAGGTTTGCTTACATTCCAGGGGAGGAGCCTGGTGCGGTGGATGGGCCCTGCCTGGCCATGCGTGCTGTTGGGGGGCTGCTGGGCCCCCGGGTGCGGCCCTGGGAAGGGGGTCGCCGGGGGCTGGCTGGCTGGCAGCTTCTCTCCAGGCCTCACCGGCTGCTGGGCGGGTGGGACCTTCCCCTAGCGTGGGCAGAGCCACTGGTGCTTGTGCAGAAAGGGGCTGAGAAGACGGGGCCGCTGCCCAGTGTACAGACAGGGCATCACAAACACTCCGTGTGAATAGTTCGTCACCACGTAGCACGTGGGGAGAGCAAAGTTGCAAGTGTGTCTGCTTGTGGCTTTCAGATGAATAGACCACATTGCCGCCCACGACGTCCCGGAACCGGAAAGGGGCAGCATGCAGAGGCCCTCGCGGCCCTTCCCGTCCGCACCCCCTGACTCTAGATTGTGCACCGCGTGTCTGAGACCCACAGCGCCACTGTCCCCCTTGGTCCGTGGCTTCATGCAGCCTCCACTGTGTGGGACTCGAGGTTGGCGTCCCAGGCAGGAGCTCCTCCTTCCCTGTTGGCACATGGTGTTCTTTGTGTGTGCGTGCCTCCGATCAGTGAAGAGCACGTATTTACATTCGTCAGGACTCGCCAGTCTGAAGTGTGCACTTTGATGTGCTCTGACAGACGTGTGCCGCTGTCGGACCCCCTCCCCCCACAGTGACGCTATGGAACATTCGATGCCCCTCTGCCGCACCCTTGGCCACCACTGCCCTTCTCCCCGGCACGGTTGTTTTGTTCTTGCTACGATTCGTGTCCACGGGATCGCAGAGTGTCGAGTGTTTGGGCTCTGCCTCTCTCATGGCACTGATGCTTTGAGATCCGTCGGGTTGTTGTGTGTATCTGTACTGCGGTCCTTGTCGTGGCTGAGCTGTAGCCCCTTCCGCAGATAAGACACAGTTTGCTTAGCCGCCTGCCGTTGTTGGCATCTGGGTCGCTTTCAGCAGTTGGCGATCGCCAGCAGCGCTGCCATGAACCGTCCCGATCCCGTCTTCGTCTCTCCCGCAGAGGCCGTAGACCTTCTGGGTCGCATGGGAGGTGCACGCGTGAGCGGGGAGGACTGCATTGCTCCTGAAGCTCCCGCCCCTTCCGCTCCCGCCAGCAGCGCTCGCCTCTCAGTGGCCTCTTCAGCCCTCGTAAGCACACGGACCCCCCAGCCTGTGGGAGTGGGGTGCTGCCTTGTGGTTTCCCTGCTGACTGATGCTGAGCGGCTGCTCACGTGCTTCTCAGCCCTCCTTTCCTTCTTTGGGGAAAGTGTCTTCTCAAATCCCTTGCCCACTTCTTTTTTTTTTTTTTAAAGATTTTATTTATTTATTCATGAGAGACAGAGAGAGAGAAGCAGAGGGAGAAGCAGACTCCCAAGGAGCAGGGAGCCCGATGTGGGACTCGATCCCAGGACCCTGGGATCATGACCTGAGCCAAAGGCAGACGCTTAACCATCTGAGCCACCCAGGTGCCCTCTTGCCCACTTCTTAATGGGGTAGTTTGTCTTTCTGTTTTAGAGTTTTGAGAGTGCTTTATCTGTTGTGGACGAAAGTCCTGTGTCGCTTTGCAGTTTGCTCATCCTCTCTTCCAGTCTGTGGCTCATCCGTCATTGTCTTCTAGGGACTGCGCTGGCTGTTCTCCGTGTGACACTGAGGTCTTGCTCCTGCTGTTTCCCAGAAGACTTTCCAAGCTGGCCCGTGCTCCTTTCTGTGTGTCACGCAAGCTCCAGGGGGGCCAGGGTCAGGCAGGCAGGGTGCCAGGCTGGGTGCGAGCACCTGTCTGTCTCTGTGTCCTTCTCAAGGTAGCAGGTGTGCACACAGCGAGGCTGGGAGGCAAGGGGAGAGGAGTTCTGACACCAGCCGTTTCACTGCGTATGCTTTTGGGCTTTATGGATCCATTCTCTGAAACTGTTTTTTGCACCCTCTTTGGATGTGGATATACCGGCAATGGAAACACTTGAGCCAGCCAGGAGCCTGGTTGCCAGGTCCCTTGTCTTTACAGAGACATCAGGGCTCATCCAGTGTTTTGAAATTTTTATTTATTTATTTATTTATTTAATAATTTTCAGGGTTTTATTTATTTACTTGACAGACAGAGTGAGAGAGGGAACACAAGCAGGGGGAGTGGGAGAGGGAGAAGCAGGCTCCCCGCCGAGCAGGGAGCCTGATGTGGGGCTCGATCCCAGGACCCTGGGACCATGACCTGAGCTGAAGGCAGATGCTCAACTGACTGAGCCACCCAGGCGCCCCTGAAAATTTTATTGCTTCTTGTGCCAGTTGGACAGAAATGCCAGGAAAGCAGACAAAGGGTAGGGTGAAGTTAGCATGGTAGTGACCCTTCATCTCAGCTGGAAGGCTCTCAGGAGCATGTCCTCATGCCAGAGGCATCAGTCATCGAACTCTGTCTGCGGGTTGTGTTAAGAGCTCCCTGGGAAGATGACAAGATGAAGTCATAGCCAATGAAACAGTTCACGGGAGAAGTGAGAAAGTGCTTGCGTCCTCACCGTGTTCCTGGTGCTGGGACACGGCCATTCACAAATCTGGTGGTGCCCGGGTTTCCTGATGTGAGTCCTGGTGTGGCCATGGGGGGGAGGGGCATGACCAGTAAGCTGTGTGCTAGCAGAGAGCGAGGAGAACAGTGGGGGTTGACCGTGGTGGCGAGGGGCGGCGCCTCTGGGAGCTGACGAGTGAGAACCCGAAAGGTCAGGAGAAAGAGTCGAGGGAGGGCAGGAGTGCCTCAGCCATGAGGTGCCTGGGAGCTCCTGCTCTTAATGGCATGGTCAGGGGCTGGCGTGGCCCAGCAGTGCAGGGGTCACGGCTGGGGAGGTGAGGGCAGGAGCCTTAGGAAGAAAGGAGCACAGTTGCCTAGTGGTCCCATGCGTGCACGCACACACACATACTTGTATACACGTGCGCGCACAACTTACATAGATCCATACGTATAACTGCCCACATACACACTCACACAATTCACATGTAATGCACACCCACCTACATACACTCACATTTGTACGTGTGTACACACACGACTCATGCAGTCACACACACATACACACAAGTGTACACTCACGCATACAGAACTCACGTGTAATCATATACACGCATACACACACACAGTCACAGATACACACTTGGGCACGCATATGCAAATATATATACACTGCTTCACAATATGTGGCCTCTGGAGGAGTCCTCGTGTGGGCTGGACAGTCCAGACTCTTGTCTTACATAGAGAAAAGCAGTAGACACAGTGGATTAATGGCTGGAAAGCTTTCTTGGTCCACTCGATTGGGGGTTTGCGGAGACATTTTTGTGTTCATGCACCTGGCATCTGCCCTGTATAATGTCTTTAAGGGGTTTGTATGGATCTTCTTCATCGTGGGTTTTCTGGGTGTAAAAGGGGTATGAAGGTATCCACTCTGGTTGCCTCGCTGGGTTAGGAGGACCTGTTGAGATCATGCACGGGGGGCAGTGCCCGGAGAGTTCTGGTGTGCAGATGTTCTGTTGTTTTGCCTGGGCTCCTTCTGGGAGCCAGCATTATGCCAGCTATTCTGGATCTAAAAATAGTGATAATCCTGTCTCTGGCCTTCCAGGCCTCTGAGGGGGTTCGGGGCTCTCCACCGTTGCTGTTCAGTGCCGTACAGGTTCTCTCACCCAGGATGCCAGCGTGCCCTGAACTATATATCGTGACTCGCCTTGTTTCCGAGAGGGCAGGCAGGGTCACAGGTCTGGAGCGGCCGGAGAGGGCGTCAGAGGAGCTGCTCCCAAGGCCCGGCCCTTCTCTGAACCCTGCTCCCTCCTTCCAGCAGGCCTAGGCCGGCCTGTGCCCCCGGAGACACTGGGGAGAAGCCCCCACTCTTTCCCTGCTCGAGGGCCCCTTTCTGTGCAGTGGTGTCTATGCCTCCAGCTGCTGACGGTGGGATCTGCCTGCTTCGAAGGCCGCTGCGGTCCGTAGAACCAAGGTCCAAGGCAGAATGCGTGTTTTCTGAAATACCCAGCTCCTCTCTCTCCCTGAGAGGTGCCTCCTTTCCTACAGGCCCTTTGATAACCAGGAAGGAGGGAGAGCCGCCTGTCCGAAAGGTCTGGTGAGCAGGCGCTTCTTTCTTGTGGGGCTGAAGTCGGTGGCAGCCCGTTCTGGATTTCTTCCTGAGAGTGCTCCCTCCAAGCGCGAGGCTTGTGAGGAATGGTCCTCGCCAGCCAGGCTCGTCAGGTGGGGCCTCTTCTCCTGCCGGGTGCAGCCCTCACTTGGGAACAAAGCAGTGGGACAGCAAGGAGGCAGCTCTGGTGGCTCGGTGCCCCTGGCCTGGGTGGCCTGAGACGTCTGAGTGTGAGAAGGTACTCCACCTGTGGAGGGGCTCACCCGCCTTTGGAACCGCACGGGGCTGGCCACGTCTAGGCGGTGCTGGCTGAGCGCGCCCTTGTGCTCTGGGGGCCTTGCTCCGCTGACCAGTGCCTGGACAGGTTGCTGCATCCCTGTCTTCAGGGCTGGACGGGGCTCTTGTCAGGGCCGCTGGACCGAGCCGAGGGTTCTGTGCCTCCACACAACAGCAGACAGATGTCACCTGAGGTGACAGTTCCAGCACCATGGTCACCCAGGGCCTCTGGGCGGCTCTGTGGCAGCCTGGGGGCAGCCCTGTTAGCTGAGCCCTGCACTTGCATCCGCTCCTGTCCTCTGCCTCTCTCGTCCTGTTGCCATGCCCCGGGCCGCCTGCCAGCCCATCCCAGACTGGCCGTCCCGCCTTCTCCACACAGGTCAGGCCTCTGCTCATGGCTCTCCCACTCGCATCCTTCAGGGGTTCCCACATGCCTCAGGCACAGTTCAGACCTCAGCCTCGCTGCCCCCTGTCTCTTTAGCCCTCTCCACATGGCTCTCCTCTGCACACCGTCCTTTTCAGGGGTCTGCATGGGCTATTCCCTGCACAGATTCTTCTTTTCCTTGCCCTCCTGACTCCTCTTCCCTCAGCCCTCACCCGTCTGGACCCTTGCCCACAGCATGTTGGGGTCGGGTGCTCATGTGTGCTCGGGGCTAGGTGAGCTCACTCACTGCCCCACTCAGAGCTCCGCTAGGCGCTGGTGCACCTTTATGGACTGAGTGAAGGGCATGGATGTGCAGAGCCTGTGGGTGTGGACAGTGCGCCTCTCTCTCTCTCTCTCTCTCACGTACCACACGTAAGCTGTGTGCACTCCTTGGACAGGCTCCCTGAGGAGGTGGTCCCGTTTGCTGGGGAGCAGTATTCTGGCCTGAGGCTGCATTGTGGGTGTGGAGGAGCCAGGGGGGGCCTCAGCAAGCCCACTGCCACCATGCAGTAACGCTCTGCTCGGTGCTTAGGGCACCCTCAGCCTGGCCACGTGTCTGCTGCCTGTAGTAGATGTTGGCACATGGAGAGCGCGCCAGGGGTCAGAATGCCAGTGTTCACAAATGTGAGCCCCGCACCCCCAGGAGCTCGCAGGGCATGTTGGGGGTGAAGCCACCTTCCCCACATTGGCAAGCAGCACACATGCTGTCCTGTCCAAGTCACTGTGCAGTTAAAGGGGTGTGCGGACACCTAGGAGGCCGCCGCTTACGCCTGGATTCTTCTGGGGCTGAATGTCAGGTCTTCCTCCCTGTGGCAGTCCTGTGGAGGACAGGCTTTCATGGTGGCCTGCAAGGCCTCAGGTTGGTGGCGGGCAGAATGCACACACGTGGGGCTGTGTGCAGTTGGGGGGGATTGGGGTTTTCGGTGGCAGGCAGCAGAGCCCTGATGGGGTGCGGGTCTTCTCCAGAATGACCACATCAGAAAGACCTCTTTCTGTCCTCGCTTCCGTATTTAACAGCGGGCTGGCCGGCGCGCCCCTCTCCACACATGTTCTTTTTGTGCCCCCCCGTGTGCCAGGCACGCTCTCCGGGTATGGAACGTAGCGCTGAGGAAGCAGCATGCACCCCAGCCCCCCGATCTGGCATTTCCTGGGAGCGGGCAGGGCCAGCCACGCATTTCTGTGCGGCTCAGCCCAGCCCGGCACAGACTGGCCCTCTGTCCACACTTGTGGGAGGGGCGGGGGGGAGGGTGGCGCCCACCCAGCGCCCTCGCTCCCTCCTGGCTCCCAGCACGTTTGCAGAGAGAATCACTGTCCTGTCGTGGCCGCCCCGTGTCCCCCATCGTGGAGGGAGCAGCGAGCACGCACAGGCCCCTGGCCAGGCCTGGATGCTGCGCCAGGGGCATCTGCATGGTGCTGGCACGGTGTGGCGGTGCCCTTGGGGCGCCTGGGCCCTGCTGCTCCGGGCCTGGGGAGGCACTGGGGGCGGAGGCAACCTGCAGGAGCCAGGAGAGGGGCCAGGCTCCTGGCCGAGCACCGGGAGGAGGCAGGGGCAGCACGCAGCTGTGCTGGAGGACGCAGGGGTGGGGTGGGGGGGCTGGCTGCGTGTCGCAGTGCCTGACCCAGAGCAGGAGTCACGGGCACTTAACGCCTCCGGCCTTGGGCCTTCTGCTGCCTTCAGCTGGAGTCAGCTTACTTCAGATGGACAGTACACCTTTCCCCTGAGGACCCTGGCCCCAGGCAGGCACTGTGGCCCGCGGGTGTCCTTCTGCATCAGCCCTCTTGTGGGGCGACATGGTGTTTTAGGGGATGTGGCTCCCTTCCAGGCAGGTGCGTGTGTTTAGAGTTGCCATCCAGCCTTGTGTGGGTGAGTGAGCACCCGGGCAGCATCCTGGGACAGAGAGAACAGACCGGAGGGGCACGGGAGGGAGGAGGGAGACCCGTCGGCCACTGCCGTCCTGCAGTGAGAGCAAGGGGGGCTTCCGCCAGGGCGGCCGGGCCGATGCGCTCTAGATAGCCCGGAGGCCCTGCTGGCGGACGGGTGTGGCGGGAGCCGGGAGAGTGGAGCACGCGTCTCCTGAGGAGCCAGGAGGGGCCACGCTGGAAGGGCAGGCTGAGTGTACGGTGCCCGTCAGCACGGGACGGGAGCTGCCAAGGTCTGCCGGCCGTACCTGACACACACTGGCCTGTACGTGTTCCCGTGCGTGTGCACAGCCAACGGCCACAGGGCCCTCTCCACAGTCAAGGACGGGGACCCACCCATCAGTCCCTTCCAGGCAACCCCGGCATGCTTCTCTCGTTACGGATTAGTGACATTTTGCGCCCGCTTAGTGAGTGAAATCCCCTCAGCGTGAGTTTGCCATTGCCCACATTGTTGTGTGTGTCGGGAGGTCGTCGTCCGTGTCCTCGGGTGGGACTCTGGCACAGGCAGGCCTAGCCGGTCCATCTGTCCACCTGCCGGGGGCCGTGGGGGCTGTTTCCCCACGTGCGCACAGGTCTGTGTACAGACACACGCCTTCTCTTCCCTGGAGGGTCTGGGTCGAACGACATGTACGTTGAACATTTTAAGGAACTGCTGAGCCGTGTTGTGCGGCAATCACGCCCCCGACCCTGGTGCCAGCCGCGAGTGGGAGTCCCGGAGTTCGCCCCTGGTCAGCCCCGGGCGCGTGCCCGCAGGCTCCACAGTCGTGGCCCTTCGAGGGGAGCGAGGCCGTGGCTCGTGTGGTTTTACGCCGCCTTTCCTCGGGACCTAATGACCTCCAGCACTTCATCTGTGCCGACTCTGCTCCTGCGGTGAGGGGGGGTCTGCTGAGACCGCTTGCCTGTTTCCTACTGGGTTTGGTCTTCTTGTTGAGTCATGGGGGGCATTAAACCTTCTAGATGCAAGTCCTCTGTCAGACATGTGCTTTAAGAGGGTGTCCCTCGGCCTGCAGCTTGTCCCCAAGCAGCTTGCTGGGCGGTGTGGGCTCACGGGGGGTGGGGGGCTGCTCCTTGCTTCAGAGCCTTTTCCCAGTTTCCATTTTGGGAAGCCTCTCTTGCCGCGTCTTCAGGTTCATTCGTCCTTGCTCTTGCTGCGTTCAGTTGGCTGTTAATCCTATCCAGAAATTCAGTTTGGATCTTTTTTTTTTTTTTTTGAAGATTTTATTTATTTATTTGAGAGAGAGAGAATGAGAGAGAGAGCACATGAGAGGGGGGAGGGTCAGAGGGAGAAGCAGACTCCCCCCCCCGAGCAGGGAGCCCGATGCGGGACTCCATCCAGGGAGTCCAGGATCATGACCTGAGCCGAAGGCAGTCACCCAACCAACTGAGCCACCCAGGTGCCCTCAATTTGGATCTTAAAGCAAGTTTTCCCTGTCTCTCCCTAACATGCTCAGTGTTTCCTGCAGCTTCTGGAGCAGGTGGGGACACAGCTGTGCTGAGCTTCGCATGTTGTCTTCATCTTCTGTCATCTGGCCATTTTGGGGTCCTTTTCCATCGATTGCTTGACTCTTAACAATGGGTTGCATTTTCCTCCTTCCTTGAAGGCTTGGCATTCCCGACTAGATGAAAGACCATGTGAGCTCTGCCTTTTTTGGTCTGCATGTTTTTGTACGTTTATAGCTATTCCTGAGCTGTGTTGCTTGGACTCCTTTTGGAAACGGTTGCTCATCTTCAGTTCTTGTCTGTGTTCTTCATTTGCTGGGGTTATGGCGCTGTTCCACGGAGAGCTAATGCTTCTCACTGCTGATGCACACCTTCTCGAGTATTACATCTGACACCATGGGCCAAGTTTTTCCACTCTGACCAGTGGCGAAGGGACTCCTTCCAGCCCCCACGTGAGCCTCGAGGACTGTCCCTCCACCCCTCCCAGGTGGCTCATACCACCCCTCGGTAGTTCCCTTACAAACACAGCCCAGCCAGTGCTCGGCCAAGGACCCCCTGGGGCCCTGAGCACATCCGTGCAGCTCTCTCCTCTTGGGTGCCCTGCCCCTCAACCTCTGGCTGCTCTGGCCTCCCCAGCCTCCCAGTGGAGACTGGTCAACTCAGGGTCCCACTGGGCTTCTCCCTGTGGTGCAGGCTTACCTTGTCAGTTCCCGTCCCCAGGGTCACTGTGCTCTATTGTCTGGGGTCTTGAAAGCCGTCACACATTTTATCCAGTGTCCTGTTGTTTCAAGCAGGAGGTAAAGTCCGGTCCCTGTTACTGCACCTTGACCAGGGTGGATGCCCTGATTGGAAGTTCTGTTTTGAGGACCTTCTGGTTTGAAAGGTGTGCACACTTAGCAAAACCGAGTGAGGTTTGAAATTGCTTTTATTTCCCCAGATTTGCTTTCTTCAGTGTGTGAAAGCAGTGGGCCCTTTGGTGGCAAAGAAAGGCAGCCCTTGGCATGGGAAAGCCCTGTTTCCGTTCGCTCCTTTGGTGTGACGTGTGCGTTTGGGGGTGGGGTGCACACTGGCTGCCCTGTGGTCCCACTGAGCTTCCAGTCACGTCCCCCGGCCACGCGGTGATCACAGTGCCAGGCCTGGTGGGACCGCCGGCTTCCCCCCCCGCCACAGCACAGGGCCACCATGGAGCACCTGCCCAAGTCAGGACTGCTGGGTTTCCAGAAGCTCCTGGAACACACGTGCAGAGCAAGACTTGACTTGCGGCCCACGCAGGTTAGAGGGACAACTCCAGAGGGTACTCGTCTCCCTCGTGCCTCCTCTGGAGGAATGGAAGTCCCCACCCAGGCCAAGCAGAGGTGGGCCTGGGTGTGAGGAGATAGGACAGGGTCTCGGCAGGAGAGACATGCCTCCCTCCCTCCTGCTGGGCAGTTCTGGGGAAGTCAGGATAGTCACCACTAGTTGTTCTTAGACTTTGCTTTAAAAGTATGAGTTTGCCCCACAAAGTGCCCCCTTCCATTTGTTGTGAAAGCCAGTGGTGCCACTGGCCAAGTGCAGACCATGCCTGGAGGGGTCCAGGGAGCACCCTCACCCCTGCCACGTGCCTGTGTGCCCCACGTCCCCCTAGAAGGCCCCACGTGCAGAGCCAGAAGCCCTTGCTGTCCGTGCAGATGTGAGGAGGAAGACATGCTTTCCGTCACCGTGGGCAAGAGTGTGGCACTCCTGACCTGGCAGAGCGGTGCCTCTGTTGGTTCTCCAGGGATGTCGCTGTGGACCTGACTTCTCGCGCACCAGTTCACACTCACATGGGCTCTGCCGTACCGTGTGTGACATCATAATGCACTGCGGCCCGGGGCTTGACCGTTCCAAGGCAGCCCCCGCGCACTGAGGGAGGGTGCTGCCAAGGACGCCATGAGCCCGGGTGTTCACGAGCAAGCCTGTCTCTTGGCTGGAGGCTGGATTCATGTCCAGATTTTAAATGAGGAGTGTGTAGTTAAGGGTGAGGTTTCAGTGGGCATGTGGGCTCTAAGCTCTGTTCCGCATTCACACCCAGTAAGACCCTAATCTTCCTGTTCTCTTCCCTTCACCCCATCACCCGAGCTACTCTGAAGCAAATTCTGGAGCCGTGACAGGACAGGATTGCGTTTCCTTAAACAGAGAGCATTTTGTTATCATATCAAAGCAGCAGTCCTTGTAATAACATTACATATCCAATCAGTGTTCATGGATTCAAGGAAAGTCCATATGTTGCAGTTCGATGACAGGTTTTATAATTCTTTTTTAGCTTTGTATTTTGAAATGATTATAAACTCACAAGAAATTGCAAAAGCAGCCCGGAGAATCCAGTGTCCCATTCAGCCAGCCACCGCACACAACTGCGGTGTAAGAGGGTGACGTTGGCACAGCACTGTTGACTAGGTTGCAGACTTGACTCGGCGAGTCTCTCAGTCCGCAGGCCCTGCGCCATCTCTGTTCTCCCTGTGGGCCCGTGGAGGAGACCCAGCAGCCACCCCGTGGGAGAGTTCAGCACATTCCTCCGTGTGTCCTGTAAGTCGTCAGCTATCCCGAGACACTAGTTGGATGGAGTTCTTCTTCTTTGGGGGTAAGACTCCTCGGTGGGGGTGGTGTCCCTCCAGTCGGAGGCTTGTGCTCTCGGGCTGTCTGTGACTTGCTTGCGGACTCTCGACCGCTGCCCAGAATCACTCCTTTGTTGGCATTACAAAGGCCCCATCGCAGCCTCCCTTCCCCGCTGGTCAGATGGAATACTTGCGTAAGGAAAACCTTGCCCTCCTCAACTAAGCAGTCTCCTTGAGGAGCGGGACAAGTGCTCACTCTGCCCTTTCATTGACTGTCCTTCAGAATAGGCTTTGGTTCTTTGCCATCCTCCAAAGGTAAACAACAAAGTGTTTTTGTGAAGAAAAGTACCGTTAGACAAAGGTTTGAACATCTCTGTTTCAAGGGTTGGGTTGTTGTCCTTCCCTGTATCCTTAAATTGCCCCACCCTTGGCCATGGAATGTCTTCAGGCTAACTCTGAGTCATGGTGACGGTGATCCTCCTGGCGTCAGACACCGTTGCAGTCCTTTCCCCTGACAGCAGGGTACACACCTGGAATCCGTGCTCGGGCACCCGCCTGGCTGCCACAGGGGCAGCGACGTGTAGAGGCCACAGTCTGGACATCAGGTGTGCTCCCCGCTTCTGAGCTGGTTATGTTTTCTTGGCCTTCTCGGTGGACAGAGGTAGAAAAGGTGTGAGTGTAGAGGACCCGTGAGTTCTTCTGGGTCCTTCAAATCCAGGTTCAGGACCTCCCCTTCATCTGCATCTCCACACCTCAAAGCCTGTTCTCAGCCATACCAACCCCCTGTGCCCATTCCACGCCAACCATACCCACAAGAGGAGCACAGAAAGCAGAAACCCCGCGAGTGGGAGCACGTGCAGGGTGGACCCTCCCGCACACTCAGCGGGAAAGGAAGCCGGTGCAGCAGCCGTGGAAAACGGCGTGGCGGTTCTCAAACAGCTGAAAATGGAGTGA
>NC_138379.1:850647-904305 GCF_054177405.1 Leptonychotes weddellii | reverse complement strand
ACTCAGGGGGACAGAGAGTGGACGGTGGGCACCAGGGGAGGGGTGGGGGTTGGTACTCAGGGGAACAGAGAGTGGACGGTGGGCGCCAGGGGAGGGGTGGGGGTCGGTGACTCAGGGACAGAGAGTGGACGGTGAGCGCCGCGGGAGGGGTGGGGGTCGGTGACTCAGGGGGACAGAGAGTGGACGGTGGGCGCCGGGGCCAGGGGAGAGATGGGGGTCGGTGACTCAGGGACAGAGAGTGGACGGTGGGCGCTGGGGCCGGGGGAGGGATGGGGGTCAGTGACTCGGGACAGAGTGGATGGTGGGCACCAGGGGAGGGATGGGGGTCGGTGACTCAGGGGGACAGAGAGTGGACGGTGGGTGCCGGGGCCGGGGGAGGGATGGGGGTCGGTATTTCATGAGGATAGTTTCCGTTTGGGAAGATGGGAAGTTCTGGAGACCATTGGTGAGGACAGCTGTACAACATTGTGAATGTGCTTAACGCCCCTGAGCTGTGCTTTTAGAGATGGTGAAGACAGGTACATTTATGTGTATTTTGCCACAATAAAAAAAGATTGTTTAGAAATGTTGATCTTTTAAATAAATTCAAAATGGATGAAAGATCTAAATGTGAGACAGGAACCATCAAAATCCTAGAGGAGAACATAGGCAGCAGCCTCTGTGACCTCATCTCTAGCAACTTCTTACTAGACATGTCACTGGAGGCAAGGAAAATAAAAGCAAAAATGAACTATTTTTTTTTTTTAAGGATTTTTTTATTTATTTATCTGACAGAGAGAGAGACAGCGAGAGCAGGAACACAAGCAGGGAGAGTGGGAGAGGGAGAAGCAGGCTTCCCGCCGAGCAGGGAGCCCGATGTGGGGCTCGATCCCAGGACCCCGGGATCATGACCTGAGCCGAAGGCAGACGCTTAACGACTGAGCCACCCAGGCGCCCTGCAAAAATGAACTATTGAGTTTTCAAGATAAAAGCTTCTGCACAGCGAAGGAAACAATCAGCAGAACTAAAAGGCAGCCTACGGATGAGAGAAGATATTTGCAAATGACATACGGGATAAAGGATTAATATCTAAAATCTATAAAGAACTTACCAAACTCAACACCCAAAAAACAAATAATCCAGTTAAGAAACGGGAAGAAGACATGAATAGACACTTTTCCAGAGAAGACATCCAGATGGCCAATAGACACAGGAAAGGATGCTCAACTTCACTCATCATCAGGGAAATACAAATCAAAACCACACTGAGATACCACCTCACACCAGTCAGAATGGCTAAAATGAACAACACAAACAACATGTGTTGGAGAGGATGTGGAGAAAGGGGAACCCTCTTACACTGTTGGTGGGAATGCAAACTGGTGCAGCCACTCCGGAAAACAGTATGGAGGTTCCTCAAGATGTTAAGAATAGAGCTACCCTATGACCCAGCAATTGCACCACTAGGTATTCACCCAGAGGTTCCAAAAATAAAGCTTTGAAGGGGCTCATGCACCCCAATGTTCATAGCAGCATTATCAACAATAACCGAACTATGGAAACAGTCCAAGTCTCTATCCACTGATGAATGGATGAGGAAGATGTAGTGTGTGTGTGTGTGTGTGTGTGTGTATTTACATGGAATAATACTCAGCCATCAAAAAGAATGAAATCTTGCCATTTGCAATGACTTGGATGGAACTAGAGAGGTTTTATTTTTTTATTTTTATTTTTTAAGATTTTATTTATTTATTTGACAGAGAGCACAAGTAGGCAGAGAGGCAGGCAGAGGAAGAGGGAGAAGCAGGCTCTCCGCTGAGCAGGGAGCCGGACATGGGGCTCGATCCCAGGACCCCAGGATCATGACCTGAGCCGAAGGCAGCCACTTAACCGACTGAGCCACCCAGGCACCCCGAGGTTTTATTTTTTTAGATTGTATTTATTTATTTATTTGAGAGAGAAAGCATGCACCCCTGGGCGGGAGGAGGATCAGAGGGAGAGGGACAAGCAGACTCAGAGTTGAACACAGAGCCTGAATCAGAGCTCTGAGGGTATTATGCTAAGTGAAATACATCAGTCAGAGAAGGACAATGATCATATGATCTCATTCATATGTGGAGTGTAAGAAACAAAACAGATGAGCATAGGGGAAGGAAAAAAAAGAGAAAGAGAAGGAAGTCGACCATAGGAGAGCTTGTTCACCCACGTGCCAGCTTCACTGCAGTGTCCGGCTGGTGGGGCCGGGAGGACCTGAGAACTGGCATTTCGGGCAGGCTCCCAGATGCTGCTGCTGCTAGTCTGGGAGCAGCTTGAGAAGCTGTGATGGAAGTGCAGAGAGGCCTGGTGGGCACCATGGGGCCTGAGCTCCTGTCTGCACCTGCACGCAGGCTTGTTCACCTCTGCAGGATCAACGTGTGGGGGCAGGGGGGCGCTGCCCTGGCCTTGGCCCACATCTCCAGATATTACCCAATGTTCCCTGGGGTAGTATCACCCCCAGCTGAGAACTTAGACTTGAAAGACACTTTGGATAGATGAGAAGTCTTCGGCTCCCCTTTCCTTTCCTTTCCTTGTGCCTCTTTGACCACACTTAGCTGTCTTAGCTCAGGCCACCAGAACGGAACACTACAGACGGGTAACATAGACAACACCCCTTTAGTCTCACGGTTCTGGAATCGGACATCAGGGTCCTGGCTGATTTGGGTGTGTTGGGGGGCTGGGGGGGTGGAGATCCCTTTCTCTCCTTTTAAGGTCACCAATCCCATCATGGGGCCCACCTTCATGATGTCATTCACCCCTCATCACCTCCCAGAGGCCACACGCCCAGACACCACCCCACTGGCAGGACCTAAGTGTAGGAATTGGGGGGTGGGGGACACACACGCATTCTGTCTGTAACAACAGCCTTCTGATGGAAAGCATCACTGGGAGTCTGATGAAAATACAGCTTCCCTGGCAAGCTCTAATGGTTTTCTGGAAGGATTTTTCAGTGTCCCAAGTGCACTGATTGATGGTGAGTCCTCCGTGGGCAGCTGTGCTTTGATGGGGGCCCGTTCACTGTGCAGTGTCGAGTCTTTCAGTTCATCTACTGCTTTCACTAAAATGCTTTATCTTCCTTTATAAAAACTTTCAGTCTTTTAAAATTGGTGTATAATTTACAGACAGTATAATGCACAGATCTCAAGTGTACAGTTAGCTGAGTCTTGACAGATGTGAACACCCTGTGCTTTACACCCCCAAGCCCAGAAAATTCTGTCCTCACCGTTTCCCTGCTGCTCCCCTCCTGAGAGGCAACCACCATTCTGATTTCTTTTCGTCGAAGATCAACCTCACCTTTTCTAGAACTTCATATAAATGGAACCGTATGGACCTACGATTTTCTTTCTGGCAATTTTTTTCTCAGCATGATGTCTGTGAGGTTGAGCACATGATGCGTCTTATCAGTGATGTTTGGCATTTGATTGCTGAGTAGTATTCGTTGTATGAATAGACCGTAATCAGTCTGTTCTTCTGTTGGTGGACTTTGGGGTTGTTTGCAGTGTTTGCTGTTGTAGTAGTGCTGCTGGGAACATTCTTGTGTGCCTTTGTGAGAACGTCGGCTTCGTTTCTCTTGGGTAAATACGTAGGCTCTGACTTGCTGGTTCATAGCGTAGATGACACGTTTATGACAAACTTCCGACTCTTTTCTCAAGTAGTTGTACTGTTGTCTACTCTCACCAGCAGTGTGTCAGAGTGTTGGTTGTTTTGCCTTCTTACCCACACTTGGGTTCTTAGTGTGTTTAATTTTAGCCAGCCTAGTGGAATCTCTTCGGAGATGGATCTAATCTGCATTTCCGTACCGACCAGTGATGCTGAGCAGTTTCTCTTGTGTTTATCTGCTATTCCAATAGCTTCCTTGGTAAAGTGTGCTGGTCTTTTGCCCCATGGGGCTTGAAGTCACGACCCCGAGATCAAGACCCTGAGCTGAGATCAAGAGTCAGACACTTAACCGACTGAGCCACCCAGGTGCCCCTTAACTTTAGATTTTTTTTGTGGCTGCCCTTTTCCAGTTGAGAATGTCCCCTTCTATTACTTTTTTGCTGGGAGTGTATATGAACATTTTGCCATGTACTGTTTCTACATCTAATTGAGATGATCATCTTTTCCCCTTTATTCTGTTAATATGGTGAATTATATTGACTGTTTTTCAAATGTTAGCTAAGCTTAGATTCCGGCAACGAACCTCTCTTGGTTATGATCTGCTACTCCTTTTATATATTGCTGGATTTGTTTTGCTAATATTTTCTTAGGGAGTTTTACATCTGTGTTCATGGATGATATTCTGTAATTTATCTTATCCTGTGGTGTTCTTATTTGGCCTCATTAAATTAGCTGGGTGGTGTTTCCTCATCTGTTTTCTGGGAAAGTTTTTGTAAGAATGGTATTCTTTCGGGCGCCTGGGTGGCTCAGTTGGTTAAGCGACTGCCTTCGGCTCAGGTCATGATCCTGGGGTCCCAGGATCGAGTCCCGCATGGGGCTCCCTGCTCAGCAGGGAGTCTGCTTCTCCCTCTGACCCTCCCCCCTCTCGTGCTCTCTCTCCCATTCTCTCTCTCAAATGAATAAATAAAATCTTTAAAAAAAAAAAAAAGAATGGTATTCTTTCTTTTTTTCTTTTTTTTTTTTTTTGAGAGAGAGAGAAAGAGAGAGTGCCCAAGTGGTGGGAGGAGAGGGAGAAGGAGAGCAAACCCCTCAAGCACACTCCCAGCTGAGTGAAGAGCCTGATGCAGGGCTTGATCCCATGACCCTGAGATCATGACATGAGCTGAAACAAGAGTCAGACGCTTAACCGACTGAGCCACCCAGGCGCCCCTGGTATTATTTCGTCTATGTATTTGGTAGAATTCACTCATAAAGCCACCTGCTTTTGGCATTTCCTTGTAGAAAGGTTCTTAATTATAAATTCAAATTTTCTATTTGTTCTTGTGTCCGTTTTGGTAACTTACGTTTGTAAAAGAACTTGTCTGTCTCATTATTGTCAGCATTCAGTGGTCTACTGCCTGTCAATCCTTGAATCATCCAGTGTATTTATTCTTGTGGTTTTAAAGTCTTTGTTACTTATAGCATCTTTGTTGTGTCTGGGTCTGTTTCTTTTGTCTCTTATTTTCCTGGCTGTGGGTAACGTTTTTTGCTCCTTCACATACGTGTGTGCATGTGTGCGCTCGTTAGACATTGTGGTGGCAAGTGTTATTAAAGCTCTGGTTTTCATTGTCCTTCCTTCAAGAGTCTGTGGTTATTGCAGTGTGCAGTTCATTTGCTGTTGGTTCAGCAGGAACCCTCTGAGGCTTGGTGAAGCCTGATGAGGGCAGGTCTAGAGAAACCTTCCGCTGGGGCTGCTGTAGCCCTGTTCTGGCGAGGCTTTCAGTGGAGGTCCTGTGGAGCCTCAGTGGAGTGCCCGCTCTCTCTCTTCTCTGGGAGGGGCAGTGCCTGTCTTCTGCCCTGACAGCCTCCACAGCTCCCCATAGCTGCTCTTTGCCAGGCCTTCGGAGGGGCCCTGCATGCCCCCATCCGAGTGGTTGGCCAGAGGCTTAACTAGCTCTGTCCTTCTTTCTGGCGTCCCTTCTCTGGGCAGCCCAGCTCGTCTGGTTCACTGCCCTGCACATTACAGCAGCCCCAGCTTTGATCCTTGCCTCCATTTGAGACTGCAGGGCCTGCGCAGGCTTCGCCTTCCCACACCCCAGCCTCCAGCAGGCAGTGGATTGCTGCTCACCCTTGGGTTCCCTGCTCTTGGGCACTGTCCTGAACCACCAGTGTATTGTCCAGCATCTGAAACCCATTGCTTTGTGTATTTCACCCAGTTAGTAGCTGCTGGTAGTGGAGGTCAGCCCGGGACCTGTCACCCTGTCATCATGCAAGTGAATGTCTCTTCGTTCCTTTTTTATCTAAAAAACTCCTCCTTTCCATCCTGTGTTTCCTGCCATGTTGGCTTTGTGTTCCTTCTGATTTAGTCTGCATTTCAGGGGCTCTCATTTATGGTTCCTCTTTTGAGTTATTTTGCCTCCCTCTTCAAATCTTTAAGTCACTTAATTTCTGAGATTGCCTAATTTGTTGGGCTATAGTTTTCATCTGTCTTGTGCATGTGTCTTTCTGGGGTTTTTTGGTTGTCAATGGAGGGCATATTGTGTCTTGTTCTCTTCTATTTCGTTGGACTCAGCCACGAAGCTTTTCCCGTGTGCTTTTTTTTTTTTTTTTTAATATTTTATTTATTTGACAGAGAGACAGCGAGAGAGGGAACACAAGCAGGGGGAGTGGGAGAGGGAGAAGCAGGCCTCCTGCCAAGCAGGGAGCCCGATGCAGGGCTCGATCCCAGGACCCTGGGATCATGACCTGAGCCGAAGGCAGACGCTTAACGACTGAGCCACCCAGGCGCCCCTTCCCATTTGCTTTTAAGCTGTCCTTGCGCTTGCCTGCACCATTAATAAAGGTGCTGGGCCCGTTTGCTTTGCTGCCTTCACAGCGTGGAGCTCCCCTGCCGTGGTTTTGACTAAGTGATTCAAACCCTGGTGGCTCCTCAGAGGTGTCTCCCTGTTGGAGGGGGGGAGGTTATAGACAAGCCAGGGGAGGAGGCTGGAGTGATCCATGGGTGACGGATCTGTCGGGGGCATTGTGCACAGGGTTATGCAGATACAGATGGGCACAGAGATGGGGATTCAGGTGTATCCTGATGCACGCGCGTCTCCCTGCCTGCTCTGTCAGCAGAGAGGACCGAGGAGAGTACCACCCAGCAGCCGAGTGTCAGGTTTTCATCTCCAATAGAAGGGACCAGGACTTCCTGGAGAAACAGCTGGTTCTGATGCCAGGGCAGGCAGTGGAACAAGGTGAGCCTGGAGCGACCTTCTAGTGCTCTGCTGTGGGCCCCGCAGGCTGGTCCTCCCCTCCCGGGGACTCTGCATCTCACCTGCCAGGGGCTGTGTGGTCATCCTGTTAGCGCCTCTCCCCTGGGCAGCAGCACGTGAGTCATGCTGACTCCCAGGGTGGCCCCGGAGACACTGTCCTGCCAGCACAGAAGGGGCCTTTTTTGTCCTGCCTCCCAGGTGGCCGGAGCGCTGTTGCGGGCAGAGGCTGCCTTGTGCTGTTGCACGTTGATCTGTCCTTTCGGTGGCTCTGGGGTGGTCCCTGCAGAGTAGCGTAGAGCTTGGACGGATGAGAAGGTCAGTAGGGCCCTTTGTGGGATGTGGCCTTCGGGGGTGGGGGGCAGAGCTGATCCTGGCAGACCTCTGGCTGTGCTCTGTGCTGGGCGGGGCTTCGCAAGGAGCGTGGGGACGGGCTGACACGGTCCCTGTGGTCAGAACTGAAACCAGGGCTGAGCAGAGCACCATCCTCTTGGAGACGTTTCATTTTTCAGTCCCTCATGGCCTCCTGTGTCTACAACAGCTGCAAAGAGGGCCTTGGGCGCTCAGCTTCTTGTACCCCCACAGGAAGGCGTTGTGGGGCTGCCCTGCAAGAGCGGTCTTTGCCCAGTTCCAGCTCAGTGCCTGCTCGGGGCGCCCTGGGAGCCAGCCAGCCTTACCTGTCCACGGCTGCCCCCGTGTGGGTGTGCTGCCAGCCCGTGTCCGTGCTCTGCAGGTGCGTGGCCAGCCTGTCTGCGCCCGGCTAGCCTCCAGCCCACCCCCTTCCGGTTTCTCGTCTCGGCTGGGCTGGGCTCGGGTAAGGGCTGTGTGCTGGCCGCCCCGAGCTCCTGGGGCAGCGCTGCTTCCTGCTCTGTGGTACCACCCCAGGGCCTTGCTGATGGGTCCTTCCCAAGGCAGGTGTCCGTCTCCTCGGCAGTGGCCTTAACCCCATACAGTGCCCGCAAGGTGCCACTTTGAAAAGGCGACTGCGACGCTCCCTCATGTACCCAGACTTGGCCAGCCTTTGCCTGTAAAGGAGCAGCTTTTTGTCTCTGCCAGGCCGGAGCCCTTCTTTCTTCCCCTGCTGTCCTCATTGGCTGGTCTCCTGGAGGGAAGGAGCGAGGGAGGGGAGGAAGGAGGGAGCGGCTATCTGGTGCCCTGGCTCCCACTTTCCTGCCCCATCTCTGCACTGCCCCACCATGCTTGGAGATCACAGCAGTCTCCCCACAGACCGAGCTCTGCTCAGCCAGCCCCCCAAAACTGGACTCAGCTGCAAAATGGTGCTCCAGGCAGTCGGCCAAGTGCTCAGGTGAACCGGGCAGGGGATGGTGGGGGCGGTCTGACTGTCCCTGGTTCCTACCCCAGGTCAGCCTGGGGAGGAATGGCTGTAATTGCCGCGCCTCCCAGCTAAGGTCCTGGCGGTGTACAGCTGCTGGGGGTGGGGGGCTGGATTTGGCCAGGAACTTCGTTTGGAGCCGGGTTTTCCCTAAATGCCTGCACTTCTGTTGCTTGGGGGAGGGAGCTCGTGCTCCTTGAGGGAGTGCGGCCCTGGCGGATCTGGATGAGAACAGGGGGCCCACCAGGGACCCATCTCCCTCTTCGTGGTTAACCACTTTTGTGGCCACGGCAGTCCTGCCTTGCCCTCTCCCAAGCCTGCCAGGGCGGCAGGGTGTGTGTCCCGTTGTCCCCAGGTGGGATGACCGGAGCCTATCCAGGAGTGGCCTTGTCCAGAGACCTGACATGGGCCATAGCTGTGGGGCTGGGGGCTGCCAGAAAAGCCACTTCTGACAGCTTTTTTAACTTCTTTTTTGACCTGCAGAGGGGTCTAGAGAAACTCACTCCACTGCCGGTTCTGTGAGTAGAAGCCTGCTTCAGGCTCTGGGTAGAGCAAGTGCGGCCTGCTGGTGGGAGGGTGTGGGGGCGGCGGGCCGCAGCAGCAGGCCGGCTGACCCCAAAGATGGGCTCCGAGGGGCGCCGACACCCGTGCTCGCAGGAGTCAGGAGCCCAGGCAGAGCCTGCGTCACAGTCGACTCAGATCTGGCTCCCTTCAGTATGAACATCTTGCACTTGCCTGAGACTTCAGTGGGTCGTTTTTAAAATTGAAAGTGAATGTCTCTTGCTTTTCCAACTGTAGCCAAAGTAAGCAGGCCTCTTGGTGTGATGGTCTGAGGGGAAGCCAGGCCCAGCTGGTGGTCGGCGTGGTGACGGAGGCCGTTCTGGAGCCTGTCTGTGGGCACCTCTGGTTTCTGCCTGTCTCTTCCATGGGGTCCTTCCCCACAGCCGGTCACCTGCGTGCCGCACGGGAGGACTCACAGTGAATTCTAAGTGGAAACCAGAGGTCCCACCTGTTAGCTGGCCAAAGCTGTCCTTTCGTAATGTTAGGGTGTGAGATTTAGAACGGCCGGCAGGGTGTGGGTGCTTTCCTCCAGGTCTTTGGTTCAAACCGGGAACGATGACCGTCACTGGGAGTGTGTAGGGAACTGTGGGTGCGTGCACTGTGGGTGAGGGCACGTCTGTGCGTGTGTGTGTGGTGGGAGAGAGCCGAATGCCGATGCGGGTTCTGCAGAAGGCAGAGGCAAGACCGACCCGGCCGAGCACCGGCGTGCCGCTGTGGGAGACTGGAGGCCCAGGCCCTCCTTACTGGGGGAATCTGAGAGGACTTCACGACGGAGGTGGCTTCTCAGCCCAGCGTCAGAGGACGAGCGCTTACTTCACCGATGGAGAAGTGAAAGTAAAATTCGAACTCTGAGCATCGTGGCCACATTGTGGCTCCAGCTGTGGGTCAGACAGCTCGCAACAGCGCCTGACACGCGTGGACGTTGGGTCCACGGTGTCTGCGCACTTTTCTCAGTCTGCCTTGGCTTCTTCCGTCTTGGTGGGTCTCATTTTATAGGGGACACAAAGGCTTATGAAAGCATGCATTGTTTGGGGGTGCTGACCGCAGGGCAGTTAAACCAGGAGGAGAAATGACCTGCTTGTCCCTCTCCACAGCATCCGGCTGGCCGTAGCCCGTGGGGAGTTGCTGAGGGTCCCATGGGGGGTCCTCCTAGCTTTTGGTTTCCGAGGCTCTGCGACAGGAGGGAGTACAGTGACACCGGGGTGCTAGGAGTGGCAAGAACGTGATGCAGGCGGGGCGCCTCCACATGTCAGGTGGTCGTCAGGCCCCACTCCAGGCCCGCTGCATCAGAAACTTGGGGGTTGGGAGTGCTGCCAAGCCCTGGTGTTCTCACTCGGCCCGGGCTTGAGGGAGATGTCTGGCCCTGGTGGTGGGCCCAAGTGTGCCCTGACCGCCCCGGTGACAGGGCTGTCACTGAAATCCCTGCGGAGCCTGTGCTCTCCTCAGTGTCCTAGGAAGGAGGTCAGGAGGAGCCTGGACTTCGGGCCCTGCTGCCCCCTGGGAGCAGGTGGGTCCTGTGCACACGGGACCCACGGGCCGCTCTTGCTGCACCCAGCACGCCACCCCAGATAGTTGCGCTGGTCAGGCCTGGGCCCGGGAGCTCCCTCCTGCGTTAGCCTGCTGTGGGGAGCGGTGGGCTGCACCCGGGAGGGTGGGCACCCTCAGACGCCCTCTCCATGGGCCCTTCCTTTCCCAGACCACCACCAGCACAGGCTCTGTTTCCGTGGGAGCACTTCCTGTGGGGCCTCTGCGTGCCGTGGGCCCACTGTTCACGCATCCATGGTTCCTCACAACCCTGCTCCCCCACCCCCGGATCTTTGGTCTCCATCCCATGAGGCTGCCTCCGGACGGGGCCGCCCCTGTCACTGCCCACCTCCTCCACGGTCAGCTTGACTCCCCTTGACTTCCTGCATCTGCCCTGCCTCATTCCTGGCCAGAACCGCAGCTGTCCTGGGATGCTAGCATCCGGTGAGCACCGCAGGGGCCAGACGGGGGGCGGACAGAAGGCTGAGCAGGACTCTGAGGAAGCGGGGGGGGGGTCTCCGTCTATCCTGCCCGTTTCTTCTCCTGGTTCGGTGCGTCCCCCGCTGGGCGCAGCTGGCCCTGCTCTGTGCCTGGGGACCACCAGCCCTTTGCCTCAGCAAGGCGAGGCCTTGAGGAGGCGTCTGTGTTCTGAACCTGACAGTTACTGACTGCTCCCTGACAGCCACACGTCTGCCCGTGGGGGCCAGCTCTTGGTGGGGAGCATCAGCGTGGGGCACTCAAGTGTTTCCAGGCGTTCCTGGGCAGGTGCATCCCTCACAGAGTGTCTGCGTCCCTAGGGGAGACTCCTCTCCTGGGGCTGACTGTCGGGCAGGCATCCCTCCCCACCCTTGTGTCCCCTTGCTCAGCGTGGATGGGTTGCATGTCGGTGCCGGCTCACACTGAGCAACTGAGGGGCCTTCTGGGTGGGACTGGTGGTGTGACATTGGACAGAAAGTGTGTCAGGCCAAGCTGTGTGGGGTCTGGGGACTCCTGCGGAGGTGGTAAGGGCGTCAGGAGCAGGGGAGGGTGAGGAGACAGTAGGAAGATGTTCTTGGTGGAGCCTGGGCCCCTCCCAAATGGGTGTCCCGGCCTTGGAGCCCACCCGTCAGACCAGGAGAGCATGTAGGGTTCTGTTGGAGGTTCTCTGCATGTGCCTGTAGCCATACACCGCCCCCCCCCCCCCCGCCCCGCAAGGTGCCAGCAGGCCCTGTGGCAGGCCTCAGCCTTGTGTCCACTCTCTGGTCCCTTCAGTGCAGCTCCATGCCAGGGACTCCACCTTTTGCTGCCGCTGTGGGGGTCCCAGCAAGCAGTGTGGGGGGAGAGCCAGAGAGGAGGAGCTCAGGCGTGTGGCCCCCGGGCAGCCCTCTGGGCCTTGGCTGGACAGAACCTGCTCCAGAGCTCGGTGCCTGTGGGGCGGGGGCGCAGGGTCTTGTGTCCTCCATCCGTGTGGCCACAGGGACGGTGTTACGTAGCCTGTTCCACCTGGAAGCCACAGGGCGTTTTCTGAAAGCTCAGCTTTGTTGCTGCTGGTGGCAGAGGAGCGGGACTGGGCCAGGGCCACGTCTGCCACCCAGAGGGGCCAAGTGGCTTGGCAGTGGCCAGGACAGAACTGGGGTGGGAGGGACCCGTGTGGCTGGGCTTGTGGGACCACTTCCACACAGGGGCCCTGGCTTGTACCTTGTCCTGCCGCCTTTGGGTCAGTGCCCATCATTGCTGCCTGCCTGTGGGACTGAAGGAAAGAGGACCCCATGACCAGGCTCCACAGACTTCTGCTCTGCCGGGCCTGGCACAGGGGTCATCCCAAATTGCACGGTGGTCCAGGGGTCCCAGGCCTGCCCTGGATGATGGGGACAGGGGAGCTCAGGGGAACCAGCTTGGAGAAGTCGAGCTTGGCGGGCCTGGTGTGCACCTGCCTGTTTGGCCAGTTTGTTGCAGGACAACAGGTGCGGACAGCAGCAGGGGAGAAGGGTGAGGAGGCTGAGGCCTTCTGACCACACACACGTCGCAGCCCACATCCTCCCGCGGCTGCCTGCCTGGCCCTTGGAGAGTCGGCCCAAAGGGGCTCCCAGTCTCCCCTGGAAATGGACTTGCCAGCACGAGGGTGCCACACCCTTCCTCAGGCAGCATCCCCAAGGGGGCCTGTGTGTCACCCCAGGCACGTCTTGCACCAAGCCAGTTCCTGCTGCTGCTCCACTAACAGCTGCCCCTGGGCTGGTTCTGATGTGTGGTCCTCATCACTTGGTGACATGGCTCCTGGACAACAGGCCCCCACGGGCCCCATCCCTACACGTGTGGTCATAGGACCCTCTAGACCCCGAAGCTGAGGCCCAGCATGTGTGGCCAGCTCAGGGGTGGTCCTAGCCAGGTGTGAGTCAAGGTGAGGCAGGGGCGGGTGTCAGACTGGGCCTGGATGCAGTGGAGAACCTGCACAGCAGACGGACACTTGGTGGGGGGTGAGCAGAGCAGAACCAGGGCAGGCTGAACGTGTGTCCCGTGGGCTGGTCCCTCATGCCTGGGGCTGTAGGCACGGGACATCTTCCAGGCAACGTCAGGCTTTCTGACAGGTCGGCGTGTGACTCAGTAGCAGAGACCAGGGTCAGGAGAAGGGCAGGGGGCAGGGAGCGAAACGGCCTGCCCACCCATTTCCTGGTGGAGCATCTGAGGGCATCAGCAGAGCCCCTGGGCTCCCTGAGCCCTCCCATGCTCTGGGGAAGGGTGGGAGCCTCGCTGTCTTGGGCCAAGGGACCATAGGTCCCTGAGAAGCGTGTGTCCACACTTGTCCCCAGGGAACAGCCTCCCCCCACCACCACCCAAGGGGACCCCTGAAGTGCTCACTGCAGTTGTGTATGTAACAGAGATCAAGAGAGACAGAAACATCCATGCCTTTGCTCCAGGTCACGGGGGTCTGTCCTGCCCTGTCCCCAGGACACTGTGGCCCTGCGTGGCACTGGCCACTCCCGGTGGTGCACCAGGAGGCTGAGAACACGTCGCCTTTTAAGGAGAAGATTTGCTGAGAAGCTGAGGGAAAACATTTCCCTGGCATTCGGGGAGCATTTTTCCTTCCTGTTTCTCTTAAATAAACCACTAGCAACTTTTCAAAACAGAAGAAGAGAAGGACAGGGTCAGGGAGCTGCAGAGACCTTTCGCCCTTACTGGAGCAGGGCTGGCAGGGGAGGGGCGCACAGGGAGCTGGGTGCCCTGAGTGCTTAGGATGGCCGTGTCCAGCTCAGCCACCCATTAGGCTGTGCCCCAGCCAAGACCCGCGGAGCATTCCCATTTGGGCAGCTGGGCCAGAGACAGAGGCCAGGAGTGAGCTGGTTTGCTTCTCCTTCCGTAGACGCTGCGGAGCTTGAGGGTGTAAACGGGTGGGGCCTGGCCACGGCTGGTGGCCCCCGAGTCCAGGTCCTCAGCCTGCCTGCCCCCAGCCCTCCGGCCCAGCCAGCACCCCGACCACGACCCTCCCAGGTGTGCAGGGGGCCCGTGGCCATCCCGACAGGGGTGCCTGTGGGTTTGCCGTGGCGGGAGCGTGCTCACTCCTGCCCTCGCACTGCAGAGCAGGACTGGGGGCTCTGAAGGATGTGTCTCCTGGAACTCCGAGACCTCTGGCTGTCTTTTCCTGTCGCCAGGGCAGGTGTACACACTTCCCCTGAGTTTCTGCTCTTGGGGCGGGGGTGACCCCTCCTTGAGAGTTCATAGCCAAAGGTGGCCGTTTCTGGTCAGTAAGACGTCCTGGTAGTATTGATCTGCAGTTTGATTCTACAAGTCACGGTGTGTACCATTGAAGAATTTAGTCGTCCAACTAAGAACCAAGAGACTCATTCATGTTATTAGGCATTTTCCTTCAGTTTCTCAAACTTACTGCCAGGAACCCAGTGCTAAACCTTAAAGGGTTGGAGAGTCCCTGCATGTGCAGGAGGACTGCAGCATTGCTCTGAGCTGCTCCCCAGATGGCGGGGAGCCTACACCCTCCTGCACCTCCACGTTGGGCGGTTGCTGCTGAGAGGGGCCATATCTGCACACGGCCCTCCACTGGGTCCTCTGCTCTGAGGCCCGTGTGCCCAGTGTGGGCTCCAGTGTGACACTCAGTGACTTATGACAGACCCAGCCTGGGCTGTGTTCCCAGCTGGGGGCTCTGGGCCACTGTGTTGGTCACCTTGCCCTCTTAGGGGGTGTTCCATCTTGTTTGTGGACCTAGGTTGCACACACCATGGCCCTGGCTCCAGCCTTTGGGCGGCTGGCGGGAGGCTGGTTTGGGGCCCACAGCTCCCCCACCAAGGAGGGGGCCTCTTCAGCACTGAGAACTTTGGTTTATGGGGCTTATTAGGTACTGATACTGGATTTGAATGAAAACAGACATTTCAAATATATGTATTTAGTCCTATAAAAGTAGCTATAACAAGCCCATTCTGTTTTTGTATGACAGTATATTTTCATGGAAAGTAACCATTTCTGTAAGCAAAAAAAAAAAAACCTTTTGGTGCAGAGTGGTCTTTTGAGCAGATCTCTGTAATGCCTGGCCTGGTTCATGCCCACCTGTCTGTCTGTCCCTGCCCGGATCCTGCACTGTGTGCTTGGCACGGAACCCAGGTGAGCAGGACAGGGCTGTGCAGGGGAGCTCCAGCTGTGTCAGCACGCAGCAAGGGCTCTGGAAGGCCGGGTGGCCGGGTCGGCTGCACAGAAGGGTGGGGGGCCTGGGCCAGGAAAACTCACCCCTGTGTCCCACCCGGCAAGCCTGTGGGCCAGGGTGGCTGCAGTGTCATCCATGGGCCTGGAACCTGGCTAGTGTGGTCACCACCCCAGCCCTTCGGCGGCCCAGAGCTGCCTGCCTGTCGTGCGTTCCAGGTTTGGCCCTGCGGCATTGGGCCTCCGGCAATGTGTGTCTGCCTCCTTGCCCCTTGTGGTGGCAGGGAGCTCAGCTGGTCAGGCCATGGGCCCGACAGTGGCAGGGGAGGACAAAGGCAGCTTCCTTCCGTTCCTGGCGCCAACTGGGAGCAGAATCTCCTGGGGTGTCTCAGGAAGAGCCCCCCGGTTGTCCCACTGGCAGGGACAGCCCCGCTAATGTCCCAGGACCTAGCTCGTGGCCTCCATGCCTGCGTTTGTCATGCAGTGACCCTCTGCTCCCTTCTCTCCGGCAGGAAGTCTAAAGCAAAGCCCAACGGAAAGAAGCCTGCTGCCGAGGAGAAGAAGATGTACCTGGAGCCAGAGTACACCAAGTCCAGAATCACCGACGTCGGCTTCAAGGAGCTGGTGGTGCTGCCCCGGGAGATCGACCTCAACGAGTGGCTGGCCAGCAACAGTGCGTGTGGCATGGGGTGGGGAAGGGCACCACAGCGGCTGCAGGTGGCCACCTCCTCGGGGACTCCCCGGAGCTGGTGGCCGGCCCTGCAGTGCACATAGGGTCTCCACCGGGGAGGGTACCAGGGACGGGCTGCCATGCCGGGGACTGTCTGTGGAGCGGGTGTGCAGCTGCAAGGCCATGACCCACGCAGGGGAGGGTGGCTCTCACCTCCACCCGCTGGGCAGGCCTGCCCCACCCCTCGAGGGGACGCCGTCTGGATGGCCGCTGGCGCTCTGCCCAGCTTGGCGCTGTGCAAACACGTGCCAGCCCCCAAGACAGTGGCTGGTGGCCGTCTTCCAGGGCCGGTGCTCTGCGCCGGGACGTGTGTCTCTGGTCTGTGGCGCGTGCTGGCTGCCCCAGGGCCCGCGGGAAGAAGTGCCGGGCCTCCTGGGCCTGCAGGGCACTGGGACGTACAGCATGCTGCAGTGGTGGTTTTCACACCTGGTCCTTCTCGTCCCTCGCAGCCACCACATTTTTCCACCACGTCAACCTGCAGTACAGCACCATCTCAGAGTTCTGCACGGGAGAGGCCTGCCAGACGATGGCCGTGTGTAACACGTGAGTCGCTGCCGGGCTGTGGCCCAGCCCCTGCACCCTCTCATGGCGCCCCTGCGGGGTCTCCTCAGCCGTGTCCTGGCTGGGGCTGCACCTCCTATCCCCGTGGGGCAGGGACACAGGAGGCAGAGCCCAGCAAGGGGAGGCACTCGGTGGCGTGGGTCCTGCTGGGGCACGGGGTGCCAGGAGCCGGCCAGAGGCTGGTGGCCGAGCTCCTTGGGGCTAGGGGTGAACATGCCTAGGTTGGTTTCCTAAGACAGCAGAGCATCGGGAAGCTGCAGATGCTTCTCTGCTTCACTTAGTTGAAGGATGGCTTTTCCCGAGAGCTCCCGCCCTGTGGGAGGGAGTGAAGAAGGAGACAGCGAGGGGACGGGGTGGAGGAGGGCACTCACTGCCTTCCTCGTTGGCTGGTTTTGTGGGACCGGGATGCCTTCTCAGTGAGTTTTCAGTGGGCCTTGGGTGCTGTTCATTCTCTTCCGGAAGCTTGTGCACATTCGTGTCTTCAGTAGGCAGGTACCCCAAGGGGGCTTCGAGGCACCTCACTGGATTCGCAGCAGCTCCTGATTGGGGTGTGGGGAGGAGAGCCACTGCACGGCACAGACTTGCCTTTGGCCTCTAATAGCAGAAGGGATGGAAGGTGGCTTCAGACAGGAGGCCAGGTGTGCTGGGTCTCAGCCTGGGGCTGTTGTGACTAAGGAGGTGGCACGGAAGCTCCTTTCTCATACCTCCTTTTTATTGTCGGGGCTGCAGGTCAGGGGCCGAGGCAAGTACGCATGAGCCGCTAGCCCCTGCTGGCGAACACACATTTTGTGTGCTGTCCTGAGTTCATCCTGCCCACAGATGCTGCTGGCCATGCTCCTGGGCACAGACCTAGCTCAAACGCAGGCAAGTGGAGCTCTCCTGTCGCTGAGAGCCCATGAGCCTTGGCACAGGCCTGGCTCTCAGCCCCGCCAGGCCCTGCTGTTGTGGCTTCAGCAGGTCACAGCTCAGGGCTAGGTCCTGTGCGAGCAAATGTAGACAGTAGTTGGCTCTCCACTCTGTCACCCAGAAAAGGCCGCTGATGGGAGCCCAGGCATTACATGTCCCCCCATTGGCCACAGGCAGGGATGCCCCAGGGGAGGTTGGGGCTGGTGAGCTTGGAGGACAGTGATATGGGAGGGAGGGGCCCTCGGTAGAGTAGACTGCCCAGCGGCAGATGCTGGAGGCGGGTGAGGACGGTGTTTTAGAGCTGCCGTGTGTGTGTGGCACGCTCAGGAGGACGCTTGCTGGCTGGGCCCGACCCAGCGGTATCCGAGGTGGCCCGTAGGGCAGGCGGGTGGGGAAGCTGGTCTCCTCTGCTCCCATGTTTCCTTCGGTATCCCCGTGTTTGAGAAGAGACTCCTGGAAAGCACGTAGAGCTTGTTGTGAGCCTGGGGTGCCCACTTCTTGTTCTTCTCGACGGCAGCGGCCTTCACAGGGTCTTTCAGGCTTACGGGCCCTGGCATACTTACTGCCTTCCTAGCAGTTGTTTGATGTCAAATTAGTTGAAGAGAAGAAAGCGGGTTTGCCAGAGGTCCCAGAGCTGCGTGCTGCCCCAGGACCAACGTGTCTGCCTGGGGCCTGGAGTGGGGCCTAGACATGGAAACCAGAGGGTCATGTTGGAGTCCCCGAGGTGACGTGAAAGGGCCACGCGGAGAATGTATTTGAAGAAATAATGGCTGAAGCTTTCCAAGCTTGGCAGACACAAACCTACAAATTCAAGGAGCTGAATGAACTCCAAGTAGGACAAACTGAGGAGTCCATGCACAGAAACGTCATCACAAAACTGGGCAAAGAGAAGGCCTTCCCGGAGCAGAGCCAACCCTCGAGGACACAGGCGAGTGACTGCAGCGCTCATCAGAAGCCTTGGGCCACAAGGAAGCTCTGCCACGTTTTTAAAGCACCGAAAGGAAAGAGCAGTCCACCCCACAGTCCTCCTTCCAGCACACGTATCCTTCAAGGGTTTAGGTGAAATACGGACCTTTCTCAGATGGAGGAAAACTAAGAGCATCCACAGTCGGCAGACCTCCTGCAGGGAATCCCAGAGCGAGGGGACTGGGACCGTCTGTGCAGGACGAGCGACAGGGATGGACCTGGGGACTGGCCGTGTGGAGCGCTTTGAGCCACACCCGTCTGATGGGTCACAGCAGAGGAGACGGCGGTGGGCTGGGCTCTCGGTGCTCCCACTGGAGTGGCGGGAAGTTGGTGTAACAGACAGCGTGGAAAGCAGGTGGAGTATGTATTTTATACTCCTGTGAGCAACCTCTGAAAAGTTGTGTAAATGATGTAGTCGAAGTCATAATGGGTAAACTGAAAGGAAGGACTAAATCATAACCCAAAAGAAGGCAGGAAAGAGGAGATACAAGGGACGAGAAGCAAAAGGAACAAGCGGTAAACAAAGGTGGTAAAAAATTCAAACACACCAGAAATCCCATAAATGTCAGAGGGCCAAACAGAGCTCCCAGAGTCGGCCGCCAGCCATGGGAGCTGTGCTTCCAGCCCCGCTGGGCACCTGAAACTCTGGACTGCATCGAACCCTGTGGCCTGTGGTAAAATTTCATTGATAAATTAGGTACAGAGATAACTAGTAATAAAACGGAACAGTTACGGGGCGCCTGGGTGGCTCAGTCGTTGAGCGTTTGCCTTCGGCTTGGATCATGATCCCCGGGGTCCTGGGATCGAGCCCCGCATCGGGCTCCCTGCTCGGCGGGAAGCCTGCTTCTCCCTCTCCCACTCCCCCTGCTTGTGTTCTCTCTCTCGCTGTGTCTCTCTCTGTCAAATAAATAAAATCTTAAAAAAAAACAAAAACAAAAAAACAGAACAGTTACAACAGTGCGCCGTAATAAAAGTTATGTGAATGTGGTCTCTCAAGATCTCTTATTGCGCTGTACCCACTTTCTTCTTGTGATAGCGTGCGACCATGAAATACCCATGTGGTGCAGTGAAGGGGGGGCACTGAGGCAGGTGGGCGTGGTACGCCATTATATCGTCCTCAGCCTCGGACGCTGCGTCCGAAGGAGGAGCAGTGTCTGCTTCTGGACGGCGCTGCCACGAGGAACTGAGACCAGGGAAAGTGAAACCACAGGTGAAGGGGCTCCACTGTGCAGGAGTGGATTTCTGAGCTGAGCCAGCTGTAAGCGTTCACAAAATACTTCACGTGCATTGACGTCTGTAGGTTAAAACTAAATGGATAGAGAAGCTGTATCCACAGAACAGCCATCAGAAGAGAGCTGCAGTGGCTCTATGAATCCCAGACTCCGAAGACCTCAGAGCAAAGTAAACCACGGGGGATAAAGAAGATTGCATATTTACAAGAATCAGTTAATCAAGAAGTATCGATCTTGAATGCGTGTGCACCAAGTAGCCGCTTTTACACAAAATAAATGGACAGAACTGAGAGGAACGGACAGAAATCACCTCAGAGTGGGAACCTTCAGCTCTCCTCTTTTGGAGGCAGACGGAGCTGGTGGACAGCAAGTCAGCAAGGATACAGGACGGAATAGCACCATCGGCCAGCTGGGCTGGATGCATTTCACCGTCGACAGCGAAGGACGCGTTCTGCTCAAGTGCGCACGGAATGAATAGTCACCAAAGGAGATGGCATCCCAGCTCACAAAACAGCCCTTCGCACACTCTAAAGAATCAGAATCATAGTACATTCCTTATCTGACTGTCATGGGATTAAACTAGAATCAGTAACAGAAAGATAACAGGAAAATCTCCAAACACTTGGGAATGAGCACGTTTCTAAATAATCCACGGGTCAGAGAGGAAGGCTCAGAGGGAATTTGAAATATTTTAAGCTGAGCACAAATGAAGACGCAGCATACCTGAATTTGTGGGACACAGCAAAGCTTTGAGGGGAATTTATAGGGTTATGTGTTTGTTGTAGGAGAAGGATCTCAAATCGGGAACTAAGCTTCCATATTAAGAAACTAGAAAAAGAAGAACAAAATAAACCCAAATTGAGCAGAAAAAAGAAATAATGGAGTAGAAATCACTGAAATTGATTTCTGAAAACAGGAAAATCCATGAAACCAGAAGCTGATTTCTTGAAAAGATCAATAAAATTGATAGGCCAAGATTGACAAAGAGAAAAGGTGTAGAGTATCAGTCTAAGGAATGAAAGCGGTGTCACTATAAACTCAGCAGATACTGAGAGGATATGAAGGAAACATACCAAAAATCCCTACATACGTAAATTGGACAGTTTGAACGGACCAGTTCCTTGGTAGGAACAAAATACCAAAATTCACTCAAATGGACAGTGCTGTACAGCAAGAAACCAGGGATGAAAGGCATCCTGGTGCAGAAGAACTAGAAGTGCCCCAAGTACTGTGTGCGGCATGGTTGTGTAGGAAACATCGAGCAGTGTACAGCTGGAGCCCCAGACTAAGAGAACCGCACCATTTACAACAGCCCCACAGACACGTGTCTTCGCACTGCGAAGGGCGAGGTGCTGGGGAGCAGCCGTGGAGAAGCCAGCATGGCGCCGAGGGGGAGTTCTGCCGGGTCCGTCTGCTCACTTCCTTCCCTCTCGGTGCGAGGCCCAGCACGGTTTTTGCAGAATGAGACAAACTGGCTGACTGCGCATGGACGAGCACAGTCCTGGTCCCACTGTCAGGACAGCGTCGGGGACAGACCCACAGATCGGGGGGGCCGTGGAGGGTCCAAAAATAGACCCACACAAAGGCGGCCCTCTGACTGTTGACAAAGATGAAGAAGAAAGTGCAGAAAGGATAGTCCCTTCAACTGATGCTGGTGGAAAAACCAGTCGCCTGTGTGCAAAAAAAGAAAAAAAACGTGAATCTTGACCAAAACCTTTATGCCCAGATTAACTCCAAATGGATTCTAAATTGTGAACCTGTAAGACTTCTGGAAGAAAACGAGGAAATCTCCATGACCTAGCTCTAGGCGAGGAGCTCTTGGCCATGACACAAGGCTCATTGATGAGAAAGAATCAGTAATACTGTCGGGCATAAGCCACAGTTAGAACTTCTGCTCTGAGAATCAGGACGCTGTTAGGAGAAAACATAGACAAATCATGGGCTAATCATATACCCAAGAGGGGACCGGCGCCCAGTGTGTGAGTAACCCTCGCAACTCGGGCGTGCGAACAGCAGCTGGTCCCCAGTGGGTCCAGGCCTGGACACACAAGTCAGCGGAGAGGACCCAGGAGAGCGGACAAGCCCCTAGAGCAGCAGGTGGGGACAGCAGGCCCCGTGCTGGCAGGGACATGGCAGCAGAGCGATGCACAGGCCAGTCCGGCCGTGGTTTGGTGGCCTCTTACGGGCCCAGCAGTGCAGATCCGGAATGTTCGTCTTAGACAAGCGAGAGCTTGTGCTCACACAGAAACCTGCCCGGGAGCATTTATAATAGGTGGAGCCATAACTGCCCCAAACTGGAAACGAGCCAGGTGTCTTCCAGCGGGGGGAACGGCTGGGCGCGCTGGCCCTTCCACGCTGGCGGGGGCGGGGGCCGCGGGGCGCACACTGAGACATGGCTGGAGCCCGGAGCCCGGCTCAGGACGTCCTGTGGCGTTCCCCTGGGGCCATCCCTGGTGTGCTGGAGACTGACCGGGGGAGGGGGTGGGAGCTGCCTGGCTGTCTGGACAGGTGAAGCTGTAGGCCTGCCTGCCAGAACGCGTTCTCTGTACTGCCCGGTAACTTAAAAATGAAAACAAGTGGAACATTGAAAGCACAGGGTCTCGTCTTTCAAACAGATGGGGCAGTCCTCGTCCCTCAGGAGCCAGTCTCTCTGGGCCGCACGTTGGGGAGACATGTGTCCCAGTTTCTAGTTGCAGCTGTGTTTTGTGACCCTCTGGCCCCTGTGGCCAGGTGCATCAGCGTCCGCGGGCGGTGCCGGGCAGATTGGTGGAGCAGATGTCTGTGACGCCCGCCCAGCCTTTGGGCCTTGGCCTCTGGACCTCACTGCAGACATGGGCCTCAGCCTGGCCCCCGGAGGCCGGGCTCCTCCACTTCCCCGCACAGGGACCCCCTCAGGCTGTCCAGAGTGACACAGAAAGGGGCTTTGTCTTCTCGCCCTCAGGTGATCTGACCCGCCCTGTGCCCACGTCTGGGCAGGCGGGAGGAGGGTCAGCAGAGCCACCTTGTGGCGGGGAGGGTGCTCGGGCAGGTGTTCTAACGGACGGCAGCGCCCTGCTGGATTTCTACTTCCTGGGGGCAAGCAGGAATTTGGCAAGCTTCTTAGGGCTTTGTCTGAACTAGCTCCCTTGCCCGCTCATGTTCCTGGGCCTTGTGGGGCACCTGGCACCAGGCTCTTGTGGAGCCCGGCCTCCCTGTGGGTGCGTGGCAGTGCCCAGGAGTAGCCCCGGAGTAGCCGAGTAGCCTTCTGCAAAGCCCCGACACCCCAGTCACACCCCACACCTTCCACCCCCAAGTGGGCAGGTGTGGTGCTGAGTGGCAGTCGGGCCATGTCCCCTTATCCACGAAGGCTGGCCTCCTCCCAGGGCCTGTCCATTACTGTGGAGGCCATGCTTTCCCGGTCTTGCTGGCCAGCCCCACACCCTGCCTGGGGCGGAGCGGAGCCCCGGTTCCTGTTCGATGGAGGTGGGCTTGCCGGAGCAGGGGCGGTGGCCGTGGAGCTGTCTTGAGGTCACTTGTCCAGGGTCAGGCTGGCCATGGGAAATGGGGACCCCCACTGTCCTGAGGACAGGCCTGACAGGGTGGTAGCAGTGGGTTAGCCCTCATGGCTGTCATCCAGGGGTACTTGGTACACGCAACAAATCAGGGCAGGGTACTCTGAGCCAGTCTGGGGTCCCCGAGCAAGGTGGGATGTTGAGGTTTGGGGAAACCTAGTCTAAGCTGATTCTGAGGCCAAGTAAAGCCAGCTGTGTGACGGGGTGCCGGACAGAGGGAAACGTCTGTATGAAGCCTGGTGCCTGAAGGCTGCCCGTCATCTGGCTGGGGCAGGGGGCTGAGAGGGTCGGGGTCTAGGCCACTCAGTCCCTCACGGGTACAGCCCCACACCCACATGCACCACACGCCTGAGCGGACTAGAGGCCACCCCCCCCCCGCCCTCCTGTGGCTCCGGGTCCAGCCCTTGGTGAGCCAGCCTGCAGGAGCACAGCAGCCCTCTGGGGAGACGGGAGCAGGGGTGGGGAGAGCAGGGTGGCTGCCAGATGAGTACCCACCGGGCGCTTGTGTGTGTTCTGGGGAGAGAAGCGCTGGGGCGGGGGGGCAGTCCACGCTCACACGAGCTGGGAGACTCGCACGGTGAGAGATCCTGGTGTCTCTGCCCGCAGGTGTTCCAGCTGTTCTCACTGGGCCAGTGGAGGGCATGTGGCTCCTAGTAGGGGGAGCAGGGGTGTTCCCAAGGGTCGAGGCCCAGCTGACAAGTCACAGCAGTGTCCCTGGAAGAGGCGGGGCAGCAGCAAACAGCGTGCCCTCCATGCCTCTTCAAATCATACAAAACACGCGTCCCTCTAAAGGAATGAAACTTGCAGCCACGTGGTAGAGAAAATGAACACGCCTTCTGTTGACGTTGTACACGTGTGTTCAGACGGCGTGCTCTGTCCTGGACGTTCAGAATCGGTGCCGGCAGACCCTTATGGGATGCAGCTGAGGGTCTCCAGGTGGTGGGAAGCAGTGTGTCTCCCCTGGGGACTTTGGGAGGGGAAGCCTGGACACCTGCCACACCTCCACCCCTGGGGCTGGGGCCGGGGCGGAGGGGGGGCGGGTAAGAGTCGCTGGGTGTCTGTGGGGCACCGTGACCGGCCCCCTCTGTCCCCACAGACAGTACTACTGGTACGATGAGCGGGGGAAGAAGGTCAAGTGCACTGCTCCCCAGTACGTCGATTTTGTCATGAGCTCCGTGCAGAAGCTGGTGACCGATGAGGATGTGTTCCCCACGAAATACGGTACGTCTCTGCCCTGCTGCGCTCCTCCTTGCTGGGCGGCCGTGGCTGCCGATGCGAAGGGGCCAGACCTACGGGATGGGGGCGGCTGTGTGCCCTGGGCTGTAAGGCCAGGCAGGTGCGCCCTGGCAGGGGTCAGCGCAGCCCGGGTCCAGACCGCATCCACCCTGGGCCCTGGGCCCTCTGCCGCCCGCTCCGCCCTCTGTACAGTGGGGCTGCTGCAGGCCACCTCACTGGGGACCTGACAGCCAGCAAGCGCTAACGGCCGCCCTGTGTCCCGGCCTGGGCAGGTCCTGGTGGGGGGCTCCAGGCCAATACGGAGCCAGCAGGAGGCCCCCGTGCACCTCGGTTCCCGTCCTCCTCTGTGGCCCAGGCCGTGTAGGGGCCCAAGAGCATCCGTCAGGGAAGCACACGTGACCCCGGGCCGAGTCCAGGCTTCGGGTGGCCTATGGCAGGGTCACGGGCCCCTGGACGCAGATCAGCTCTCGGGGCCAGGCCCAGGGTGACCGGTCACTCGGGTGCCTGCCAGTGGGCTGCTCAGCGGGGAGGGGGTGGCGGGCAGGAGCCCTCCAGGCTAGTCCTGCAGATGATCTCCTTCCTGACGGTGGGAGCCCAGGCCCCTGAGAGGTACTGCGTGGTGGGCTCTCTCCCCAGGCAGAGAATTCCCCAGCTCCTTCGAGTCTCTGGTGAAGAAGATCTGCAAGTACCTGTTCCACGTGTTGGCACACATCTACTGGTCCCACTTCAAGGAGACCCTGGCCCTTGAGCTACACGGACACTTGAACACGCTCTACGTCCACTTCATCCTCTTCGCCAGGGAGTTCAACTTGCTCGACTCCAAAGACACCGCCGTCATGGACGACCTCACGGAGGTGCTGTGCAGCGGTGGGGGCCGCGGCGGGGGCGGCGGGGAAGGGGCCAGCGGCGGGGGCGCGGGGGCACAGAACCACGGGAAGGAGAGGTGAGCCCCCGGCCGACAGGCGCGCACATGTGCAGAGAGACGGTGGTGCACGTGCTTGCGTGTGCGCACACGCCCCGGGCACGCTCGGCGGGAGGCCTGAGAGGTTGCCGCTGCCCCCCACCCGGCCCGGGCGCGCCGAGTGTGGGCTCCCCAGACGCTGGCGGCCACGCATCGGACTGGCCCCCCGCCGGGGTTTTCCTGTTGGATGGATGAGTGCCGCTTGTCAAGAAGGACCTTTGGATTTCGTTCGTTCGCTCAACAAACGTTTATGGGACTGCCGGTCTGAGTTTCCTTCTCCTGTGGGGCTTTCCTTTCCTTGGTCTTCCGTGTGGCCCCCGCCCCTGCCCTCCCCTGCCCTCCCCTGCCCTGGGGGCTCTGCTGTTTGAGAGAAATACACCCGTGGGAGCTGGGGCTCCTTCCCAGGAGGGACTTGGGCTCACTTTGGTTTGTTTCCAGGGTGGGGCTGTTTTAGAGATTCCTCCCCGCTCCCCCTCAGGCCTCCCTCTCCTGGCCTTGCTAGGATCTTGGCTGCCAGTGGCTCAGAGCAGGTGGGGTAGGCGTGGCCAGGGGTGCCCCACAGGGGCCCTGACCCTGTGGCTTCGTTCCCCCCTCTCCTGCCCCGCTGCCCACGAGGGCCCCTGGACTAGCTGGGCCTAGGACCGAGGTGCCTGGGCGGGCGGCCTGTGTGGAGACGCGGCTGCTGGCGGAAGGCTGGGTGTCCCACTCCGCTCACCTGTTCGGTCGTAATAAAAAGAATTCGCTCAGGTCAGTGCCTGTGTGTATCCTCGGCGCCTCGGTGACCGTGCTGAGGGTGCAAGGGCTGGTGTGATACTGAGGGTGGCCTGGCCCAGCAGCTGGGGCCGTCGCCTGCCTCCTGCCCCCTCAGGTGGCCCCTGCCCACCCCAGCCTGGACCCTTCCTGCCAGGGTCAGCCACAGACTCCCCTGCTGCCCTGTGTCCTCAGCCAACCTGCAGGACTTGGGGTGCTGGCAGTGGGGTGGGTTTGGGGGGGGGACGACACATGCCTTGTTTCCTGCATCTCCAGGGGGCCTTGACCACTCTGCTTGTACTTTGCCCTCTTGTGCAGGTGACAGGCACCCTAGAGAGTGTGCTGGGACGGGCCGGGGTGGGGGGGTCCTGGCCAGCCTGGCCCCGGGGGCTCTGTGGTCTGAGGGATGAGCAGAGAGGAGAGCTCGGGAGCGGGCTGAGTGCAGGGGTGGGGCGGGGCGGGACCTAAACTGAGCCCTGGAGCTTGTCTAGGCCCTGTGTGGGCAGAGAAGAGAGAAGACGGGGCTCCGGCAGGGGGCCCTGCCCTCCTACCCTGACGTATCACCTGGGGACAGCCTTCTTTGGCTGTCCATGGCTGTCATGCTCACCACCCCCCACACCCACACAGCCCTAAATGGTGGGGGCCCTGGTCTCTGTCTCCTGACTCGCTACAGCTCCTCCACCCTTCCCACCCCCAGCTTTCTCCCCACCAGGTAGGTCCTCGGTTTCTGTCCTCCTGCCGCTCACCTGGCCCTTAAGTTCGGCCACTGCAAAACGTGCTTGTGGCCTTCCTCTGCTTTCCTGGCCCATCACCAGCCCCAGGGCCTAGCTGGAGAGCGGAGCCCACCCCCACCTCTGCCTCCCATGACCGGTGGGACCTCTGCAGCTTGTGGTGGCCACCAGGCCCGCCTGCCTTCTCCTGGTGATGGTTCCTCCTCTTGCCCCTGAGAACTGCCCCCCATCTGACAGTCCTGGAGCCGACCACAAAATGCAGGTGTACCCTGGAGTACCCTGTCTTCACGTTCTGGCCCCCACCTCCCCTCCAGGGTCCCGCACCGTCTCCCTGACCCCTCCCTGCACCAGAGTACCTCCCCCGGTGGCTGCACAATGGTCAGCTGGGGGTGACTTTAAAACTCCCAGGTGCTTGAACCAGTCTCCACCCCACTGACTCAGTCCCTGGACACGGAGAGCAGGCATCAGAATTGTTTCAACATGACTTTAATGTGCTGAACTCATTCATGTTCTGAACCCCTGGGCAATCTTGCTTGCCCTGCAAGAAGGCTCCTGGGCCCTGCTGTACCCCTCGGGGCCTGCTGCCATCTCACTGGAGCTCATGTTTCCGTCCCTGTCTGGTCAGGAGCTCCAGGTCGTGGGGAAGCCTCCTCCCCTCTGTCCCCTAATCACTGGACACATCTGCATCGTCCAGACTGCACCTGTCACCAGATAGGAGACCTCACCATCCCGTTAGCCCTGGCCTCTTCCACAGAGGCCTGCAGATGTTCACTCCCAGAGGGCTGGGCTTCTCTGACCCGTGCGTAGCCCCACTACCCCGCTGCTTCCCCAAACCCTGCAGCTGGCTCTGTGACCAGCAGGGAAGCCATAGCCCCTCCTGAGCAAGGCCTGGCCCCGGCGCCACCTTCAGGTCACCCCGTCCCTGTCATGCTCTCTTCCCCTCTGCTGTCTGGGCCTCACTGTGACCTCAGCCTGCTGGGCTGTGTGGGCCTCAGCCCCTCCCCGCCTCCCCTGCTGGTCATTTCACTTCTCTAGGCATGCACGCCCTGAGTAGAGGCCTCAGGAACTTGACCACAGGGCTGGGTGTGGGAGCCAGAGGTAGGGGTCTTGCTTGGCCTGAGGTGCCGAGGACCACCTCCTGGGGCAAGGCAGCAGGCCAGGGCCTGGCTCCACTGGCCTTTCTGGGCGGTGTCCTGGGCTGGGGTGGGGGCAGGCCGGGCAACAGCTGTGTCCAGTGTGTCTCCAGGAGTGGGGTCTGGCTGCTGAGTGCAGGCCTGAGGTGGCAAGACTGGGCCCGAGAGCAGTCAGGGGCTCTGTGGCTGGCCAGGGTGGACGCCGCTGGTGCGGGGAGGACACGGGGATTTCTAGCTCAAGCTGCTTGATGGAGTCTGAGATCGGTGTGTGCACACGCGTGTGTGTGTGTGCATGAGCTCTGTATCTGCAGAACGGGGTCTGGGACACACACGGTCATGTTTCTGTGACTCAGGAAGGACTTGTGGAACCCCTGGGCACATGGGGGTCGTGGGTACAGCACTGGTCACCGGGCCTCAGAAGGCCTCCCGGGAAGGGACAGGCAGCCAGGGTGAGGAGCAGCCTGCACTCCTCCGAGGGTGAGGGCGATGCCCTGTGCTGTCCACCAGCTAGCGGGCTCTTTGCTGCGAGAGCCAGAGCGTCCTGGCCCACTTGGGCTGCGGGGAGGCCTTCTGGGCCCGCATGGCGAGGTGTCTGCGTGGGGCCCTCCTGGGTCCCGCCGGCAGCTGGGCTCCGTGCCCGGAGCACTCCCGGTGGCGTCTCAGCTCTGCCCGGACAGCCCGTCTCCCCCCACCCCGCCTAGTTGTTAGCTCTGTGCTGGCCGCCGAGACACGGCACAAGGGTCCTTGTCAGCAGAGGAGGGTGGCGTGAGAAAGACCTGGCCACCACAGGTGGGAGGGAGAAGGGGCCGTGAGCCGGGCGTGCCGCACCTTGAGAAGCTGGAAGGAGGAGGAGGTGTTTTCCCCCACGCGAGCCTCAAGAAGAACCAGCCCTGCTGACACCTGGGTGGGGGCCCAGTGAGGTCCAGTTCAGACTCCGACTTCCAGACGGGGATGAGGCCCTGCCGTGTCAGCGACGGGAACTGAGCGCAGACCGCGGTCCCCGGGGGGTAGTGCCACCGTGGCAAGCGTGGCGTAGACGCGGCCTCGCGCTGAGGCTGGAAGAATTTTGGGGGGCACGGTAGAGGATGTCCGTGACGCCGCTACCAAAGACTCACACGTAAACGAGGGGCCGCACAGAGGGGACCTGGCGGAGTCGCCCTGAGGAACGCCTAAAACCGTCATGAGCACCTGTCCGGGGAAACAGGCATGTGACAGGCACTGCTGGGGTGGGCGCAGGGAAGGGACGACCGTGTCCGTGGGTGCGGAGGAGAGGGCACCCTGGACGCAGAGTGTCACGTTGCAGAAAGCCCCGCTGAGTTCCCCACCATCCTCGGAGGGCAGGACTCGGGGGCCGTTGGCCTGGATGTTTAGCCAAGAAGATTGCCAAGCACGGTGTGGAAGGGGCAGCCTCCTTTCTTGCTGCTCATACGACGTGGGAGAGGGAAGCCCGTCAGAAGGCAGAGCTCTTGAACAAAAGGGCTCTCTGCCCCTTGACAACATGGGAGCTTTGTAGCCAAGCCAAGTGACAGAAGACACTAAAATCAGGAGGTTCGTGGCCAGAAAAAATGTGCTCTAGAGAACAAGTCGAGGCCGTAGCCGGACAGCCTTTTGCTAACACCCCAGAGAGCCGAGCAAGCTCAGAGTGTCAGTCACGTGGCGGGAACTTTGAAGAGATCGTGCATGTGACTAGTAGACACCTCACACATCTCCGCAAAAGCCGGAACAGAAAAGACGATTTCCTTGTAAGGATCTGGAGGCGCGTCTGGGCTTACGGAGCAAATCCCCATGACACACACAGGAGAGCCACACCGTCAGAAACCCTGGCAGCTGGGACCGCAGGGCACGGAGGGAGGATGAAGTACAAGGCTGTTGGACGCCCAGGCCCCGTGGGCAGGAACACTGGTGAACTGTCAGCTGCAAACTGACGCCGTGTTTCTTTAGACGAAAGCATGGCCCGGAGGGGAGAGCCTGAGCCACACGGTTCTTCCCAGGCCTTGACGGCACCTCATGGAGTTTGCCTGGCTGGATTTTGAAGTTGCGTGGGACCTGTGATGCCCACCTCCTTCCCTTGTCTCCCTTTTGGGATGGGAATGTCTGTAACCTTTGCATTCTGGAAGCAGGTAGCACTTCTAGTTTCGAAGGAAAGGATTTTGCACCAGTATGGATCATACTCAGAGTCTCACCCATACCTGATTTAGGTGACTTAGATGACATTTGGGGCTTGACTTGATGCTGCTGAGAGTTTGGGGACCCGGGTTGGGGTGAGTGTGTTTTCCATGTGAGATAGATGTGGAACTTGCTAGAGGGCAGTTCCACACCCAGAATAATGCCCCCTCCAAATATCCACACCCTAGTCCCCAGAATCTGTGAGCATAGCACCTTCCACAGCAGAGGGGAGTTAAAGTTGCAGATAAGTTGCTAATCAGTTTAACTTGAAATGCAGAGATTATCTGGGCCAGTATAATCACAAGATTCCTTAAAACTGGAGGAGGGGGCAGAAGAAGGAACCAGAGGACCGGCAGGCAGCAAGAGGACTCAGCCTGATGTCCCTGGCGGTGAGGATGGAGGAGGGCCCCAAGCCAAGGAACGCAGGTGCCCCCGGAAGCTGGGAAGGGCCGGGAAATGGATCCTCCCACAGAACCTCCAGAAGGAACCAGCCCTGCCAACACGCTGATTTTAGCCCAGGGAGACCCAGTGCTCGACCTCCAGAACTTAAGATAGCAATTTGTGTTTTAGGTCTGTGCTATTTGTTGGGGCCGCAACAGGGAACTAATACGTGTTGAAGATGAGCCACAGAGCTCTCGTGCGGTCATTCTGGGGCCACAAGGACATGACCTCTAAGACACTTAGTCCAGGGCCTAACACGGAGGAGGAGTTCGACAGACAGCAGCACGTGGGCTTGTGACCAGCAGTGTAGACTCCGCTGTCCCGCGCGGGCCCCAAGGCCGGCACGGCCCCCGGGTCGGAGGCGCTCCCTCCCTTGCCTCCATCCGCCCCAGCTGCCTTTCTCCTCCAGCCCACGTCACTGCCCTGATGCCCTTCCTGTCCCTGGCCGTCTCCTCTGCTCCCTGCTAACCTGCACCCTTTGATGAATCACACCAGAAGAAATTTGGGTTGATGGTGGGGAGTGGGCTGGATGAAGGGGGGGCGGGCACTGGACTTGGTGATGGCACCCCTGGTGGCCTGGGGCGAGGGCAGAACCACCAGCAAGGGCCTGGCCACTCGTGCTGAGCTCCCCGGCGTGGGAGATGCGTGAGCCCGGGTGCCGTAGCACCCCTCCCTGAAGCTGGCCTCCCACACCAGCAGTCGCTCCACCTCAGCTCAGGAGCCTGTGGGGCCCGCTGCCTCCACTGTCAGCGAGCGCGGGGACAGGGTCCGGGCCGGCTCTCCGCAGCGCCGAGCACGTGCCCCTCGCGGGCGTCTGCGCCCTGCCCCTGCCCCCTGCCGGCACCCAGAGCCCCTGAGCATGGGCACGCGTCAGGCTCCCTTCCTCTGCCTCCCTTCCGCCGTGACTCTGGTGGATGCACAACCGCTGATTTGTTCACCAGGACCCCAGGCCAGCAGCGGCTGGAACGCGTCAGGCCCGAGAGGCCAGCCCCTCACCGGGCGCTAGACCCACCAGCATCCCGTTCTGGGTTTAAGCACCCCTTTCCGTGTCTACCTTACAGAACTAGCATGAGGACCATTTGGCTCAATGCTCAGTGCAAAGTGCTCAGGACAGTGTCTGTTACATAGTTTTTAGGGATTGGTTTTTATTTTATACATACTTTGTATTAGTGGATGTTAATACCAACAGTTTTGGGCTTCACTTGCTTGGTTTCTGTTTCTTACAACCGAGAGAGAGCCTAGTGTCTGGAGCAGGACTGCAGGGCGTGGCCTTCCTGCTGAAGGGGTGTGGCGGCGGGCAGGCGGAAGGCGGGCCGGTCTGTTGGGTGTGCCGTGATGCTCGGGGGTTCCTGCCATGTGGCCCCTGAAGGCCGACACGTCGCCAGTGTTAGAGGAAGATGAGGTCTGTGTCGGGTGCAGGTGCAGAACCACTGGTCAGGGAGACTTTTCCCGTGGCCAGCAACCCGGGAGCCCAGCGGCTGGATGACCAGGCCTGGCTGAACTGTAGCAACCAGACCCCCTCCTCCAGCCTGTCCTTCAGCTGAAGCTAAGGGGACGCATGCGGCTCAGTGACCGCGCTGGAGCCTGGCCCCTCCGCACCTCCGAAGTACCTTCTGGGCGCCCACCTCCCAAAAGGCAGGGTGCCGCTCTACAGCTGACCCAGGAAGAACCCACCCAGTCCCAGGCCCCCTGATTCTTGCTCACATGCTGGGCCTTGAGCAGAGCTGGAGGCAGCTGCCGTCCCCGCAGAGCCGCCTCACTGAGCGTCAGGCCAGCACTCTCCTCCAGCAAGATGGCACAGGAGGTAAGAGCGTGGACTCTAGGGTGGATTCTGCCCACCAGGGGACCCACGGCGACATCGGGACTAGTTTTGTCACGCAGGGTTGGGGGGCAGCTATGGGCATCTAGTGCCGGTGGGGGGGCGGAGACCAGAGACGATGCAGGTCGGGCCCCCCCCCCCCCACAGAGCCATCCAGCCCCACTTGTCAGTGCTATGGCGGTGGGACCCTGCTCTGATGAGACCCTTGGGTGCAGTCGGGCCCTGCTGCCAAGCCCCGTGGCCACGCTGTGCCTGATCCCCTTCACATACGGGGACGGGGTGCCTGCGCGGGAGGCCTGGGAGGGCTCCGCGGGCGGCGTGGTTTGCTCCTCACCCATCGTCAAGGCTGTGTGGTGGCTGGACTCCCAGCTGCTCCCCTGTGACCTGGGGCTTGTTGGGGTCTGGACTTGGCCTTCATGCTGCAGCAGCAGAGGGGTGGCTGGCGGGCGTGGTGGGAGAGGCCAGCCCAAATCCTCCAGGGGCTGCCCACCTGCCTCGGCCCATCACTTCCAGGGCTGGGTCACGGTGCCCCATCCGCCCCTTACCAAGCAAAGAGCAGAAAGGAGGTCCGTTCTCCAGATGCCAGAGTGACCCCATGAGGTCTGGGGGGGGCAGCAGAGCCGTAGTGGCCAGGCAGGGTGGTGTTCCGTGTCAGCCTCAGGTGGCACCTCCCTGGCCCCCCCCCCCCCCTGGGGGCCTCTCCTGCCCCCAGCCCAGCATGTGATCCCTGCTCAGCCTGGGGGCAGACCACTGACCCTGCACAGGGGTCTATCATCTTCATCCGGGGCAGAAGGGGGCGCCAAGCGCCATCCACACCCGGCAGAGCCCAGAGGAGCGTGTGTTGGGGACAAGAGCTGGTCCCGCTTGTCCCACATCCCAGCCCCACCCGCCTGGACGGAGACTGGCGTCGGGTATTTTTACTGAAGGAATTTATTGTTCGAGAACTAAGGTTGCTCACAGTTATTTGACAAGGGATACACTGGGTGGGGCTTGTTCATTTCCGTGACGTCTGCGTGTGTCCCAAGTACAAAAGAGGAAGGCTGACAAGAGGTATTGCTTTCGGTGTCTTCTGTCTCTGGAGAAGCCCCTCCCGCTTGTACCGCGTGGCTTATGCTGTTATAGGTGTTTGTTTATGTATTGAAATCCCAGCCTGTGGTGGGGGGTCAATGTAACAGAGCATTAAAAGCTATCCACGATGGGAGGGAGGCAGGGTGGGGAGGGCGGCGTAAGAGACACCAAAGCAAAGTGGACTCGTTACAGCGAAGGCATGCAATCAAAACCTGCCATCCTGGCCCGTCGCTGGCCCGGTGCCTCCTGAGGGCAGCCAGGCCCCCCGGGCACTCGCAGCACCGCGGGGTCTGTGCCAACCTGGAGGGACCGGGCCCACCAACACAAAACGAGCAGAAGCTGGGGACAGGGACGAAGTGAGGCGGCTGCACCCCACCACCTCGCTGTGTACAGAGAACACACTGCGGAGGATGCCGCCTTTTTTTTTTTTTTTTTAACTTTTTGTCATTTTAGTAAAAAACCCTGCGATGCCTCTGCTGTCGTGTGGGAGCCAGCTCAGGGCCTTCGTCCTACCCCACTCTCAGACACAAAACCAAGATCGTCCCCAGCCTGGGCCTGACGGGGGGGGGGGGGGCGGGGGGCGGGGGGCGGGGGTCCTAGGCGGTGCCATCCTGCTCGGAGACCGCGCCCTGCCCCCCGCGCCCATGGGACTGGAGTCGCTTCTACACAGTAACGGGACAGAACATGGGACAGAGCGAACCGCGCCGTTCTTTAAATATATATATGTGTATGTATATAGAAAGAACTGAACACAAAACCTAGCCCTGCCCCAGCGGCTCCCCCCACCCCCACACCCTTTTCCAAAAACAACCAAGAAAAAAAAGTTTATAAAAATATCTTGCAGGAATTCTTTAAAGTTTACAGTAGCTTGCCGGCGCTGCATCCGCCGGCCTGCCCCCGCCGCCCCCCCGCCCCCCCCTCCCCCGGCGCTCTGACGGCTCCAACCTCTGGGCGCCTCGGCCCCAGACCCCACCCTGCCCAAGACACACAGACGGACGGCAGGAGGACGCTGCTGCTGCCCCTTCCCTGAACAGAGAAGTAAGGAAACTCAATAAGTTAAAAGAGCAAATAAATAATACTGATCTCGGCCAGCCCTGGCGCAGGCAGGCGGCTCCGGGGCCTCCAGGGTCAGCGCCCAGCGGGGCCGGGAAGGGTCGCCAAGCGCAAGAGCCGCAGCCCCAGACGAGCGGGGGACGGGGGGCAGGGGGCGACGCGAGCGAGCGGCGGGAGGGGCGGCTGCAGGGCGGAGCCGTGTCGGGGGCGGGGGGCGGCCGCGGGCAGGCTGGCCGGCCGACTCGGCCGCTCCGCCCGCCGCGGCCCTGCCCCGGACGCCGGCCCGGCCGGACTGGGCCTGCCGCGCGGGGGTCCCCGTGAGTCCGGAGCCGAGCCCGGGCGGAGGCGCTACGCGGGCCGGCGCGCGGGTGGGCGGGGCCTCGCCGCGGGTGGGCGGGGCCGCGGCGCGCGGGTGGGCGGGGCCTCGCCGCGGTGGGCGGGGCGGCAGCAGGAGACGAGGGAGGGCAGGTCCGCGGCAGCTGCCTTCGGTCAGCCGGTGTCCGGCGCGGAGCACAGAGGATGGCCTCGTGGAGGTGACATGTTAACTTTTCGGGATACTTCCTGGTATCAGAGCGGAAACAGTGCCGTTGTCAGAGACAGGCAGAGAGAGAGACAGCAGGAGAAAGAGAGAGCGGGCACGGGCGGGCCCAGCCGCAGGCGGTGGCCCCCGGTGCCCCCTTTCCTTTCCTCCCCGGTGTCGCCGCGGTCCGGGCGGGGCGGGCGGGCGGGCGGGCGGCGTGGCGGGCCGGGCTGGGCCCTGGCGGGCCGTGCCGGCGTGGGGAGGGGGCTATGTGTCTAAGGCTGCTCGCGGCGGGCGGCGGGCGGCCCCGTCCTGGCCGTGTCCTTGGCCGTCGGGTACTCGGCGTCCCCTCCAGGGCCGGGGCCAGCGGCCGCGGAGTCACCGAGGGGGCCGTGGGCACTCCGCTTGGCGGGCGTGCTGGGGGCCTGGGCCGCCTGCCCGTTCTTCTCGTCTGAAAAAAGTTGTTTAATTACGTCAAAGAAGTTACTCAATGGGCTGCCTGGGTACACAGAACAGAAGACAAAAGAAAAAACAAGAAAAAAGAAAAGAAGAGAAAGAGGAAGGGGGTAAGGAGAGAGAAAGAGAACAAACAAATGAACGAAAGGGTCTCCACGAAGAAAGAAAACCCAGCGAGATGAGGTCTGAGCCGGGCTTGGCAGGCGGGGGCAGGTGGGCAGCAAGCGGGGCAGGCAGGTGGAGAGACCCCTCCTCCCTCACCAGGCCTGGCCCCCCTCCACCTCAGCCACCAGTCCCCCCCCCATCCACCCCAACGCCTGGCCAGCTGGCCAGTCCCACTCTGGACACTGAGACAGAGAAACCAGCACTGCCCCAAGCCCCAGGGCTGAGCAGGAGCCTGGGACCCCAGGCTGGCTCCGTGCAGGGGACCAGGGGGCCTTCTCTGGGCTGCGGAGGCTGGAGCCAGTGTGCCCACCACACTCCTCCCAGGAGGCTTGGAGCCCGGCCCCTGCCAGCCCGGGCAGCACCGCGTGGACACAGGGGTCAGCAGCAGACAGACAGATGGACGGATGGGTGGACAGGCATGGAGGGCTTGGGTGTGGGAGGGCTGGGGGCAGGCAGCCAGACTGGGAGCCCTGATCCCAGAGGGAATGTCCTGAGGGCAAGAGGAAGAGGGCAGAAATGGTCTGACCACCCCCACCTGGGGGGGCCTCTTCTCTGTCCTGATGCCTCTGCCCTGCTCTACTTCTTACACCTGACGCCGCCAGCCCAGAGCAGCGCTGTGCGTGCATAGCACACTGTCACCCCCTCCAGTGGACAGAAAGCTTCCCACCAGCCTCCTGCCCAGATCTGGAGTCTGCCCAGACCCCAGGCCAGAGCCCACACACGGGACCCTTGCCAAACTTGGGGCATGCGGACGCTTTACTGCTCTGAGCCCTGGGGTCCCTTCCTGGCCTGCCTGGATCCTAGGGCCGGGCCTATGGCTGCCCTAGGGGGTGGGTGACCGAGGCTGCTCCTGGCAGAGGTGGGGGACTGGGTGGGCCCGAGTGTGCACGTCTGGACCCCGCGTATACACAGGGACCCCAGGATAGCCCTCAGGGCGGCGGGGGCGGCACCCTGCCAGGAGCAGGCTGCAGCTGGGGGTGACAGGCTGGGGGGTCCCAGGTGAGCATGAGGGGTTCTTACCACATTTGGAAAGCCTCCCCGTCATCATTTCCATACAGTTAGTGGTGTCTGGAGCACAGAATGGAGAAAGGAGGGAGGGAGACGTGTGAAAAAGTCTTCCCACTTGGACCCCTGGCCAGGCGCTGCCCTCAGCCTCTGGCCAGGCCCTCAGGGAGAGGCAGAGCCCGGCGTGGGGCGTGGCCATAGCCGAGTAGGGGGTTTGCTGGGGCCGGCCGACTGGAGAGAGGGGCCAGACGGGGAGGGGGTGGAGCCCAGAGCGGGGCGGGGCTTACAGAGGGCCGGGCTGGGGTGGGGTGGGGCTGGGGGTGGAGCCTGGGGTGGGGCTGGCTCAGAATATGGGCGCTGCGTGGGGGCCTTGTCCTGGGCAGAGGAGAGTCCTGCTACAACCAGAGCCGGAGCATGGGACGTGGCCCTGTCCCTTGGGTGCCCTGGGCCTGCCTGGCCCTCCGTCCCCTCTGTCCTCCCTGGGCCCAAGACATAGGCTCTGGCACCGAGAAGCCCAGGGTTCTGGCTGTGCTCTACTCTGGCCATCTGTGCGTCCTCACTCTGCCACTCTGCAGCTCAGGCAGCTGCGTGGCTCCCATCTGCCCCTCAGCTCGTGTTGGCCCCCCCCTTCCCTGACCCTCTCCCACCTTCTGCTGGGCCTGGGAATGCTGGTGCTGGCAGGGGCCTAAGGTGGGAGGCTCCTCCCTCAGGGCCCTCACAGGAGCCTCTGCTAGGTGGGATGTGACCTCTGGGCCTCCTGTCCCTATTGGAGTGGCCACCAGGTCTCTTGCCCTGGAAGCTGAGGGGCCCCCACTTCTGCCCCCTGCTCACAGCGGCTCTAGAACTGAGCTCACCAGACAAGAGCACCTGAAGTGGGCGGGAGGGTGCTAGGAAAGGCCAGAGTCCAAGGAGACCCATCAGGAGGCCTGGGGATGGGGCCAGGGCATGGGCTGGGTTCCTGGCTTAGGCTCCCCCAGGTCCAAGGCCCCCCGAAGGAGGGCAGGGGAGAACGGCTTGGGGCCCAGATTGGGTACCCAAGAGTTTGCAGGGACATGGGTTTGGGCACAGGTCTAACCAAGGCCCCCGCTTTGGGATGGGGTTAGGACTGGAGGTAGAGCCCAGGGGAAGGGTGGTGTCCACCTTGTTCACTGCTGTGCCTGGGACTTGGCATGAGGGACGCCTGCTAACAGGGGCAGAATGACCCCTCTTAGGTTACTGTCCATGGCCCAGACAGGAGGAGAGAGACTGCGGCCCCCAGACAGTGGCTGCAGGCCTGGGCATCTGCTGGGCGGCACACCAGGCCCTAGCCTTTGCTCACGTCGCTGGACAAGCTCTGTCCTTGCCTGGCCTCAGTTTCCCTCTGTCAGCCCTACTGTGCTCTGAGATGGAGGCCCTGGAGGCCCTGAAGGCCCAAGGAGCTACCTCCGCCCCACGCCCTGCCTCCAATGCCAAACTGGCTCCCGGGACCAGGCTGCTAGGGCCACCCCCGCCCTGACCTGCCCGTGGGGTGACGGACGAGGCACATGTTGGGGGAGAAAAGGGTAACACACACGATGAAATGAGGATGGCAGGGCGGGGAGGAGGGGAACAGGTGGGGCCGGTCTGGCCTCTCGGACCCCACCAGGCTGGAGGAAGGGCCCACTGAGGCTCCAGCCGACGGGGGTGCTCAGGGCTCGGGCTGGATGCTGTGCTCCGGACCCCAAACCCTGACACAGGCCTCACGGCAGGCTGTGCCCTACCAGCATCCTGACAGCAAGCACACCCTTGCTAACGGACTGCCCTGCCCAGACACGGGCTCACCCACCCCCACCCACGGTGGGCACGTAGCCCACTCCCCACCAGATGCTGAGCGGTGTGGGCTCTCAGGCCCTCAGACCCCCAGCACCTCCAGGCCTGGGCCGCCCCTTTCCCTGTGGGACCCCTTGGAGGCCCAGCTGGGGAGCCCCTCCTTTGGGAACTCATGGCCAGACAATCACAGGCCTGTCACGGGGAAGGCAGGCGGCAACAGCCCCACCACGTGTCAGCCAGCGTGGACGCTAGGCCCACAGGCTCGCAGGGTGCCCCTGGGGGAGTCCCGAGGGCGGCGGGCTCCCAGGCAGGACCTTGGCCACTGCTCTCCTGGAGCCTGTTCTGGCCGGCCCGGGGCCAGGCTGCCCGTGTCTGGCTGCTCAGCCTGGGTGCTGGGCCCTCTGAGGCCTGTCCAGGGCTGGGAGCTGGCCGCTGGATGTGTGAGGGGCACAGGGCGCCCTTCTCGGGGCCAGTGTGGCTCTCGCCAGAGGACCTGCCCGCAGCCCCCTCCCTGCCCCTGCGGCGGGGCCGGACACCTTACCTGCCAGCGTCAGAGGCTACTCTCGTAGCTGGTGGCCACCTTCTGGCCCTTAAGCCCAGCACCCCAGCTTAGTCCTGGCGCTGGCGGGGGGGGTTCTACAGTGGACAAGAGGCGCCTTTCAGTGTGGTGTGCTGGGCCCTACCTCCCTGGGTGTGCAGAGATGGGCCGGCCCACTGCGCCGGGGAGGGCCCTGCCCCCTGGGGGGGGCAGGGAGGTGGGCACGTCGGAGGGGCCACACCCCTGCTCACCGGCCCGCAGGGCGGCCCAAGCTGAGCCCCCGCCTCACCTGACAAATGCTGGGCGGCGGGCTGGTCGTGTGTGCTCAGGAGCTGGGTCTGAATGGTCTCCACAACCCTCTTGAAGCGGCGGCTGGGGCCTGGGGAAGACAGGGGGTCATGCCCAGGTCGGGGCTGTAGCCCGGAGCCCGCAACCTGGGCCCGTGGCTCACCGGACAGCAGCGTGAATGTGACGGAGTAGATGCCGTTCTCCTTCTGCGCCGCCCCGCCCTCGGTGTAGGTGATGTCCACCTGGAACTTGACCGGCTTCTGGAACACCGCCGGGCCGCCCGTCGCCTTATACTCAGCCCGGAAGCTCGTCTGGGAGATGACGCTGTGGCTGAGGCTGGGGATCTGCGGGGTGGGGGGCAGCATGAGCGTGCTGTGCGCCAGCCGCCCTGCACGGCCCCCCTCGCACCCCCAGCCCCCGCCCCCGCGAGCCGGGCCGGAAGCCTGTACCCCTCTGCCTGCGTGCGGGTTGGGACGTGGGCGCAGAGTGGAAGAGGAGAGGGTCAGGGCGGACAGGCACGAGGAGGCCCCGTGGAGCCGCTGCCGGCAGCCGGCACCCGCGTAGCAGCCTCCAGAGGCTGGGGCCACACGGCCATTGCCGAGGACAACACCCTGCCGCTCTGTGGGCTCGGGAAGGGCGCCGCTCCCAGTGCGGGCAGAGGGGCCCTACGCACTTGACATACGGGCAGCAAAGGGAAATGCCCTTGAAACGAAGTCAGGAGGCAGTCTTGCCCTGGAGGAGTCACCCCTAGGACAGGGCTCTGCGGCTCAGGAGAGGTCGGAAGGCCCAGCCCATGCTGGGAGGCTGGGCAGCGGAGGACCTTGCAGGGTGCAGGGAGAGGGAGGCCCAGACCAGGGGCCCTAAGGAGGAGAGCAGGCTGCCATGGCAGGTGGCCCCCCGCCCTTGGGGAACTTGGGCTGAGGCCGCACCAGGCTGAAGAAAGCCCCGCAGCAGGTCCCAGCCCTGATGGGGGTGGGGCAGCTTCAGCTGCAGGGGATATGCTAGGATCCCCGGGGACCCAGCACCGGGCCAGGCCCTCTGACAGGACTCTGGAGGCACACCTGCAGGGCTTTCTGCTCCATGTGCTCAAAGAGCTCCCAAAGACAAACGGAGCGCACCCAAGGCTTGAGTGCAGCCCACCCTCAGGGAGCCGCCAGGCCCCAGCGGGAGGCAGGGGCTCCAGGAGGCGGCAGCCGGGGGGTGGGGGGAGCGCACACGGGAAACGGAGACAGGCCTCTTGGGACAGGACCCGGCAGAGGTCCCCTCCCCTTTGAGCTTCCTGTGCTTTACTCCCTGTCTCAGCGGCGCTCCCACCGCCAGGGCTGCTGAGAACGAGGGCCGGCCTCCCTCCCCAGGCCAGGGGCCTGAGCAGTGACCCTCTGGCTCCAGCCAGGCAGGCGTCCCCAGACGGGTGGGAGGCTCACCGACAGGAAGGCGTGAACAATGTCAGCTTTGATAGAGCTCAGGGGCTTGTCCTTGATGACCACGAAGATCTGCTCCTCCTTCTCCAGGTTGATGAAGTTCCCAAACCATGACTTCTTGGCAAGCCTGGGGGAGGGAAGTGCGGGCAGAGGGCTGCTCGTATCAGGGTATGCTCACTGTCAGCCCAGCCTCTGAGGACAGGCCCGCCCTCCCCTCCTGGCCAGGGCCAGCTTGCTGCCCCAACTCCTCCCCTCCCACCCCCCGACTCCTGCCCTGGCCCCCGACTCCTCCCACCCTCACCCCAGGGCCCTAATGCTAATCCCACAGTCTTGGCCGGGCCCCATTCCCCCATGCCTGCCTGGGTCTGGGCAGTGCCCACCAGAACCCACCAAAAAGGAAAGGAGAGCTCACCCTGACCCCCAGCCTTACTCCTGTTTAAGCCACCAAGTTTTGCGGGAATTTGCTCTGCAGCAATCCTGCCGCAGCCTGGAGGAAGGTGCCCCCTACCCTGGGGCTGCATGGGGAGCAGGGGCAGTGTGGGAGGCCGCGGTACAGGGTCGGGCCTGGCCGGGGAACTCTGCGCCCATGTGGACAAATGGACGGGAGACACACTGCATGGACAATGGGGCCTGGGGGCCCAGGATGCTACATGCCCTTCCCACCTGGTGGGACAGCCCGGCTCCCCCCGGCCACCCTGTCCTCGAGGACCAGGGGCTGCCCAGCCCGGGCCGCTCTGGGACATGGAGGCTGCTTCCAAGCCAGGTGCTGTGCCAGGTGGGGCAGGGGTGTATCCTCCTGCACGAGGCCCCTCACCTCGCTCGTGCCCAGGGCCTCTCTCTGTCCTCTGTCTTCTGTCTGGCCTCGTTATTCTGTCCTGCACCTGCATCTGACCTGCGCTTTCTGCAGCCCCCCCACCGCGGTGCACACCAGCGTGGGTGTCCCTCGGCTGGCCCCAAGATCCTGCCTCCTGGGGCACGGACGGGGCCAGGACTTGCTTCTAAGCAGAACGAGTGACAGATGTCCCCTCCAAGAACACGTGACTCAAGGCCACGTCTCCTGCTTGCTAGCAGGTCTGGACTGCATGGCGACCGAGCCCCCTGACGTGACGGAGAGGCCCACGGTCCAGCGGACCACAGGCCCTGAATCCCGCCGACGACCGAGGGCGCTGGGCCACGGGTGCTGCCCCAGATGAGCCTGCCTGGAGGTGACCACAGCCCACTGACTCTGGAAAGCGGAGGGCCCAGCTGGCCCGGCCCGGGGCCTGACCCACACAGCCCGAGACGTGGAGCGCGTGGTGTTTAAGGCAGCTGAGCTCGAACAGTCCGCCAGGCTGCAGCGCTGACGCGTCCTGACAGCCGTCTCGTGGCTCCGCCGATGGAACGCGCCCATTCGGACGGCGAGGCCCAGGAGGGCCCCGGCCCAGCATCTTGCTCTGCCACCGGCGCTGGCAGGGGCAGGTGCTCGGACACCTCTCGGTGGTTTTCCTGACCACGTGGCTTCCCCTTTCCTGCCCAGTTCCAGAGCTGGCCTCTGCTCGGCCCAGGGATCCTGACCCAACAACAGCGCAGAGGTGAAGACAGGGAGGCACGTCCTGCCGGACCCCCTGGTCACCGGCCACTTCCGCCTCCTTCCCCACATCCTGCCCTCCTGCCCGCTGTCCGCTCCGGGTCCGGCGCTCTCGAGGGCAGGCTCCGGCCCCAGCCGCTCCCTGCCGTGCCCCTGCACCTGCCACAGGGCCGGCAGCCCAGCAAGTACTTAGGGGGGGCAGTTCTGGAACCCGCATGAGGGGTTTCTGCTTCTCCTCCCTTGACGAAGAAGAACACCGAAAACATGACTTGTTTGTAGTTTGGCAGCCAGCAGTTTGGCATCTGGCGCAATAGGCGGTCCCATGCCTGGAAGAAGCCTGAAGGAGCCAGAGAGGCAGCGCAGGCCGACTTCAGTGTCAGCTGGGCCACCCGGCAGCCGCCGGGCGTCTCCGAGTAGAGCAGACCACGCTCCCTCGTGTGGTGGGCCTCGTCCAAGCAGGCGAAGGCCTCAGGAATAAAGGCTGCAGCTTCCCCAAGGAGTTCTGCTCAACTCAACACCGCAGCGTGAATTCCCCACCTGCACACGTCACTCAGGGCTGTGACGTCACCCAAACTGGAACCTCCGCCTGCCGAACCTACGGTCTCCGACCTGCCATCCGCCCCAGCCCCGCAGCGGTGCTTGCCTGCGAGCCCCGACGAGCCCCGGCTGAGCGCGTCCTCTGCAGGAGGCGGGGCCGGGGCGTGAGCGGCTGCGGCCTCCCGGGCCACTGCGCGTCTGCTCGGGCGCACCAGCCGGACCCCGGGAGGGGGCGGGGCCTCCAGACGGACTCGAGGATGGGAGGCTGCGGGCCACCTGCACCTGCCCGGACGCCCAGCAGTTACGTTACAGGGGTGTCTGAGCGCGGTGACAGCAGCAGGAAGTTCCGGCCGAGGGGCACTAACGGTGGGAGGGGCCGCGTGCCGCGCCCTAGCACCTCCTGCTCGGTGACGACAGGGGCCTCCGAGGAGGCTGCCTGTGCTCCTCGCGAGGCCCGCCCCGCACCCACGGCGCCACTCCTGTTCACACGGCGTCCTCCAGGGCTACAGGCCAAGGCCGCCGCCGGGGCGGGAGAGCGGGGGCAGGGCCGCTCCAGGGTCTCCGCCCCAGTCCAGACTGGCCGCTGGTGAGCCATGGATCTGCTGCCCATCGCCTCCCATGGGCCCTGCTCCTTCCTCTTGGCGAGGGTCAGCTGAGGGCTTGCTCTGCTCCTGGCCTCGAACACCACCACCCTCCCCTGGACGCGCGTCCCCACCAGGCCGTCCCGTGGCTGTCCCTCCGTCTCTTTGGCCAGCACCATGTTTCCGCCTTGAGACGCTCCATCCCTATGAGCCCCCAGGTCTCCGGCTGTGCTCCAGGCTCCACTCTGCCCAGCGCAGCCCTCCCTGGTGGAGGCTACCCGCTGCAAACACCAGGCTGGTCCTTCTCGGGCTCCCCGGACCGGGCGTGTGCAGGGCCGAGCCTGTGGCCAGAGCAGGGTGAGCACACCTGCCAGGAGGGCTTGGGCTCCGGTCTGCAAGCCTCGCCCCGCGTGGAGGCTGGGGCTTTCAGCTGGCGCCCCTCCGCCCCTCCGAGGCATGGCTGTGCCGTCCCTTGCCTCCAGCCAGCCCTCGGCTGTGGCTTCGGCGCAGGGCCAGGAGGAGCTGGCCGGCTCCCTCAGCAGCGCAGACCCTGCTCCCCAACCTGGCGTTCAAAGTGCCGGAGACAGAGGTGTGGGTGTTGAAGAGGAGGTGTCCCAGGCAGGGGCTGGTGGGGGGCTTCTGGGCAAGCACAGGGTCCCAGGGAGAGGGAGAAGAGGACCTGGAGGGGCTGGGGTGCTTCGCCCCGAAGCCCTCATGGGCCCCCTGGCCTGCCATGAGGGAGGGTTCAGCACGGGCCCCCCCTATGCACTTGGCGTCTGGCCACCGGGAGGGAGGCCAGTGGCTCACCCTCGACCTCGGGCAGTGACCACTTACTCTGGAGAGGACTCCGGGGTCAGGTTGGACATCTCTTCGGGTGTTGGAACTGCGCACACACGGGAAGGACAGGGAGAGAAGGTGTGACCACTCTGCCCTGCCCTCACCAGGGTCCCCCCCGCCCCTCACCGTGACCGGGGTCTCAGCCACCCACAGGCTCCCGGCCCCTGCCGGAGCCTAGGGCCACGGGGCTGCCCCAGCCTCTGGTGCTGTAATCAGGCCAGACCTTCTCTGGCCTACAGCCGGCCCCGCTGTCCCCCCGACAGATGGCACTGGTCACCCAGGCCCACCCATCAGCTGTGCCGGAGGCTCGGATGGCCCGGCAGTGCCCACTGACCCTCGGCACCCGGCGCACAGCAACGGGCTGCCCACCGCTGCCCCATCCCATGGGCTTGCTGACGGCCCTCGCCCCCACCCACCCGGCGGCCGGCTGTCCTCCCAGGGCTCAAGCAGCCCGGCTTCAAGTGGCCACTGGGCTGAAGGGAAGCCCAGGAGCTGGGAGGGGCCCCCGGCACACAGCGGGCAGGCCCGGGAGCAAGCAGCCGTCTGGCGGCACCGCCTGGGCCTGTGCCAGCCTGGAGGACACCGACCGACCGCTGCCCTGCTCGTGGTCAGGGTCCCGGCACAGCGCAGAGGGGGCAGGCCCTGCCACCCCCGCGGCCCCTCTTCCCGCCACTGACCCTGCAGTTTCCGGCGGTGGAAGCGGGGTGACCCCAGGAAACTGTTCTTGATGGAGTTGAGCCGCGTCCTCCAGGGCACCCCTCCGACGCTGGGGCTGGACGGTGGCGTGGGGTTGGGCGTGCCTGCCGGGCTCTCCTTGGGCGTGTGCACGGGCGTCCCCTTAGGGGTGGGGAGGGGACTACCCCTTGGAGAGGGGTGAGGGGTCACCTGTATGGTGGGGACAGATTTGGTGTTGGGTTCAGTCCCGGCGGTCGGGAGCCGGATGGGAGCCGGCATGGTCGGCGGGCCCGGGGGCAGGGCCAGCTGGGGGCCTAGGCCCCCCGGGACAGGGGGTCGGGCCTGGGTGCCAGCCGGGAGTGGGTTGGACTTGGTGCCCTGCAGCGGCTTGTCGCTCAGCTTGGCCTTGCTCGGCAAGGTCTGGGTCTTGGGGTTGGGCCGCAAGGCGGCCTGTGGAGGGAGGACGTGTCCGGGCCCGGAGGCGCTCCGACAAGCTTCAGGCTCCACGGAGGTGGCCAGGGGGCAGGCCACAGAGGGGCTCTCGGGAGGCGGGGGGGGCAGGGCAAACTTTCTAACAGGCTACAGGGCAGGCGCAGAGGGCAGGGAGCAGAGCGCGAGGGTCCGCGAGAGCCACCATGCGAGTGCCCGCCGCCCCCCGCATGCACACACAGCACCAGGAGGACCAGAAACGTTCAAGCAGGACCCCAGGGCAGGACCAGCGGGACAGGCAGGTGTGGGGGTGGGAGCGTTTGCCATAAAAGAAAACAAATAACACAGGAGAAAACAAACAAAACAAAAGAACGTGCAGTTAGCCCCAGCAGCAGGCGGGGGGCACGGGCCCAGCCCGGGCTCAGGGAGCCTCCCCTGCCCACCCCCACCGGTGCACGCTGGGCCTCTTGGAGCTGGGGGGGCGGGGCGGGGTGGGGGCTCACCCTGGGGCTGCTCAGCGGGCTGGTGGACAGGCCCGAGGAGGCGCCACTGATGGACCTGGACCTGCGGACACAGGTGCGGGGCGGGTCAGCCGGGAGGGGCCACGGCTCTCAGCTTCTCTCCCCCGGACGGACCCTCCAAGAGGCCGGGAGTCCCGGCCGAGAGCCTTGAGGCCGCCCTGTCCTGCGCACACCTGGCCACATGCAGGGCTGTCCTGCTGTCCCCACCCCGCCTCTCCCGGGGCCCAGGAGGGCCCCACAGCCCCTTCAGGGGGCCCCGTCAGAGCCTGTCTCCGGGCTCCTCTCCTCTACGTGGGAGCTGTCCCATGGCCAAGGCCCAGGCCCAGGACGGCACCGGGAGCCTTCAGCAAGAGTCTGTCAGGGGCTTGGGCGGACAGAGGGACGAGGGGAGACGGGCGCTTCCTGGGAGCTGCATCCAGCCCCCGTGTCAGGTCCACTGTCCAGCCCCCAGTGCCCCGAGCCCACCCAGAACCCCCCAAGGCTGAACTGTCACAGGCCCCGAGTCCTGTGCTCGGCGGACAGCCTCCCATCCTAGCACGTGGGCCACCAAGTGGGCACTAGCCCAGCCCTGCCATGCCCATGGTCCACCTGCCCGGCCCAAAGGTGCCCACAGTACGCCAGCCCATAGCTCTCTCCTCACTGGTACCACGGGGGCCTAGGCAAGGCCAGGCTGGGGTGAGCGCTGGCTGGGACCACCAGCCTTGTCCACCACCGGCCCCACTGGGCCCGCAGACCTGGCGGGGCAGGAACCGGGCGCCCTGCGAGGCAGGGGCCTCACTCCACCACACCACACGGCCTCGGGGAAGGCACACACCATGCTTGCTCAGCCCTGGGTGCTGGCACCTGCCACCCTTCGAGGAAGGAAGCAGGGAGGGGGGCCAAGGCAGCCACAGGAGAGAAGAGGAAAAGAGTGAAGGCCTGCCCACACCAGTCAGCCCAGCCCCGAGAGGGCTCTCGCCCACCCACTCACACCCCGGCCCAGCCCCTGGGCCTCAGGGAGGAGCTGAGCCCACTCTGACCAGGGCCCCGGCATCTGTGGGCTAGGGCCCCATGGCAGTGACCCTCCAGCGTCTCCACCTAACACAAGCCACGGAGCCAGGGGGCGGCGCTGACCTTGCTCCTGGCCCCCCAACCCAGCCTGCCCGCGGCCGGGACAGTGCCCAGAGCCAGGCCTGGGTCCAAAGCTTTCAGATGCTGGGAAGGGAGTGGGGGCCGTCGGTCCCGGCTGGTGCCCACCCCAGCAGCCACAGGCCGGCCGGGCAGCAGCCAAGAGTGAGGCCCAGCGCCTGGGGCCTGCCTACCACTGAGCCAGCCATGCGCTTGTCACTTGGCACAAGGAAACCAGAAAAAAAGCAGTGGAAGGAAGAGGGGTGGGGGCTGCCTCCACAGCGTCCTAACCAGGCCGCACCTGCCCGAGACAGAAAGGAGGGGGCCAGCAGGCAGAGCAGCCAGGGCGGGGCGACGGGGGGGGCGGCAAGAGGCCAGCAGTGAGCAGGCAGGGGCACGGGCAGGTATGGGAGCAGGCGGGGGGGAAACGGGTGAGGCCCGACCGCCGTCGCCCACGGGCAGCAGGCCCTGCAGGGGCAGGGCTGGGGGCCTCAGGAACGCCGGGCCCCATGCAGAGACCCCTGAGACAGTCATGCCTCCTGCCACGTCCTGGGGAGCCTGCCACCGCCCTGGGCTGCCGCTTCCACTGAGGCCTCACAGCCTGCAGATGCTCGGGGGTCTGCAGTGGAGAGCGCCGTGGGTCTCCCCGCCTGGTCAGGCCGGCCACTGGCCTTGCCCCGGCAGCCCACGCCTCCTCGGGGCCTCAGGCCCGCCTGGCCCAGGCCCTTCCCCAGCTTGCTGGAGGTCTCCCTCGCCAGAGCTGCGAGGGCTGGAAGCGCCTCAGGCCCAGCCCTGCCACCAGGCCCACCTTCGTCCTTGGGGCTGGGGGGCGGGGGATGGGTGGGCAGGGTGTATACCTGTCTTCTTTGCTGAATTGGGGGTGGGCTTCAGCGATATCCAGGCTTTTACTGAACATTGCTTTACTACAGCAGGAACAAAGCGAGAAAACAGAGTTACTGACGCAGCCCCACCAGGCGGCCCGGGAGGCTGGACCTCTGCACAGCTCCACACAAGCTGGGCATGGCCCACCTGGCCCCAGGCCAGGCACACGGGCATGAGGGAGGTCAGGCAGGAGAGTGCCAGGGCCACAGCGCACCCCACCCTGGTGACCTGCTGGGCGCGGGGGGGGGGGGGGGGCAGGCCTTGGAGGATGTCCAGTACCCACCACCAGCCCTAGGACCCCTGCAGCCCCAGCCGGTGGCCCAAGCCAGAAAAAGCAGCGGGGCCTGGAGCGGCAGCGGCAGGTCGGGCGGTGTCGGGAGGAAGGGACGCTCCAGGGGCCGCCGGGACGGTCCACAGCTGACCCGGTCCCAGCTCCTCCCACCCTGAGGCAGCCAGGCCTGGAAGGCAGAGCGGGACACTGGGCTCTGTGGCCTCTCATGCCCAGCCCCTGCTCCAGGCGGGTGAGGGAGGGACGCGGGGTGGCCAGGATGTGGTGGGCCCCACATCAGCACTCAGCCTGCACTGAGCAGGGGCAAGGCTCAGGAAAGGTGGGCTGGAGAGAGGTGGCCTCTCACCCTGGGGGCCTGCTGGGGAGAGGGGTGCCCATAACAAGCAGGACGCGAGGCACAGGGCAGGAGCTCAGCCAGCAGAGACCTTTCTCCCGCCACCCTCACCAGCCCCCCGGTGCCGGAGCCCATGGGCAGCGGCCCGTGGCGGTCTAGAGCCAGCCCGTTTCCATGGGGGAGGCCTGGGACCACCAAGGGAGCTGAGGACCACCAGCCCAGTTTAATCCTGATGGTGGCCCTATTTCCTGGCAAATACCTTGAGAGGCCCGGCTGTCCCCAGCACTCAGCCCCCAGCTGACCAGGGGCAGCCCCAGAGCCGGGACCCCCAGAGCTGGGTCTCCAGGTCCAAGAGCTATAGCAAAAATCCCCTCCCCAAGCAGGCCCTGCCCAGCGCCAGGATGAGGACTGGCCAAGGGCCCCTCCTTGCCAGCCAGAGTCAGCTGAGGCTCTGCAGGACCAGGACACCCTTCCTTCCTCCAGGGTGCGCTGTTGGGACAGCCCGGACCTGCTTGTGACCAGGCAGAATTCCATCCTTGTCCTTGACCCCCACACTACCACAGATGACCCAAACATGGGGCCAGCATCAAGCGGGGACAGGCCTGCTGGGCGGCTCTGAACATGGCCTGACCCCAGTGTAGCCAAATCCAGTCCACTCCAGTCCAGCCCAACCCTGTTCCAGATGGCTGACCAGCCCAGTACAACCCAGGCCAACAGAGCAAAGCCCAGTCCACCCCAGTCCCCCCCAGCTCAGTCCAGTCCAGCTTAGTTCAGCTCAGTCCAGCTCAGTCAAGTCCAGTCTAGTCCAATCCTGCTCAATCCAGTTCAGCCCAGCTCAGTCGAGGCCAACCCAGTCCACCCCCATCCAGCCCAGCCCAGCCCAGTCTAGCCCAGCTCAGTCCAACCCAGTCCCGCCGACTCTAGGCTAGTCCTGTCCAGCCCAACTCAGCTCAGTATAACCCACCCAGCTCAGCCCAGCTCTGCTCAGTCTAGCTCAGTCTAGCCCAGTCTAGCCCAGTTCAGCCCAGTCCAGCCCAGCCCAGCTCAGTCCATCCCAGTCCAGTTCAGTCCATTCCGGCTCAGTCCAGCCCAGCGCAGCTCCGTCCATCCCAGTCGGGTTCAGCCCAGCCCAGCCCTGCTCAATCTAGTCTAGTCCAGCCCAGCTCAGCCCAGCTCAGCCCAGCTCAGCCCAGCTCAGTCCAGCTCAGCACAGTACAACCCAGCTCAGCCCAGCATAGTCCAGTCCAGCCCAAGTCAGTCCACCCCAGTCCGGCCCAGTCTAGCCTAGCCCAGTTCAGTCTAGTCCACCCCAGTCCAGCCCAGCCCAGCCCAGCTCAGTCCACCCTGGTCCAGCTCAGTCTAATCCAGCCCAGTCCAGCTCAGTGCAGTCCAGCTCAGCCCAGCTCAGTCCACCCCAGACCAGGTCAGTCTAACCCAGCCCAGCTCAGTCCAGTCCAGCCCAGCCCAGCTCAGCTCACTCAGCCCAGCCAAGTTCAGCTTAGTCCAGTCCAGCACAAGCAGCCTGAACAGCCTGGCCCAGCCCCTAGCACAGCGTGGTCCAGGCCCACCCAGTGGCCTTGGCCCAGCCCCAGGGCCGGGGGGCAGAGATGAGCCATGCCAGGCCCAGCACAGCCCGTGAGCAGTGCCAACGCTGACCAGGCCAGGCCACCAGGAGGCAGAGCGTTGGGTCCTCCTGGAAGGCACGCACCTCTGGCCATGCTGGGCCATCTCGATGGCCCGCCGCGCGGGCACCGGGGAGCCGCCGTCCGTCACGCTGAGCACCTCCATGGACTTGCGTTCAGGCCGCCGCTTGCCGTGCCGGTTCAGCATTGGGGAGTCCACACGCTTCCGGGGAGGGTCTGTGTGCAGACAGGGGTCAGGGCAAGGCAGCCCGCTGGGCCTGGGAGGGGCAGCATGGGGCCAGGCCACCCTGCCACCTTATACCTATTTCATTTCTGGGGGGCAGGTCCTCGTCCTCATGGCTCGGGTACCTTTCTTTCCGGTCCAGGAGAAGGAAATAAATCATCTTCTCCTGGTTTTCCCTGCAGTGGGTGAGAGGCACCAAGAAGGGTTGGCAAGTCTGTTCCTGGATGGGGTCCCACCCCATGGCCGCCTGCCTGGGAAGGGCCGCTGGGGCCCCCGGCCAGGCTGCGCCGCAGCCCCCCGCCAACGTACTCCTCGGACAGCAGGTCCTGCAGCAGCTTGTTGCGGTCCCGGAAGCAGCCCAGAGAGTGCATGCTGTCCAGCACGTCGGGGTCGATGTCCTCCAGGCTGGGCAGCGAGCGGATCTGCACCTTGCGGGGGATGGGCTGCTCTGGCTCTGGCTCGTTCTTGCCCCCTCTGTGGACGACAGGCACCCAGGGTCACTCCCTTGCCCTCCGCAGCCTGGGGCTCCTCCGCCCCCCACCCCGAGGTGCCGGGAGGGCGGGGCCCACCCCTTCCTGGGGCCCTGAGTCTTGCTGCTCTCTGTGCGCCCAGCCCCTGCACGCCTCCTGCATCCTGCCTGAGCCCAGCACAGGCCCGCCCGGGGGCCTTGAGAGCCAGGAGCGGCTGAGGCTGGGGGCAGGCCTGCCCTGGGCTGGGTCACCCCCCGCCTTCCCTAACAGGCCCTCCAGGCCACGGTGACAGGTGGCAGGCAAAGCAGGCGATGTGGGAGGAAGAGCTACTTACATATACCATATGTGTTTCTGAATGTGCTCTAGCTACAAGGAAAGAGAAACAGGGAGTTAGTACGAGGAGGGATGGAGGAGCCCACGTTAGGAGGCCGGCGGCGGGAGCATGGGGAGGGACAGAGCACAGGAGCGTGCAGACAGCATGACAGGAGGAGTGGGGGGGGAGGGGGCTGGTGAGGGGGTGGGGAGGGGAGGAGAGAGGGAGAGAGGACATGGGGGACAATGTGGGTGGAGGGTGGGGAACGTGTGGGGAGGGGCTGCGTTCCCGGAGGCTCCAGGTAGCACCCTTGGCCCTGCCTACCCCAGGTCAAAGAGAAAATGCTGACCTAGAGAGAGAAGGAAGGTGGGCAGGGCCAGGGGGCTGCCGGCAGGGCTGGGGGACCTGGGCGGCAGAGGGAGGGAGCACGGAAGCAAGGTGACCTCTGGGGTCTCAGGCTCCAGGAAGGAGGCCAAGGGAGGAGGGCAGGGGAAGCGGCCAGGGTGGCCCTCCTGTGCACAGGAAGGGGCTGGGTGCAGGTGTGAGCAGGAGGCTTGGAAGCCAGCCCTGCTCTCCCCCCAACTCCACTCGGGACAGCTTGGCTGGGGAGGGTGGGTGAGGGTGGCCTCTTGGGCGCTGGGCCGCCCCTGTCCTGGGCAGGCCAGCCCGGGGAGTCCTGCTGCCCCTGCTCTGGGGACCCGCCCTCCCGGCACTAGCTGAACCCCAGGGAGGCCGGAGGCGGTCAGCTGGGGGCGTCTTTAGGAAGGAAGAGCTGCCCTCGGACCTTCCCTGGCCCCCAGGCGTCAGTGGTCGTGGGGAGCTATTCACACGGACCAGGCCCTGGAAAGCCCAGGACTCAGGGGTCAGCATCAGTGGGCACTCCCCTGCCGGGCACACCAGCACTCGCAAACCACGCGTCCACACCCGTGCCCGCAGACAGCCACGCACACACACGGCGCTTCCTCACCCACGTGCTCACACGCACCGTGCACACCCAGGGCCCCAGGTGGGGTTACCCTGCAGGCGCCATCCCTTGGCCCGGGAGGAGACGCCGGAGATGGGACCTTGCAGGCGCGGGGGGGCGGCGTAAGGGAGAGAAGGAGGCCCCCCAACCCCTCCGGGACGCCCGGGACCCACCGTGAGGCGCCGGGCCGCGTCCACCTCGATCATGCCCCGCAGCAGGCTCTGGCAGTCGGGCGGGATGAAGTGCGGCATGTGGAACACGCCCCGCTTCACCTTCTCCAGCAGCTGCCGCAGGTTGTCGTCGTCGAAGGGCAGAGCCCCCTGCCGGCAGGGGACTGGGGTCACCTGGGGAGGGGCGCACAGGGGCGGCGCCGCGGGGGAGGGGAGGGGGCCTCACCACCAGCAGGGCGAACAGGATCACGCCGCAGCTCCACACGTCTGCCTTGCGGCCGTCATACTTCTCCCCCTGCGGGCGGCAGTGGGGTAGGCGGGGTGAACGGCCGGGCTCCGCAGAAATGGTGGGGCCCAGGCACAGGGTGCAGGGGGCAGTTGGCCAGGGCCCGGGGTCTGCAAGGCTCAGGTGGCAAAGCCCCCTGGACAGGGGGCGACAAGGGCGGCGGGGGGGCTACTTACCCGGATCACCTCGGGGCAGGCGTAGTGGGGCGATCTGGGGGCGAAAGCAACAGTCAGGCACGGGGTTCGGGACCTGCTGTCTGCCCTGGCCACCCCACCCCGCCTGCACTTGGGGCTGCCCCCCAGGACCACAGCAGTGCAGACGCCCGGAGGCATGCTCTGCCTGCAGGAGAACGCCCCTCTGGGGGGCCCCCAGGCCCACCAGGAGGCTCAAGGGGCTTTGGTGCCACCCCCTCACAACCCAATCCCTACTGTGTGCTTCTGAGGGAGACTGAGACACAGGAGCCTGTGGGCTCCGCCACGCTCGAGGCTGTCTGCCTGCCGCCCTGGTCCAAGGGGAGTAACGTCCCCGAAGGGCCATGGGGCTGAGTGCCCGCCCAGCGAGCGGGCAGCCACTGGGACCGGACCCGCCTTCCAGGGCCGTGGAGCCAAGCGCAGGCCCGGGCTGAATGGTCACGGGAAGGGTCCCTCCCCAGCGTCACACTTGGCAGCAAAATCTGAGGGCAGAGTGAAGGTCCTGGGGCTCCTGGGGCTCCTGGGGCTCCAGGTCCCCCCACCGCTGAGCAGCTGAGACCACCGGCGGCATGGCCGGGGCAGGGCGGGGGCCTTTGGGGACAGGGGCCGGGCCCTCTCCTGGCCTGGCAGGGCCGCTCACCCGCAGCTGGTCTCCAGCAGACTGTCGCCAACCTGCAGCGACGCCATGCCGAAGTCGGCGATCCGGATGTTGTTTTTCTCATCTAGTAGGAGGTTCTCTGGCTTCAGATCCCTGTGGCTGGGAAGGAAGGTGGGATTGAGGCTGACCAGTCCCCCTAGCTGCCTCCCCTCCCCAAAAGCCTATCTGCACAGCATGGGGCCAATGGGAGCCCAGCCTGGTGACATCACAGGCAGCCAATGAGAAGTCGCCTGCCTGGCGGCTGTGGTCTCAGGGGACAGAGAAACAGAGACCCTCTGGGGTCACACCACCTGCTCCCACCCGCCCCCGAGGCAGGCTTTGCTTCACTCCCTGGGGCCCCCCCCATACGTGCTCTGGGCCGAGGCCAACCTGGGACCCCCAATCCAGGGTGACCTGGCCCCAGGACCCCTGAGAAACCTGAGGAGGGGGCTTCTGGAACCTGGGGTGGACACCTGGCAGTAGCTTCCTGATGCTCCTAAAGGGGGGGGGTCAATAGAAAGTGTGCTGTCTGTTCCAGGGGCACAGGGGGAGTGCAAGGGTGGGGTGGAGATACCTGGTCTGGGGGTAGCTGGTGGGTAGTGAGGGGTACCTGGTGCTGGGAGGTACCTGG
>NC_138379.1:835127-850147 GCF_054177405.1 Leptonychotes weddellii | reverse complement strand
GGGGGGTGGGGGGCACCTGGTGAGGGATGGGGGCACCTGGTGGGGGGTGGGGGGCACCTGGTTGGGGGTGGGGGCACGCACCATATAGAGTGGCTGTGGCAAAAGTCTAGCGCAGAGATGATCTGCCGGAAGAACTTCCGGGCCTCTTTGGGGGTCAGCCTCCCCTTCTTGACAAGGTAGTCGAAGAGTTCCCCACCAGACACGTGTTCTAGCACCAGGTATCTGCGGGGGACAGGTGGGCATCGGGTGGCTGCACGGGGTCCAACCCGCCCGCCTTGGGGCCACCCAGCCACAGCAGCACTGGCCAGAGGCTGCAGGCCAGCACCCCATCCTGGCACCAACCTCTGCCTGTCCCAGCCTCCAGCACCCTCGGCATGAGGGCCCCACGCCCCCCACCTCCTGGCAGGCCTGCTTCCGGCACCACCATGGGGGGAGCCCTCTGCTGTGGGGAATCCAGGCACAGGGTCACCCCTGGCCCCCTGGCTGAGGGACGGCCGGGCCTCCAGGCGAAAGGGGCACTGTGGCTGTGGACACCCACGCAAGCTGGGGCTGTGACCATTCTAGGCCCTCCCCGGCTAGTCCAGCTTGGGCTCCCAGAGCAGGGGTCTGAATCAGACACTCAGGCCCTGAGGGAGCCCTGGCCAATAAGGCAGACCTCCAAACAGGGTGAGCAAGGGGTTGGAGCAGGGCAGGGCTGGGGGCACCCAGGGGTGGCCCTCACACTGGGTCTTGGAAGACAAAGGAAAAAGGTGGGCATGGCCCAGCAGGCAGGTCGTAACTGCCCCACTCGGCTCCCCAGGGCCTGGTGGTCTGGACTGGGGCAGGGGCTGGGGGCTGGGCCCCCGGGAGGATTCTGACAGGGTCCCGGGCTCCCTGGCTCTTTGGGCCAGTAGCCTCGAGGCCTGGCACTCCCCTCTGCCACCCCTCTGTGCCCTCGCCTCTGCTGCATCGGTCACTGGCAGGGGCCCAGGGACTGAGGGCCCTCTGGGCTATGGCACAGGGCTGTGGTGGGGGCAGGGCGGGATGGGGAGAGCTGGAGGGGCAGGGCATGCCATGTCTGGCCTGGTGACAGGGGCTACAGGGAGGGAGGGACCCCGAGGCCCCCGGGACATGTGCATATGGATGTCTGCAGGACCCCCAAGGAGTTCCTGGAGGAAGTCAAGGGTGTCTCCAGAGCTGGTCTTGCAGGAATGGAGGGGTCAGTGGGGGTGGGAGCACAGGGAGCCTGGAGATGCAGAGGGGGCACTAGGTGGGATTCAGGCAGGAGGGGCCCTCCTGGGGGTCCTGCCCTGCTCCCGAGTGGGAGGATCCAAGCACAGCACAGGCCAGGTTGACCTCGTCGGCAGAGGGCCCCTGGCTCCTCCCTCACCTGGGTGGCCTTGGGCTTGGGAGTCCTGGGGAGCGTGCGGGGCCCTGCAGGACCCAGCCTGGCCCCCCGATCACCCTCATGCTGGGCATGGTGTCCCTGTCATTGGGTCTTTGCCCAGGCTGTGCCCCCCGCTGGACTGCTATCTTACGACCCCCCCCCGACGGTGGCCTCCTTGGGGCCAAAGGCTCTGCCTGTCGTTTCCTCCCCCCCTCAACCAGGTCTCCCCCCCGCACCAGGTCTATCCTCAAGAGGATCTCAGCAGAAATGAGGCGTGATGGGTCTCCCGCATGTTGTGTGCCCCAAGCTCCTGGGACGCCCCTGACACTGCAAGGTGGGCCCCCCGGTGAGGCCGATGGTGGGGGGCCATGCAGGTGTTGTCTCGGGGGCAGACTTCCTTAGGCTCGCAGTGTCAGGGGCCTGCCACCCAGCACCCCCACACCTGTGCTGACTGGGCGGCTCCCGTCACCCTAACCCTCAAACACGTGGGTCCCGGCTGGCGCATCGGGAATGCCAGGGCGTTGAGGAAACAGGCCCAAAGAGTGAGTCACGTGTAGGAGGGACCGCGGTTTGCACCCAGGGCCCGTCCTCCAACCGTGTGCCCGAGCCCTCCTGCTCCCCCGGGCAGCCCTGGGTGGCCGGCTTCGTGCCCCAACCTCCACTGCCCACAACTGTGTTGGTGGGCTGTGGCCGGCCACCTGGGCCAGCCAGTTCCGTCCAGCAGGCACCCAGGCCTCTTCGGGGCTGGGGCTTGGAGTCGAGCCCTCGAGGGTCCCCCGGGCCAGCCCCTTGCTCACATTTCCTCACTCAACGCCAACGTGCCCAAGGACAGTGCTGCTGGGGCCCCTCCTGAGGCCTGGGCATCACAGGCCGGGCCTCCTACAGTCACACAAGCAGGAGTGACAGGGATGGACGCCCCCCCTGCAGTGACCTTGGGGGGGACCACCACCCACAGCCCAGGTGAGCTCAGGGAGGCCATACAGTTGGTGACTCGGCCGTGGTCTGGGCCGGGAGCGCTGACCGTGGAAGCCTCCTGAGAGCTCCCTCCTCACCAGGGCCCCCTGCCCGGGGGGCTGCCTGTGCCCTCCCCAAGGCCCCACCCCGGCTCTCCAGACCCGGCAATACCTACAAATATTTTTTGTTTTCATAAACATCGTGCAGCTTTAGAACGTGAGGGTGTTCGATGAGCTTCAGGATGGCGATCTCCCGCTCCACCTGCATGCGAAGAAGAGGTCCATCTGGGGGCAGGCTCACTGCCCTGCTCCCTGCATCCACCACCCCATCACCTCTTACCCACAGCCCTGGGGCTGGGCGGTGGGGGACACCGATGCCATGCTGCCCTGCCCTCCAGGGGTCTCTGGCTGGTGGGGAGACAGAGAGATCGAGTGGCCCGTGCCCGCCTGGATGCCTCGGCTGGGTCATGGGGGCAGCAGGAGGCTCGGAGGAGGGCCAGCCTAGTGATGGGGTCTGCACCCCTGTGGACTGGCCCATCCCATCCCAGGGGCATCACACAAGGGGGCTGCCTCCCAGCCCCTCCACCCCGGCCCTGCCAGGCCTTCAGGGGGGTGGGCCCCAGTTAGATCCTCAGGCCCCTGCCACTGAGCTCTCTGTCTCTGCTCGGAGAGCTTATGGGCAGCTAGAACTTAGTGTCCCCAACTGAACATGTGAGACCCAGGTGCTGTCCAAAGGAAGGTCAGGGTCTGCCCGCTCCCATCCAAGCAAGCATCACCTTCCCTTAAAACTGCCCCATCTGTGGTCTCTGGGGTTCCCCAGTGGGGCCCACACAAGTCACTCCCTGCCCTCTGGCGAGGTCCTCTTCCCCATCAGCAGCTCCCCCATCACCCTCCACCCCTCAGGCAGCCCATCACTGCCCTCCTCGTGTGCTGGCCCCACGTACCCCCTCGGGAGATGGCTGGGAGAGTGTGTGCGGCACAGTCCCCAGGGCAGGGGCAGGCGTGGTGGAAGGGACCCCCCAGCATGCCACCTGCCTGCGAAGGTCTGAGTGCCCCACACCCACGGGTGAGCAGACAGATAGATGGGGGAGCCCGAGGCCTGAGCAACCCCTTCCCACTGAGTGTCCAGTCCCAAAGGGGGCCCAGACTCCACCACACGAGGGGCTCCCAGTACTGGGGCGGGAGGAGGGCGGGAAGCAGGAGGGGTGGTGTGGTCCCGTCCCGGGAAGTGTCATGTCCTCTTTCCCTCTCTGAGGCAGGGGCCTCCTCCTGAATCTAACTGGGGAAATTGAGGCCCCACTGGCTACCCCAGCAGGTTGGCACAGGGCCCAGACGGTGCCCCGGGATGCGGCCTGTCCCTCCCAGGTTCCTGGCTGAGGCCAGGAGAAAGGGCAGGCTGGGCCGGTAGGCGGCAGCCAGCACGGAGGGTGCTGGTCATGGTCAAAGGACAGCAGCGCAGGGAGCCCGCTCTGTGGCTGGAGCCGCCCACCTGTGCTCCAGCAGGACCAAGCGAGTGGGACCCACCTGGGCTGGCTTCTCTGCAGCCCCCGGGGTTCTCACCACAGGCCCCCCACACTGAGCTCACCTTCATCAGCACAGACTCGCTGAGCTTCTCCCGGTTGACAATTTTAATAGCCACCTTCTGGCACGTGACACAGTGAATCCCCAGCTTCACAAGGCCTGCAGGGTAGAGAAGCCCCCTGAGACCCCATCCAGGGCTCCAACCAGCAGGGGCCTACCTGCTCCCCCTCAAGGCCCCTCACTCAGGGCCTGGGCCCTGCCCCCACCCCTCTCCGCCCAGTGCGCCTCAAGTGGGACTCCCACAGCCACTGTCCGCCGTCCCACGCTCCTTGGTCACTGCCCAGAAGAGCTCCATCTTGGAGTATCCCTGCCCCACACCACATCCTCTGCCCACGGGACCAGCGCTCTGACCTCCTTGAGACCCTCCCCTTGCTCTCGAGGCCATGACCCCCAGAGTCCCCCCACTCCAGGCCTTCAGCCACTGCCCAGCAGGAAAGCCAGGGTATCTCAGACTCGGGGCCACCCCCTGCCTGGACCCTTAGGGACCCCTGCCTCCGGGATGCTCAGCCTCTGCCACCCGACCCACCAACTTCCTTTCAGCCTGCAGATCTCTGGGCAGAGATGTCCAGACAGTGTCCGGCTCGCTGCTGTCTCCAGGACAGTACAGTGGGCCCAAGGCCACTCCCTGGACAGCACCACCCCAGCCTGTCACCCCCCCCGCCCCGCCCCCCACCCCTGGACCCCCCCAGGACAGAACACTAATTCAGTCTTCCTCACGGCCCCGCTTCTAGGACCTGAGCCCCAGCACACGTCTGTGGTCCTGGTCGCCGCCCCCTTGTCGTGTGGCCACAGCCAGGCCTCCGCCTCTCCTCCCTCCCCTCCCTGGCTGGGACAGGCCTCCGGGGCCACCAGCACCCTCCAGACCTCTGGCTGGACCGCTCTGTGGGCTCAGGCCCAGGACACCCCACCTCTCCATCCCTGAGCCTAGGCCCCCAACCCCGACATTCCCCAAGGTGACTTCATTCCCAGGTGGGCACGTGAAGGCGATCATGATGGCTGAACCCACCTCCTGCACTTGGGGGCACAGGGGGCCGGGGGACCCCATTCACCGTGGCATCGCAGCCCGACCCTGGGATGCCCTTTCTGTGAACACTGAGGGGCACCGGCACTGTGTCATCAGATTTGATCAAAGTCGGGACCCCGACTGCACACCCACCCCATGGTTCTGGGGTGACCCGGCCCCCTAGTTGTTGCTGCTTTAACCGTGACCTTGAGCTCCTTGTCATGCTCACCAGCTGCTTGGGTTCACCTGGGTTTGGGGGGATTCTTACCAACTTGCACGAGCCCCTCGATTTTTATGGGAAATGAATCCCTGTCACATGCATAAAAAACACCTTCCCTTAACGGACCGCACGTCCGTAACTTTACGTGGCCTCTGTGTCCTTCCGTGGAGCACGGTCACGGCTGTCCTTCTCAGCACGGCTTCTTGCCCTCCCCCGGTGTTGGGCTGGATGGGCCTGCAGGCTAGCCTCTCCGTGGGCACAGGGAGCTTGGCTGAGGGAGGATGCTGTACTTGCCCAGAGGCAGGAGCAGCGGCAGGTGGGGGACCTGGGCCTTTGTGGGCGATGCCCAAGGGCCAGGAGCTCATGTGCACACTCAGGGAAGGACAGATGGGCTCCTGGGCTCCAGCAGGGTATGCCCGCAGAGCCCCCCCCGGCCCAGCTCCCACCCCAAGGAGGCCTGCAGACCCCTGGAGCCTCTTGCCGGCTGCCTTTGATCTGGCCTGAGTCCTGTGATTCAAGGTCAGCAGGAAGAGCACAGAGCACACAGCAGGAGGGTGCTGTTGGCGTCCATCTGTAATTCAGGCTGGAAGCCCAGGGACTCAGTGCCCCCAGGATGGGACCGGCCCTGCCACCAGCCCTGCCATCTAGACAGCAGGCGCCAGCCAGAGTTAGAAGCAAAACGTGTGCCTGGCAAGTCCCCAGAACAAGGCTGACAGGGCAGGGTAGCCGGGGAAATGGGCAGCAAAAGCTGCTACCCCACGGGGGATGAGCTCCTCCAAGTCCAGAAGGCCCAGGTCAGACACCGGACGAGGCGGCCGGACACCTCCCCAGAGGAGACAGCTACAGGCCAGAAACGGCTGGAACAGGAGCCCGAGAGACCCCCAGGGCAGAGCGCCATCGCTGTGCATTCCCAAACACAGGTGGGCACAGCCCTGGGCCAGCTCTGAGGGCCAGGCCCTGCAGCAAACAACGAGAGGGACAGGAAGGAGCTCAGGCACCGGGGTACCGAGCAGACGGGCCGGCGTGCCCGGGCCGACGGGCAGGAGGACGCGCCCACGCGCAGGCCTCACACAGCCGTGCACACGTGGCCTCGGGAGGCAGGAATCGCAGACACGTGAGGGGAAACGTCACCCTGCTTCCAGAAAAGGGAAACAAATGGGTGTCCGAGTGACAGGGAGCCCGACAGCCACGCCGGCCCCTCTTCCAGAGGCCCAAAACCGTGCCGCCGCCCAGGGCTTTGCCAGGCTGTGTGCCCTGAGGGAACGCCGTGGCTGCCTCACCAGCTGCTGCACGGCTGCCCAGCGGACAAGGTGTACCAACAGGCCCCACGCCACGGGCCTGCCCCTGCCCCTCCGAGCTGCTCGCGGGCCTGGCCCCCAGGAGCCTCCCGCTGAGCCCAGGTGAGGCCGGCCAGGACGCAGGGCCAGGGGCAGGGGGGCTGCCCTGGAACCTGGCAGCCTGGAACCCTGGCAGCTCCCTCCCTGCCTTCATCTTCCTCCACTTGCTACCTCTGCCAAGGAAGTCTTCAGCCCTGCAGACTTCTACACACCCCTCAAAACCCAGTGTAGAGGTGCCCCTCCTTAGTGAAGCTTCCTGCCACCCTGGGCAGTGACTCAGCCCTGGATGTGCTGGCCTCCCACAGCCCTGGGGTCCTCTGGGGTGGGGTGTTTGGGTTCCTAGCAGTCCTGCCACTTCCCTGGAGGCAGGGAGTGGGCCATGTGCCCTCGGGAGCCCCCACTAAGCAGGCTCGAGATGGTGGGAGGACAGTGTCTGCTGGGGAAGCCCACAATCACCCTAATTACCCAGCCGCTGCAACAGCTCAGGCTTATCTCCGAACTGTGACACATTCCCATCTCTACAGCAAACACACATGCGTACCAACGCAGGGCAAGCGTCCTGTCACCGATGACTGCCAAGCCCAGGCGGTGGGCGCAGGAGGGCTGGACCGCCTGAGTCCACTCTGCAGGAAGGCTCCGGGCATCCAGGAGCCCCACAGGGAAGGCGTAGGGGAAAGGCCAAGGAAGAGCCCAGGTCTCCCAGGGCTATCCCACCCAGCAGGTCCTCACTGCACCCCAGACTTGGGCACAAACACGCATGTGCTTTAATGAGCGTGCCCACCCCCTGGGACCCCAAGCCTGGCCAGGAAAGTCAGGGGGACCTATGGACTGCCGTCCTGAGCGCCCCCTGCCCCTCCACTCAGCTATTACTGCCCAAGGGACCCAGAGGGGGCCAGAGAGCCAGGGGGCAGGGGCTGCGGGCGGACTGGTGCTCTCTAGGGTGGGCTCGGGAGCACTCTGCAGGCAGTGCCCACTCCTCCTGCCCCGTGGCTCCGACCGGCCCTCGCGCCCACTGCACAGTCTGGAAGGAGGGAGGAGGCTGGCCCTGTGTATGCTGGGCCCCACGTGGCTCTGAGGGGCGCAGGACAGCCCCAGAGCAGTGAGGAGCAGGGTGCTGCAGGGCCAGGGGTCAGTCCTGAGCGGATGCCTCCTGGGGGTCATCCTTGACCTCGCTCTTCTTCTTGGTCGTGGTCCTTCACGAGCGCCCTGAGCCCTGGGAGCCCCCAGAGAAGGCCCCGGACTCCCACCGCCCAGAGGCTACCCTTTGGTCTGGGCGGGGGTCTAGCAGCAGGTGACACTGTTGCATCAGGGACAGCCACCTTCTCTGCATGTCCACCATGTGCCGGGTGCGGAGGGCCCTCTGCAGAGAGGAGCGCAGAGCCTGAGAGGTGAATGACCAGCCACGCCTGCCCCCACCGCACTGCCAACTGGCCGTGGACCAGGGCCACGTGAATGCCACAGCCTCTGCAAGCACCTGGGAACACCACCGGCCCTGCAGAGTCCTGCGAAATGATGCACACAGGGCACACGCAGCTCCTGCCCGGGGTGAGGGGGGGAGCAAAGGGAGAAATGATTGTTTCTGCCGTTTCTCATCCAAATCACCAAATACCTGCCTCGGTGGAGACCTGGCCCCTCCCCATTGCTGACTCAGTTACTCTCCAGACTCGCCTGGCCCTCGACCCTGCACCCTGCCCCCCTCCAGCCCTGGCCGCGGTCCTGCCCTCGGGGGAGGCAGCTCTCCTGAGCCCAGAAGGTCCTCCTGCGGCTCCCTCCCCACCTGGCAGCCAGCAGTCCCCCCGCCCCCCCAGAAGAGGCTGAGAATTCAGGGAAAGGGTGGGAGTCAGCTGTCTGACCGCAAAGCCCGTGAGAGGAGTGGATGTGGGACGTGGGGCAGGAGTGGGTAGCAGGCTCACGGGTGGCGAGCGGTGGTCCAGACGCAGCCGAGTCCCCCTGGGGAGGACGGAGGCTCTCCGGAGAGGAACCTGGCCACAGAAAAGGGCGGCCACTGTCCGCGGTGCTGACCAAGCCGGCACCTGCTCACAGGGCCCCCTGCCTGTGTGCTCACACCCGCGACTGGTGATGGCTCTGTGTCAGCTGGTCCTTGCACGTGGGGACCAGGGACAGCAGTGCCCACTGCAGGTTCTGGGGAGGGAGACTCACGATGCGGGGGCGGCGGACACTTCTGCTGAGCCAGGGTGGAGGTGCAGGGCAGCGCGGGGCTCCATCCGTGTCTCGGGAGAAACCAGTGTCCAGCCGCTAGTGCTCACGGGGCCACCCGAGGGTCCCTAACAGCTGGGGTGGGAGGCTGCCCCTCCTCCATCACGAGCCACTGCACCTCTGGCTCGGGGCCCAGGGCCGCAAGCATAGCCAAGGGGCACCCATTCTCCACCTCCTCAGCCGGCCTCACTGTGGGGCCCCACTCGTGGGCACGAGAGGGAGCAGTCTCCGGGGCGGGGCACAGCGGACACGCCTGTCTTGCCGGGTAGACGGCCCTGTCACCCCTCCTGCTTGGGCTCTCCTGGAAGGAGTGGGGAGGTGGCAGCACACTGGTTGTTGGGAAAATGAGTCAGCAGGGCTGGCGGCCCTGAGCCAGCCCCACCTCCCCGGGCTGGGCTGCCCACAGCAGCCTGGGCAGCGGGAGAAGCCTGAGAGGGCGGGCAGGGGCAGAGGCACACAGGCCTGAGGGTGGGGAGGACTGGAGCCCCCCCAGCCGTAGCATCAGCACCCAGTATCCTCATGGGAGTGGCCTGGATCCATGCTCAGAGCCCACACACTGCCCTTGACCGTCTCTGGGGGCTGAGCTTCCCAGGCTCTGCTCTCAAGGGCCAGCTCGGCAGCCGTACTGAGGGAAGGCCCAGATGCTGCAGGGAGTCCGGCCCTGGCCACTGTCCCCACATGGACAACTACCCCATGCCGAGGCCAGGACCCACACACCTGGATCTGGAGGCAGAACCAAATGGGCAGGGGCCAGGCATGGCGTTCCCCACAGGCCAAAGGCCCCCGATGGGAGCTTGATGCAGCCAGACAAGCCCGGGGCGGGCAGCCAGAGCCGTGGTGGGCCACCCAACCTGCTGGCCCAGGAGGGCCAGCTGAGCGCTGAGCTGAGCCCAGACGAGAGCGGGTTTGGGGGGGCTGTAGAGGCCCCGCCCCCAGCTCCTGGGAGAAGCTCATGGGCAGAGGCAAAGAGCACAGGCCGCAGGCGCAGGAGGGTGGCTGTCTGCCGTGCTCCCAGCTGCACCTGGCCCTGCAGCCTCTGCCGGCCACCCTGTCACCCTGGCTCTCCAGGCTGCAGCAGCCTCCGGGAGGACCCCTAGGGACCCCACTTCCTAGAAGCCAGCGTCCTGGCCACACGGCCCCTCCTGTTCTGCACCACGCTGGCCTACGAGCTGCAGACTCCGTCACCTGGGCTTGTGCTAAGGCTAAGGCCCTAGGGCAGGGTGGGCTCTGGGGGGTGGTCAGGCCTGGATGTGGCCGCCTGCTCCAGCCAGACCACTGGCCGGAAAGGAGGCTCCTAAGGATCCTCCACTTGAACCTTGATCCTCACACCAGCCCACTTCCTTTCTCAGAAGAGGAAACTCATAGGGTGCCTCCCTCCAGGGCTGTGCCTGGTGCAGGCGGGGCAGTGGTGAGAGCCTCTTATGGAGGAAGCAGAACCCTCCCTCCCGCAAATCCTGTCCTTAAACCCCCAGAGTCCTGCTGGGGTCGAGAGGCCGGGGAGGGGCATGTGTGGCAGAACAGTTTGCCGAGTGCATGATAGGGGAGAAGCTGACCCCAGGGCCCATTCTCCTGTCACTGCCCACGGGGTCAGGGTGAAACCTGCCAGTGCCTGAGCCTGGGGACAGCGCTTCCCCAGCTGGTGCAAGCACATGTCCCACCCCCGGCACCCACTCACAACCGGCTTAGGAAGTCAGCAGGGTGCTGGGCAAAGACATGGGCTGAAGCCCAAAGACGCTAAAGGGAATGAGTCCAGGTTCCCAGCACCACCCCCCAAAGATGGGGGCAGGGTCCTTTCAGCACCCTGGACAGGGGATCAGTGTAACTTGGGGTCCAAGGACAGCAGCTGACTTGCTCTGGGCTACACAGCTGGGGTGACACCAGAGCCAGGGTGCTCTGGGGAGCCGGTTGTCAGCGCTCCCCGGGCACCTCCTCCAGCCACACCCCTGCTCTTTCCTGAGCCTGGAGCCAAAGCCTGCCTGCACCACATTCTGGGGGTCGTGGCACAATGGTAACCTCTAAACCCAGGATACCAGCAGAGCACAAAGCTCTCTGGACTACCCTTCTGGCATCATCTCAGGAGGCCCTGCCCCAGATCTCTGGCACAGGGTGCAGGTAGGGCCAAGGGGCCAGCCCTCGGCGGCTAGAGCACCTCCTTCCAAAGGGTGGGGAGGTGCAGGAGCCCCCACCCACCCTGGAAGAGCACCCGGCTTGCGGCAACCTTTAGCTAGGGAGAGTCAAGGAGGCCAGGACCTGCTAGGGGCTCACAGTGCGCTCACAAACCCCCCCAGGTGTGGGGTGGGATGGGGATGGAGCCTGGCAGAGGAATGGCTGCCTGCTCTCCAGGCTCCAGAGGTTCTGAGCCCCATGCTCAGGGAGAATGTAAGGTCCCTCTGGCCTCCAGTGGGATGACATCAGTGCCCAGGCCCCACGAGAAGCCCCCAGCCTGGAAGCCCCACCGGGTCTGGGGTGGCCTCTCTTCACAGCAGGTGGGGGGGGGGGACTCCCAAGGAGGCTGTGCTGGGAGACAGTCCACACCAGGCACGTGTGGTGGCCATGCTGAGGCCTAGCCCCTCCACCCCAGCTGCCTCCCACCCCGCGACAGGGGACGGGCCCTCTCCAGCTGCTTGACTCCCACTCCCACCAGCCTCACCCTCCTGGGGAGTGAGGGGCTTGTGGTCAGGCTGGGGAAGTTCAGGGACAGAAGGCCCAGACTTAGGCCCCTCCCTGGTGTCCACTCCCCTGAATAAAGGGCCACACGCCCCACCCTCCTGCTGCCAGTTCCCCCGCACCCTGACAGGGCGCCAGACGCCAGACCTGAGCCCAGGAAGAGGGTTTGGGGCCCCCCACCCCAAGCCCTCAGCATCGCCCTCTCCTCTCTCCCAGGGCTGGTCCAGGGCCTCCTACGCTCACGTCTGCCTTTCAAGGCCACTCCTCCGCAGGCAGAAGGCGGAAGCCCCTGCGGGGTAGGAGCACTGCATTGGGTTTAGTTCCCAGGTTTCAGGAGCACCCCTGCCCGCTCAGCTGCCCTAGGTTCCAGCCTGGGGGTGCCTGGACCCAGCGGACTCACTTCAAATGCACCTCCTTGGCAAACGTGCAGGGGCGCCTTGCACTTGCAGACCAGGAGGGCGGCCCCTTTGAAGTTGCCCAGACATCAAAGCGCCCTCGTTCCCCATTCCCGGTAGCCCTGTCTGGGCCTGCATTCTTCCTGTGCCCCTACCGGACCTCCGTTCCCGCCTGCAGGCCCCCTGCCCCAGCTCTGGGGAGTGGGGGGTGCTGGGCTGGCGCCCTGGTTCTCTCAGCCTCCTCCTGGGGCTCCGAGCTCCCCAAAACCCTTTCTCCTCCTCTATTTGGGGGGGTGGGGATGTCCGGATCCTGTGCCCCACCCCCAACCTGTGCAGTGCTGCATCCACCCGCATCCACCCGCATCCATCTGCCCGGCACGCCCACGCTTCTGGGCCCCGTGGAGGCCCTGCAGGCCGCAGCTCCCAGCAACACCCCCACACCCCCCCATCACGTGGCCAGCTCCTGGTTCGCACCCACGCACGTTCCTCCCAGGTTGGGAAGGAGGCCCCGATGGGGGGACCCAGAGGGGGACAGGGGACGGGGGGTGGGGAGGGAACCCGGCCCCAGCAGGCTCAGTCTCAATATAGATTCCGATGTTTCCTTCGCCCACCAGGCGCCAGGGGGGAGGCGGTGGCGCGCGTCTCTTGGGAGACAACTGTTAACGCTCTGAAAAGGAACCTCTCAAATTAAATTAATTAAGCCCTGAAATATTTCACACCCGCTGCAGCCGCTGGGCTGCCTCTGCCAAGCTCCCCGCCCTCCCCACCCACAGCACCCAAACATGACGTAGGGGACTGCCACCCCCTCTGTACGATGGACCGGAACCCCTCCTCCTGCTGCCCTTGACCCAAGGGAGGAAAGGGGGGGCGGAGAGGCCAGCTCTCTACCCACCCCCATGCACGTCTTCCTGCCTCCCCCATTCCAGAGCTCCTCGTGTAACAGTGGGGCTCTTCTGCTGCCCAAAAGCCCTTTGCAGGTGGAGCTCGTCACGTGTGCAGTAAGCAAGGATGGCTGTGGTCCAGGACCAGCTTTGAAGCCTCGTTCCCTCTCCCCTCCTGGGGTGGGGGCTTCGGTAGCCCCTTCAGCCTTGGGGGTGTCCTAACACCCTTTCCTGCCTGGGGTAAAGATGGAATGAGGACCCCCCCACACACACATGGCTGCAGTCCTAAGCATTCTATCCTTGATCCCTGCCCCTCCCAGAGGCAGTCTGGGACTGCCCCCGTGAAGGGGCCCAACTGTGTGCATAACCAGGGGGTCAGCATAGCCAGGGGTGTCAGCGGTGGGGCCAGTCAAGCCAGGCACCCTCTCTCCAAAGCCCAAAGTCAGCCTTCAGAGGCTTCACATGTTTTCAGGCCCAGAGCCAGTTGAAAATCCAGAAGACAATTCCATATGCCCCCTCCTCCAAAAAAGCTCTCTCTTGGTTCTTCACCCAACTGGAAGATGCTGATAGGGACCACCCACTGGAGCCCCAGGGTTAAGAACTTGCTTGCCAGGACCCAGTTGGAGGGCTGAGGGAGAGGTCACGGCCCTCCTGGGAACACAGACCCTCCTCCCCCATGAGACACTCAGGACAGCCTCCCAGGCTCAAAGCTGAGAAGGGTCGAGATGCTGGGTACCTTCTGGAGCCTGAAGGCAGTGACAGAGGGAGTCCCTACCCCCACTCAGAGGCTAACACGTGTTTAGGAAGTACCAGAGGCATTTCCTAAGCAGACCACAATACGGTACCATTCAAAAGGTGTCTCCACTGGGGACATATGACAAACGAGAGAAGGAAGCTGAGGGAGGAAGATGGGCCCCAAGAGGACTTTGCTGGCCCAGGTGTTGGAAGAGGAGGCAGAGCTGGGTGGAGTTCTGGGGAAAAAGGGGGGCAGGGACAGATGCTTGGGGTGGGGGGACTTTGGGAAGAGGTCCAGACTGTGGGCAGGTGCCTGGAGAAGCTGCCAGAACCCTGCCTGCCAGAGAGACCCCAGGTCCCTTGTGCTTGTCTCCTGTCAACGCCACCCTCTGGATTAAAAAATGGTGGTGGAAAGGAGATCTCGAAACATTCCGGAAACAGAAGGCAGGGGGCAGGTGATGAGGGACAGGACAAGGACTGGGCTTCCCAGTCTCCAGAGGACCCAAGAGAAGCTCCAGGTGTCAGCGTCAGCCAGGGAGCACAGGGCAGGCCTGAGGGTAGGGCTGCAAAGACAGATGTGACACTTACTGAGGGTGCAGATGTGGGGACAATCTAGGTTGGCATCCCCCTCTCCATGCCCAGAATGGGACACAGACTGGGACAAAATCCAATATTTTAGGGGCCAGGAGGCTGCTCTGACCAAGTCTTCCTAATTCTGACAGGCCTAATGCCCAGTCCCCGCCCATAAGCATGCCCCCACCAGACTGACCACACTCTGAGCTGTGAGCAGGAGTCCCCTCCCAGAGAGACTCAGGCAAGAAAATATTCTTACTTCTCACACAAGGAGCCACACCACCCACTCAGGCCCCCTCGCGTGGGTAAACAGCCAACTACATGTTTCCAGAGAGAGTCCAAACAGAAACAGAACTGACCCAGGAGAAACAGCTGTTTAGAAAGGCTTTTACTGATTATTGCATTGACTCACTCAGATTTAATAAGTTGCTACATCTATAAAACAAGAAATCTATGGAAAGGATGAGAAAACAAGAAAGAGCTCTAGGAAAGCAAAGACAGTAATTGCTGGAAAAAGAAGCGGGTGAAAGAAGGACCAAACCATGGAAAAATGCCAACGAGGCTGAGAACAGAGACAAGAAGAAAAGATGAACCAGGAGGCACTGATAACCCAGGAAGGTGATATCTGATTAAAGGAAGGAGCTGAGAGTGGACAGCAGATGTTCCCGAGACCCAAGACCCAGTGGGCGTGGACACGTCACAGTGAAAGGCCCCACAGCCTGCCCGGCCATGGAATGCAAGCAGACCCACATGCACGCACAGCCTCGACAGTGAGATCCCAGGAGTTTGTTTCATTGCTTCACTCACTCATTCACTCATCGAGGATGCATGGGGCTTCTCCTGGTGACAGGCATTCAAAACAACAGAGAAAAAGAGAAGAAATGTCCACACTGTGGGGTTCACACCCTCAATATACTTAGCTAGAGCTGAACATAAACTCACTGAAGTGACCGCTCAGTCCTGACCCAGCTTAAGTCCTGCCCAGATCAAAGTGACCAGCCCCACCCTAAATGCCTGAGAGGGAAGGTTGAGCCCATTCTGGAAAAACCAAAAACCTTCCCTACTGCAGTCGAACTGTCTTTTTATTTATTT
>NC_138379.1:791221-835027 GCF_054177405.1 Leptonychotes weddellii | reverse complement strand
ATCGGGCTCCCTGCTTGGCGGAAAGCCTGCTTCTCCTTCTCCCACTCCCCCTGCTTGTGTTCCCTCTCTCGCTGTGTCTCTCTCTGTCAAATAAATAAAATCTTTAAAAAAAAAAAAAGAAAAATGTGACTTATTCTCAAGAGAAAAAAATAACCTATAGAAGCAGGCTACAGCTAACCCAAATATTAGAATTTTCAGAAAAGGATTTTAAGATAATATTATAAATACAAATATTTTTTCTCCTCTCTCTCCCTCCTCTTCCCTCAAAAATATACATATTTTTAAATTACAGTAAAGGATAGACCAAAAGAATTCATTGGATGGGCTTAACAGCAGAGTGGACACAAAAGAAAGGATTAATGAACTCTAAGACAGGTCAATAGAAACTGCCCAAACTGAAATACAGAAAGCAAAAGCATGAAAAAACAAACATAACAGCACATCAGAGACCTGTGGGACAGCTCCAGAAAGTCTAACATAATTGTAACAGGAGTCCGAGAAAAAGAGAAGAGAAAGACATATTTTAAGAGATAACAGCCATGATTTTCCCCTAAAGGTATTACATATATCAGCCCACAGGTCCATGAGGCTCACTGAAGCAAAAGCAGGACGGAAACACGGAGAGCCACGCCATGGCAAATCACTGCTAATTTGATACAACGGAAAGGAAAAGAGAAAATCTTAAAACCAGCCAGAGAAAGGACGTGCATCACATCGGGTCAGTAGTGCATGACTTCTCACCAGAAAGAGCACGGCCAGGACAGAAATGTTGTTTGGGGGAGGGGGCAGGCAGAAGTAGCTCTGGGGAGGGTGGGAGGGAAGAGAAGAGATGCTGCGGCAAGTCAATGGAGCCAGGTTAAGGTGTTATTTACAAACCGAGCAAGAGCACCTGGGAAGAGCTGAACTGCCACACTGGGGAGAGGGCAGCGCAGGGGGCCGCTAGGCAGCGCCTCAAGTGCCAGTCAAGACTCTGGCGTGAGCTCCCCACCGGGAGTCCTGGAAATGAGATCGGTTCAGAGAAGTGGCCTTGGGGGCTGCACTCGGGAGCCTCCCACAGCCGACCGCTCAGAGCACAACGTGCAGCCCAGGACTTGCCCTGGTGAGCACTCGTGACCGCCCGGTAGAAAACAACGTCTGGAGAAGCCGGTAAGACACGTGTCTTGTATGCACAGACTTCAGGTGTCTTTCCCGCCACTTCACTCTGTCGCGTCACACTAACGTCCGAGGCTGAGAATTACACCAAGTCGGCCCTCCCTGGAGAGGCTGCAGAGCCCCATTCTGGACCACGTGTGAGTGGCTACCCGGGCACCACCTTGACACAGAATGAAGACAACCGGCCGGCGGGGTCTCCTGTGCCCGAGAGATGCGCGGCACCTGCTCAGGACCCTGCAGAAAGCCTGGCCAACACCTCTACACAGGTGGCAGTCCCACACACAGCAGGACACAGCTCCGGGCCCCCGGAGCCAAGAAGAAGTCCTGCCGCTCCCGGCACCTGCAGCCTGGCCTCCCAGCTGCCCCCTCTCCGCAGCGCCCACCCCCGCCCTGGGCCACACTGCCCCCGCCACTGGGAGGGACCCTGTGTGCCAGACAAGGCCCGGGGTTGCCACAAGAAGCCAGTGATGAACTCTGTCCATCTTGTTCCGGGTGCCAGCTGGCCAGGGACTTCAGAACTTTTGAGTTGCAAAGATCTGTAAAAACTAAGTCCCGGGGGTGCCTGGGTGGCTCAGTTGGTTGGGCGGCTGCCTTCGGCTCAGGTCATGATCCTGGAGTCCCGGGATCGAGTCCCGCATCGGGCTCCCTGCTCGGCGGGGCGTCTGCTTCTCCCTCTGACCCTCCCCCCCTCTCATGTGCTCTCTCTCTCTCTCTCAAATAAATAAATAAAATCTTTAAAAAAAAAAAAAACTAAGTCCCAGAACACAAGTCCTGAGAGCACCGGTGGCCCCAGGCCAGGAGTTTGAGGGCCTCTGTGCGACGGCGGGGGCGGGGGCACAGAGCCCCCTACCAGGAGCACCTGTGAGCCTCCCACAAAAGCTGGCCAGGCCCCCCTTTCCTCTGAGCAGGCCGACTGCACGGGACAGAGTGCGCATGTGAGAGAGGGGCAGCAGGGTGAGCACGCACAGGGCAGGTTACCGTGTGTGCACGCCGCCCCCCAGCCCCGGAGCTCTGCTCGCCTTTATTTTTTTTTATTTTTTATTTTTATTTTTTTTAAATGTTTTATTTATTTATTCATGAAAGTCAGAGAGAGAGAGAGAGGCAGAGGCAGAGGGAGAAGCAGGCTCCCCGCGGAGCAGGGAGCCCGATGCGGGACTCGATCCCAGAACCCTGGGATCACGACCTGAGCCGAAGGCAGACGCTTAACCATCTGAGCCACCCAGGCGCCCCTCTGCTCCCCTTTAAAACCTAAACCAGTGACACAGGGTGAACTTCGGGCGTGATTTCTTTGGTAAATACTAATCTTAGTTCCTACGTGATATATTTTACTTTGAAAATGAAAGTGAATTCTTCTTTTTAAATTAATTGATGATACTTAATTGTTCTAGAACTAAAGCCCAGATCAAGCAAAAGCAGTTATCACTGATTAGCACATGACAACTACCAAACAATTTGCTGTATAAAGCACCGCTCAGACACAGCCCACTCTCGGCATCAGGTGCGACGCAGGTGCCAGTCCTGGGGAGGGGCCCATTCTCCAGGGGGGTGCAGCCGGGTTGGGGCTGGCTCACCACGTGTCCCCACAGGCATCCAGACACAGCCATTGTGGGCAGGCCCACGCCCACGCCAGGCTCTGCAGATGAGCCCTGACCCCAGGGGCCACGTCCTTCTGGCTGTATGCAGCCCAGGCCAGAGCCAGCAGTCAGCATGCCTGGCAGAACATCCCTGAACTTTCCCAGGAGGGTCACAGCCACCGCCAAGCTCACCCGCCCCTCGACCAGCAGTGTCACTAAAGACGGCATGAGGAGCTGGTGCAGTGAGGGTGGATAGCAGGTCGTCCCGCTGACTGTGGGGCTGAGGTCAGGACCCCTTCTCCAGGTCCCCATAAGCTCTTGGATTCGTGGGGTCAGGGGACAGCAATAATGGGACAGTGTGGGAAGTCCCCAAGACAGGGCTCCGCCCCAGCTCTACAGGCCCCAGATGCTCCAGGTCCACTCCCCTCCTGACCCAGGGGGCTCTATCGGGCAGCTGGGGCCGGGGGACCTGGGGGGCAGGGTGTGGCTGGCTGGAGGAGCACAGCCTCAGCATCCTGTTGTCCCACACACAGCCTGCCGGTCCCACACAGGCCCCAGGGCCCCGGCCCAGCCTGGCTGCCCCCCATGTCTCCTCACTCAGTGGGCTCACCCCACACTTCTGCTGGCTCTGGCTGCCCCTCCCCCACCTTCCAGGAATACTTTTCTTAGACTGAAAACAGTCAAACTAAGTCCAACCAAAAAAAAGCGAGCATTTTACCAAACCAGCTATGAAATCCATTTGCTTCTCCACCGCCAGGAGCGGCAACCACCGCTTTGCCGCTAACCAAACTTCTCCAAGGGAGGGAGCCTTGCAGGTGCAGCCCCAACTCTGAAGATGACCCCTCGGAAAAGGGACTGGAAGCTGCTCCCTGGGCTGACCCAAGGTCTTCCTCCGACTTCCTACCTCCTCCCAGAGGTCTCTGCGCCCTCACCCCAAGTCCTCAGCCAACCACACCCCACCTGGAGGGAATGGGGGCTGCAGCTGGCCTGTCCCAGGACCCCAGCCTTGGGAGCAGGCAGAGACCCCACAGGGGCGGTGGGTAGAGGAACAGGGGAGCTCCCCCAGGGCCAGGAGCCAGGAGGCCCCCACCGGCAGCTTTCCTGGTACACTCTCCACCCCAGGGAATAGGTCAGCTTGTCTGCTCTGAGGCCATGTGCCCAGAGGGGATGCAGGCCACACAGACTGGAGGTGCAGGGGCAGGCCCTCATTACCCCCAAAGGGGAGGGCAGCAGCAGGGGCTGGGCATGGGAGGGGTGCCAAGCCCACCACACAATCTAGCTCTGCCCCTCCAACCTCCCACCACTCTGCTTTGCCCACCACCCACCCCGCCCCCTCTGGTTAGCGCTGGGCGGGGGGCGAGGGAGGGGCCTGGAGGCCCCACCTTCACAGAAGTACGTGCATACACACATTACACACATATGCACGCATGCACTCGAGCAAGGCAAGTTTGACATGCTTCCCATCAGCACACAGCTCATTCCTAGGGAAGGATCAAGAAGACAGCCCACAGCCTGGGCCTTCTGGACCCTCTGCTGCAAAGGGACTCCCCAGGCCCCAGTCTCCCAAAGCCCCAGCTCAGGGTCCTTGATGGAGAAATCCAGTCCTGGGAAAGCATCTTTGGAGTGCCTCCAAGGGTCAGCACTGGGCTCTGGGGCCAGGTCCTCCCTGTGGTCTTTGCGAGGGGCTGCAGGGGAGGTAAAAGAAGGTGGGGCAGAGGAGGGGTCCCCTGGGCTGATGAGAGAGGGTGGTGGGGCTGAGACATAGACCCAGGGGAATGGGTCTGCCCTTGGGGTTCCCAAGGAAGCCTTTGGGAAGCGTCAGGCTGAAGGCTGCCGGGAAGAGCATTGCTGGGGCATTGGTGATGGGTCAGATGCCCCCAGGGGTGCTCACAGGGCACTGAGGCCAGCACAGCAACTCCAGGACAGGCCCTGGGGTGCCGGCCTGCTCCCTCTGACCCTGACTTAGGTCTCAGCCCTGAGGGCCGTGATATGCCACAGAGAAACTAGCCCCAGCGCCCCTGGTCCTTCCCAACAAGGCCACAGGGCAGAAGGCCCATAAGCTCCGAACAAGGGCAGTGGGGGGGCCTCTGGGCGGGGGCAGGAGGAGGGACCAAGGGATAAACCCCCCAGAGTAGTCTCTGGGGCTGGGGAGAGGCAGCTCCTGTCCCCAGGCCCCACCCACATCCCTGCCCCAGGCTGAGTGCTGCCTGCTTGTTTGCAGGAGGAGCTAGTGGGGGTGGGGGGCAAGGACAGGGCCTCAGATACCAAACTGGGTTGGAGAGCCTGCCCCGGAAGTAGCCTGGCTTGGGCCCAGGGGACCCGAGGCTCGGCAGGTGGCCAGCAGCCTGCTCAGCCGTGGGGTGGGTGGCGGCAGGCCCAAGGACTCAGCTCGGGTGCATGCATTCCCACCTGGGAACCTGACAGCTGGGCCTCACCTGGTGCCGGTGGAAGCGCAGAGTCCTCCCCGTGGGTGGCTCTCGCCACACTCACGCACGCGCATGCGCACGGGGACTCCCACTCACGCGGGAAAATAACCAGGCGGTCTGGGCTGAGCCCGCAGGGTGGCAAGTTGCCTCTGTGATAGGAGCCGGCCTGGCTTTGAGGAGCGGGTGGGTGCAGCAGGAGCTGGGGGTGCGGGCTGCAGGGGCCCAGGTGATCACCCCGGAGGGCCTGGACCTCGCCCTCCCAGCAGGCAGGAGAGAGGGTGTGTCCCCCGGGCTGCTGGGGACCCGACCATCCCGGGGTGGCAGGTTCCCCTGTGGTCAGAAGCCAGTCCAGGGCCGGGGCAGAGCCATGCCCACTGTTCAGCGCAGCACCCCACCCCCGACCCTGCTCACTGACCCAGGCTCTTGGGATGTCCAGGTGGGGGCTCTGGCCCAGGAGCAAGGAGGAAAGAGGGAGAGGTGGGCGAGAGAGGGCCCCACTGTGAGCAGTGGCGAGGCTGGAGCTCCAGGGAATGGAAGCTCCGCGTGGGTTTACTTTGCCCCTGGGTGCAGTTGGGCCACTCTGGGGGCCGCGGTTGGGGAGCCTGCTCAGCCTGGCAGCCAGAGCTCCCACCACCCCCCCGGAAGGACCCCCGGCTGGTCTCCAAACCCTGAGCAGCCTCATACAAAGCCCTCCCCCTCCTCTCTCCTGCCAAACCACCATCTGTTGCCATGGCAACGAGAGCAGGCTGGCAGGCGCACTAAGCGCTCCCCCCCCCCCCCCCGCCCCGCTTTCCCTGCTCCTTGGGCTGGGCAGGCTCCAGGGCCTGCAGCTCCCACTGGCCTCCAGGCCTCCCTGCTCGCAGCAAGCGGGCCTGGCCTCAGCCGGCTCACAGCTGCTTCCTCCTACACGGAAGGCCAGGTGAGGGCCCCCGGCCACGCCAGCCACCCCGGCCCCAGCTCCTGCCACGGAACAGCCCGCCCAGGGCAGGGCCTGTCTCGCATTGGGGATGGCCAGTGACCCGCCTGGTCCCTGACCCACCTGCCCTGCGGTGCCCCCACCAAAGAAAGCCCAACCCCAATGCATCCACAGGACGCCAGCCACCCGCGCAGGCCCACCCTGAGGCATGCGTAGACCCCAGTGGGGAGGCTCGGACAGTCCTGGCTACCACGTGGGTGGTGCCTGGCAGGTGAGCAAGCCGCACAGACACAGCGAGTGCTTCTGCCTTCACCTGCTGCCTCAAATAAACTCCAGGTGGGCTGAGGGCACCTCCCGGAAGGACAGCAACCACCACGCTTTGCCGTCTGGGCTGGCTACGGGGGCCCGAGGGCACGCGGCGGGTGCCGGGACAAGAAGGCAGCAGCAGGCCACCGGACGCCCGATCCAGGCCCGGCCCCGAGACCGTGGGGAGTTCTCACGCCTCTGGGAGACACACACCACGGGGGCCCCTTTCTCAACGAGGCCCAGGCTCAGACAGGTCAGGTGACTTGGCTGGAGGCGCCCAGCACATGAGCAGCAGGTTCAAGTGACCACACACAGCCCGGGACAGAGGCTAAGCTCATGCTTTTTCTTTTTGTTTGTTTGTTTGTTTGTTTGTTTGTTTTATTTATTTATTCATGAGAGACACAGAGAGAGAGAGGCAGAGGAAGAAGCAGGATCCCAAGGAGCAGGGAGCCCGATGTGGGACTCGATCCCAGGACCCTGGGATCGTGACCTGAGCCGAAGGCAGACGCTTAACCATCTGAGCCACCCAGGTGTCCCCATGCTTTTTCTTTTTTGTTGTTTTTTGAACTCTGGTTTACTTCCTAAGACCTGCCTCTCCAGCCATCTGCCCTTGCAGCACCTCCGGGGAGGTGTAACCAATGCAGACTCAAAAGCGCTCCTGTGGGTTTCTACCTGGGCGCCTGCCTGAGAGCCGTCCACACGACCAGACAGCCATGGGCACCCTCCTCAAGGGTCCTCCCACCCCTGTGAGACCCCTCAGCCTCTGCTGCGGCCAGTGGCCGATCCGCCTGCCCTGTTGGAATCACCGGATGTGGGGAGTAAAACACCAAGGGCACAGGCATTCGGGCAGCCTCCCGACGACTGACTCGGAGCATCCCGGCCCCCCCAGACCATGAAGGGAAGACCAGGCGAGTTGGGGAAAGATGGCCCTCTGACCAGCTCCTTGAGAAACCCACCGATGCCACATTGCTCAAAAGAGCCGAAGGTGAGATGAGCAGTTCCCCAAACAACACACCCAGACAGGGTTGCCGGCTGGCCTGCGCAGGCCCACCTGACCCACCTGCCCTGACCCACCAGCCGGGACCCTCCTGGAGGGCATTGGAGGACTTCCTGGAGGACCGTTCCCAGCCCGGCCACAGCTCTCCACGCTCAGGCACAGGGCCCGGGAGTGGGGGAGTCAGGCGGGCTCAAGGCAGAGGTGCAGGGGCCGCAGGAACAAGAGGACGCCAGCCCTCCCAGGTCGGTCCTGCCCTTTCTGCCCAGTGCCCGCCCCCTCCATTCACTGGCCACCTCCCCGGTGGGTCCAGAAGGCCAGGACAGGGCAGGCATCGAGAGCCCCCTCCAGCCTGGGGCTGTGGTGTGAAGCCCCCATGATACTGCATCCGCCTTCTGAGGGCTGCTGCCCAGGGACCTGTCCACCAAGTTGTGTCTGGGACACTGGACTCCATCCCACCACAAGCGGGGACTTGCTCAGGGCCACAGGACCTGGGTCCCTCCTCCCAGGTCTGCGGAGTATGGGCCGTGGGGGAAACCAGGGGATGCCCCAGCAGGGCACCGTGAGCTCCCCGGAGGGTAGGGAGGGAGGCTGGGGGCTGCCCCAGATCTCGGGATTGGCGGGGAGGGGAGGCAGGCTACAGGCAGCAGGGTGGGCTGGAGGAGGGAGGGAGGGAGGGGATTCCCCTCTCTTCCAGAGTCATAGGCTTGGCGCTAGGTGGTTGCCATGGCAATCACAGAGGCATCGAGATTCATGGGGTGTGTTGCGATGGGGCACCCCACCCTCCCTCCCCTCCCCCACGACGAGGAGCCCCCAGACGGCCCACTCACCCTGGAGCCAGACAGGAGGGCAGCCGCTCCTCCCTCAGCGGCACACCCCTGGCTGACATCCAGAGCAGAACATCACCATCCCTACCTCTGGGCTGGGGCTCCCCCCAGACCCAGCAGGGCCCACCTGCCCACCAGCATCTCTGAGGGGCGTCCACCTACTGTGCGCTCAGTTCTGCATCCTATGGGCACGAGCCCCAGGCGCTCGGAGACCTGAAGATCCAACCTGAGAACCACGGGGGCCCCTCTGCCTGGGGGAGAGTCAGAGAGAAAGTGAGGAGGTGCCTGCCACCTGGGCCCCAGCAGGGCCCCAATGCCCCTCTGACCACAGCCCTGTGGGCAGGCGGGGCTCAGCTAGCTGCATGCAGGCATGAGGCAGGATGCCCGAAGGGAGCCCACAGCCTTGTCTGGGGGGCAGGATGCTGTGAAGCCATTTGTTCTGGGGCTCCCCTGGGTGACGCGACAGCAGACAGCTGGCCCCAGCCCTGCATGCCCCTCTCTGCCCCCCTGCCCAGAACCTCCGCCCACTCCGCACTGGGAAGTCCAGGAGGAAGGAGCCGTGAGTGGGGCAGGCGAGGGGGAGCCACGTGTCTGGTTCCGACAGCGGCAGACGACCCCATGAGATTTCTCCTGACTGGCTTTTCAATTCAATACTGTAAAATTAGCCCAGTGAAATATTTTGATTAAGCCCAGTAACTATTCAGAAACTCAATCTAGCAACTTGTGGTTTTTTTCTTAAGCTGGTGTCCTAGTTTCAGATGCCTCAGGACTGGGGGCTAATGATGGGGTCACCTGCCAATGCCCACAGGCTGGAGGCAGGAAGGTGGGTGCTGAGGGGCCTCAGGAAGGGGGTGGGCTTGCCGGGAGCAGGCGGCAGAGGGCGAGGGCCCAGGGGCTGCCGTGAAGGGAAGGGGGCCGGGCCTAGCACACAAGGGGCCCCACGTGCAAGGAGGCAAGACCCCAGGGGGCCAGGGTCACACCCGCAGTGTGGACACCATGGTGTGGCCAGCAGCTGTCCAGTCCCCCACGGAGGTAGGGAGGGACACAGTGGTTCAGCCGGCAAAGCACCTGAGTCAGTGACCGAGTGCCTGGCAGGGGGAAGAGCAGGGGTCGCCAGGAGAGGCCAGCAGCCAGCAGTCCAGGCCCCAGGGGTCAGCAGCAGACACAGACCTCAGCCTACCTGCCCAGTGGAGCACAGAGGCCTTCCCTCCCTACCGTCTCCACACCGGCCAGCCCCCTCCCGCCAGGCCCCTGGGACGGCAGTGGGATTGCCCGCCCTGGGAAGCCTGAGGGAGCCACCACCTGTCACTGCACACACACACACCCATGGCCTCTGGGGGCCAGGCACAACCCCGTCCAACTCCACATGCATCTGCTAGGCAGAGGGACCCTCAGGCACAGAGCCAGGCCCAGGGGCACCCACACGCTAAGCCGGGGTGCCAGTACTTCCTGGAAGCCACAGGGCCTCCCCAATACAGCAGACGCCAAAGGCCAGGCACCCTCCATCCCTGCCTGCTTCCCAGCTCCCATGAGCACCCTGGCTGCGTCGTCAGTCCTTACACAGGACACAGGGAAGCCACGTGCCGCTGAGGGCCCTTGCATCTGCCAGCCAGCCTGTGGTCAGGCAGACGAGGGCACAGCCCGCCCCACCTGCGGCCACCAGACACCCCCAGCATGCCCGCGAGGGCTGCCCAGGTCGGCCTTGGAGACACACGGGCTCCCACAGCCCAGCGGGCTGGAGAGGACGAAACGGGAGGGCAGATGGACCCCTGGAGGGCAGCAAGGCCTCCTGTCCCCCAGGTGGGACAAGTCTACAGGGGTTTCCCAAGAAACTGTCTCTGCCGGGGAGCAGACACCATGGGGACCACTCTGCACTCTGTCAATTTGGAGTTTAGCATTGAAAACAAGCAAACCAACAAAAAAAAATAACAACCTGATCTGCGCTTAAAAAACTATCTGACTTGGTTTCCCCAATCACTAGGATGGTCTTGTGTCCCTCCCCCCCGCCAGGGGCCAGCAAGCTTGTGCCCTCTCCCTGCTTATGGGGTGGGGGCACACTGATTCAGGCCCTCTTCCTAGACTCCTCCCTGAGAGCGCAATCCTGGCTCAAGGGTCCCGGGCAGGACAGGGTAGCTCTACCTAGAAAAGGAGACCAGGATAGGAAGCCCAGTGCCCAGGACCCGCTGGGTGCTGGCTGGGGGCAGGCCCTGGGGCCTCACTCCATACGAAGGCACAGATTCCCCGACTGAGGAGCACCTGACCCAGGGGAGCTAAGGGTTGAGGCAGGTGCCGGGGCAGGGTGGCCGGGCTCAGGGACCCTGGCCGGTGCCCCACATGACACAGATGCCAAGGCACCAGGGCTGGGGGGGCAATGAGTGGGCCATTTGCCACCTGGCCAAGGCTGCCCAGAGAGCCTGGCACTGGGCCTGGGTGAGGCACAGAGGTCCAGGGTACTTTTTAGCCCCTCTGCCAAGGGAGCTACCTCTGTGGGGGCAAACCCAGACGTGCTTGGGTCCCTCGGAGGGATGTGCTCCCCAGACAGACGGCTGACCGCACCCCCTGCCTTCAATACCAGCAGAAGCGGGAGAACAGACCTGCGGCCCTCTGCCCTGCCCCCCCCCCCCCCCCGCGCTGGGGTTGGGAACCAGGAGAGCCTGCCCATCCCCGGAAGGGCGCCACGAGGATGTAATCTCCGGCGTGGGGTAATAATAGAATCTGCTTAGCAGGCAGTGGGCAGCTTGCTCCAAAGGATGGAGAGAGAGAGGAGAGAGACAAAGACCCGCCTGCCCATATGTGTCACTCCCATCCTCCCAAACACCTGCATGGGTTCCTGAGGCCCACCTGCCCAGAGTTGTCCACAGTCACGGAGCCGGGGTGGGATGTCCATCTCTACCACCTCTTCTCTCAGCGCTGGCCCTCGGGTGATGGGCTTGGCCACCCAGAAGGCAAGAATGGGCACAAGGTCCCAGAAAAACAGCAGCCCCTCCCCTGACGTGCCCACCATCCGCCAACACACAACCTCAGGCCTGCTGCTCCCTGGACCACTGCCCTGACCTCCTGACCCCCGATGCCCTGAATCCCGAGCCAGGCCCTGTCCCACAAGCCTCCCCTACCCCCACCACCACCCACTGCCCAGGGTCTGGAGCAGGCAAGGTGCTAATACACAGACACGTGCCCTCTGCACTTGGAAACCTGCAGGCCAGTCTCAATGCAGGCCCACTGGACACGGGGCCAGGTTAGGAAGGCCCGTACCCAAATGCAGGCCACCTGTCCTGAGGCTACGCCAGAGAACCCGACATCACCCTGCCAGCATGGGGCTCCCAGGCTGTCTCTGCTGAGCCACGGACGGGCCTGGCCCCCACCTGCCCTGTGCCTGCTTAGAGCTGACACCCCGCCCCCCGCATGCCCATGCTCTTTCTGGGGGCTGCTGGGTCACCAGGGCAGAGAGCACTTGTCATCTAAGACAAGAAGTGCCTCCACGGTAGCGGGAGCTGGTCTGCAGGCCCCCAGGTGTAGCAGGACGCCCCACAGCAGCGAGCTCCTGAGGTCCAGCATGGACGTGCAGAGCTGACCAGACGGGGCCTGGGGATCATGCCCACAGCTGCCAGCCCCTCTCAGGGGGCCTGGCTTCCCCAGGGGTCTCTTCCAGACCTCCTAAAGGGCCAGCCACACAGATGCTAAGGATAAGGATGTCCCTCGGTAGAATGACCCACTGCCCCACGTTGAAGTCCTGGGCAGAGGCAGATGGGCGGGACCTTGCTGGAGCCGCCAGGGGCCACTGGGGGTGTGGCAGGGACTGTCACTCGGGACTGTCACCTACAGGCCGCCCAGTTGGGTGGACTCAGGATGCTGCAGACACCTGGACAGAGGGAGCAGTGAGTGAGACCACAGGGCTAACCAGCTCAGGCTTGTTCCCCAGCCTTCCCCTGGATGTGGCCTTCAGTCCAATCCCCCTGCTGGTCATCCGCAACCCACCCCCAGCCTGGCTCCCAACAGGGGCATCAGCAGCATCAACCCGACAACGAGGTGACCCCCATACTGATCTATGGACTGAGGATGGCATGGCCTGGGGTGGGGAGTGGCCACCCTTCTGGGTCTCTGGATGTAGGGACAACTGTGACTGACGCCCAGGTGACCCAACTGGGCTCCATACCCCACTCCTCAGACACCAGGGCAGGACGGTATGGAGGGGGTGGTGTGACGCAGAGCCCCAAAGTCAGAGGCCCCATGGCTAGCTGACCCCAAAGGCAAGCTGTGGAACATGGGTCTGAGCACCCCACAGGCAGAGGGACTGGGGGGGGTTGGCCTGTCCCTACCTCCACAGGGCAGTGCCCAGGACAGCAGCTCTCTGGGGACGCAGAGGACAATGCACACCGCAGCCCTTCCCCCGGCCAGCAGCAAAGCTAGAAGTGAATCTGACGGGGGCTCCCTTGAAGACCCTGGGCCACTGGTGCTACCTAGGGGTTCCCCTCCAGCCCCCTCCAAGCCCCCCATACATCTGTTGTGCCAGCCAGGACAACACAGCCCATGTGTGCAGATGCCCTCCGTCACTCCGTGGCATCTGCTGGAGGATGTTCTATCTGTGCCACTTTACGATTAGTTATAAATCCCTTGGGATTTGGGGGTTTAGAGTCAGCAAACCTCCAATCTGAGACAAGCCCTCCGCCTCTTTAGAGATAAGCCAGAATCAACCCCTCGCTATCCACCAAGCCCAGCATCCCTCCAACAACAGGAAACACTCCCTCTTCTGCCTCATTCTCAGCCTTCTGTGGGAGATACCCACGCCCACCCCCTGCTAGCCCAGGATGGTGGTCTTGGGCCGGGAGCCTGGCTTCCTGAATTCTACACCATCCCCCCCAGTTCCCAGCCCTGAGGAGGGGGCGGCAGGAGCAGACTGTGCAGGGAGCACCACGGGCCAGGGAGACAGGGACATACCCCCACATCTCTGTCCCCGCAGGTGAAGGGCTTGAACAGGCATACCTCGGACCCACAACCCTTCGGCCACCCCAAGGCCATCCACCGATGGCTCAGTGTCCTGCAGAAACTCCTGCACGTCATCCACCCTCAGGCCACAAGACCCCTGAAACAAGGGGGCCCAGAGGGTGGCCACAGGGGTAACAACTGGCCGGTGGGGACCAGCCTTCCTCCCCAAGGAGTCCCGATGGTGCAAGCGACCCACAGCCTCCAGGGCACCAGGCCAGGCAACCGGTCAAGTCCCCCAGGTGGCTCTGGGCCCTCGCAGCCCCCACACACATCTCCAAGGGGCCTGACAGGAAGGTTCCTACCATTGGGGATACAGGGCAAATATCAGAGGGGGTCCAGGGGCTGCCCTGGGAAGTCACCTCAAATCAACCCCAGAGCCAGGAAGGGCTCCCTCGTGCCCACAGCCTTGGAGGACAGGCGGCAGTCACGGTCGTGACTCTCTGGGGCTTTGGCCCTCCCCTTGCCCCCAGAGAGTCAGTGGCAGCCCCAGGAGACCTGGCCACCAGCTCCTTCTGCAGGGAGAGGGGGGACCGGGGGCTGGGGTCCCCCCTGGGAGCTGCCACTAAGCACATCTAGCAGCCCAGCGGCTTCCACCTCCTGCCCCACGTCAGCTCAGAAGCTGTCCCACAGCCAGGCCCAGACACAGGAGCCTGCCAGACATCTGGCCCTCCCCCCAGCAGCAGAGGTCTGGGGATGTGCGGCTAGACGCAGCCTGGCTCACCGGGTGCGGAAGCTGCGGACTTCAGCACAGCCCTGCTGGACAGCTCCCCACGCAGGCCGGCCTTGCAGGGACAGGGACCAGCCCCAGGCGCCCCCTCCACAACCAGGACCCCACACAGGGCAGTTTTCTCTCGGTCCTGAAGACCCCAGAGTCGGGGTGCGGCCAGCAAGCCCCTCCACCCAGGAGGGTGGCACAACCTCAGGGCTTGCGGCTGCTCCCCATGGAGACTCAGAAAAGGGGGATAAGGTAAGGGGGGGCTGGCAGGGACCAGTGAGGGGCACTCCTGGGCAGAATGCAGGGGTCCCAGGTTGTCTGCCCACCCCCAGCCACCCCCGTTCCAGCTTCTGACAGCCCTGCCGGCTGTCAGGCCATGCTCCAGGGACAGGGCTCCTAGGGAGCCTCCTAGGGGCCTCGGGGTGGTGGCTGCCTCACCCCGAAGGCTCTGGGCTGCTGAGGGGCTCGTCCTGTCCCTTCCCTCTGCCACACAGTGCCATGCGGTGCCACGTTGCCCCGGGACACTGCCCTGCTCCGTGTCCTGCTGCTGGCCAGCCAGCAGCTTTCTCTGTCCTGGGCTTGAAGAGGGAGATGCTTTCAGGGGACCACGATGCTGGTCAGATGGCTCAGCAGGACATGCAAGCACATTTGGGGAATGCATCTGCACAGAGAGCATGAGCCCTGACCACAGGGCTGCCTCAAGCAGGCCTCGCACCAGGCAGGAAGCCCAAGAACTCAGACACCGCAGGGGACAGCAGGCATCAGCTTCTCCTGCATGAGGTCACATGTGGAAGGCACAGGCCAGGCGTGCTGGCCGAGCAGCTCCGGGACGACGGAGCTGCCACGTGGGCCCGGGGTGTGTGTGTGCCTCGGCCACCTGGCCCGAGCTCCGGCCAGCCCACACACGGCTGTCTGCGTGCCCCTCCAGCGTGCCCAAGGCAGTGAGTGCTCCCACCGGCACTCAAGGAGAGGACCAGCACAGCCAGGAGGGTGGGCTGGCGTGGACACGAGGACCAGAGGGATGCGAGGAGGGGCGGTGGGGCCCACACGCACAGGGGGCCTCCCTCTTCCACGCTGCTATGGCCGCAGGGGACTGGGCAGGCCGGCCCCACCCTGCACGACTCTGCACGACACCCACTCCTCCACGTGTAGCAGCCCCACTGGGCCTGTCCCTCTTGTGCACAACGGGCAGTGATGCTTTGGGACGGGGCAGACCCAAGGCCCCCAGGCAGCGCTGAGCCCGCCTTCTGCCGCACCCCATCGTGGCACCAGCACGGAGGATCCGTGGACTGGAGAATGCAGGCCATGCCCCCGCCACACCGTTCTCACCACGCCAGGACAGGACACAGCCACACACCGTGCTCTCCCCCAGTGGGGTCCCCACCTGCAGCAGCATCCCTGGGGAGCTGAGGAATGCAGACCCTCACAGTCCCAGGCCTTGGGGTGACACTCAGCTTGAGGACCCCTGGCAGCAGCCCCTAGCCCCGGGCCCCGCTGGCCTCCGGGAAACAGCCACTTCAGGTGAAAAATCTAGCATCTGGCTGGACTCCTGCCGGTTTGGGGAATCGGTGCTAACTTCACAGGGTGATCTGATGCTGTGCTTTTCTGGAATCTCTGTCAGACACACACCAAAATATCTAAACTATGTCTGGGGCTTGCCTCCAAATAATGCTTGGGGGGGACAAAATCAGCCTCCCATTGCCGAGGCTGGGGTGGGCTCTCGGGGTCTTCTGCGTCTGAAAATGCCCCTGTGCAGATGAAGACAAGAAGCCGCTCCCGTGAGAGCCCCAAATGCAGTCCCAGGAGCCAGTGCAGGGCCCCATCCCAGGTGGCCCTCAGGACACGGAGCAGGGCAGTGTCCTAGGGCAACGTGGCACCACATGGCACTGTGTGGCAGAGGGAAGGGACAGGACGAGCCCCTCAGCAGCGCAGAGCCTTCGGGGTGAGGCAGCCACCACCCCGAGGCCCCAAGATTGTGCCCTCCTGCTCCCCAGCCCCGCAGGCCAGCATGGCTGGCCCAGCCGGGCCTTGCAACAATCCCCACCCACTCACCCCCAAACGAGAACTGTGCGAATACCGCACCCGCCAAGGGGATGAGTAAACGGAACAACGCATCAATCCCCGTTTCTCCCTGCACTCCGCTGCCCCGGCCAGGGGCTCCCCTCAGGCACCATGGCCGGCACATGGCCCTAGGGGGACACTGGGTCACTGCGTCCCTCACCCAGCATCACACGCGAGGAGAACCGAGAAACTGAGGGTAGGGACCTGAGACTCTCCAAGGGGTCACACAGACTACCCAGTCTGAGCTCTTCACTGATGACCCGGTGGGGGCCCTGCCCCTGGGGGCACTGTACAAAGGCCGACCCTGGAGACCCTGGACAGTCACAACACCCCACACCTTCCAGCTGGCTCCTGTTGGGGGGGGCGGCAGGCCCAGCCCCTTCTAGGCTCCCGCACGCCATATGCCAGGAGTGGATGCGGGAGGGAGGGACGAGGCAGGATCCTCAGGGTCACACCTATGGGCCAGCTGACCACACACATATCTCAATGGTCCCAGGGGACCTGGAGCTCCCCCAGCACACTGAACCTCCCGCCCTGAAGAGCAAAGAGGCTGGAAAGTTCCAGGGTGCCTCTCCCCACAGGCATCAGGAGCTCCTTGATGCTGCCTGTACCCAGCAGGAAAGCTGCCCAGTGAGGGCCCCCAGCCTACACCCAGGCCCTTGGCTCCCCACCCTGGGGAAGGGGCTTCACCTGGCCTCTGCAGACCTGGGCTCCTGACTGGCCCTGCCCACCTGTGCCCTGGCGTCTAGCTTGGGGTCAGTGGCACCACCCCAGGAAGCTGGACATGTGAGCCCGGTCTGCTGTTGGCCCCCGTGTCTCAGAACTAGGGGAGTTCAGCTACCCTGCCTCAGGGCTGCCTCCCCACCCCAGCCCTGCCTCGCCCAGTGGCCACCTCCGCCCATCACCTTTCCCACCTCAGCATGGCCCCCGTGGGAGGCCCCCCACCCAGGGAAGCAGCCAGCCAGGGCTCAGGTGAGCTCTCAGCCAGGCCAGGCCAGCCCAGGCAGCCACTCCCCAGCGTCACTTCTTCTCTGGCCTCCCGGCCTGCAGCCACGCTGACGCTGGCCATGGGGCGGGACCTGTCAGGTTCCCAGGCGGCCACCCCCAGAACATAGGGCCACCAGGCGCTGCCTCCTCAGTCTCCTTCCACCCTGACCCTTGGCCCAAGTCAGTAGTTACCCAGTAGGTACCCGGGCCAAACCACCCCTCGCAGATGCCACATTCCTGGCCAGGCAGCCTCCCACCACCCCCACAGACAGCCCACGGCCCCGCGGCCTGACGTGTCCCCGGCGCCTGACACGTCACGCGTCACTCAGCCACATAAACACCGTTTAGGCTGCCCTCCCACCTCTGCCCTGGGGCCAGGGAGGCCAGCCCTGCCCTCCAGGGCACACCCTTGGGCCCTGCCTGAGCCCAGAGTGGGCGGTAATGGTGGAGCGCTTCCATCACCAATGGCAGGCTGCTGAGCCCCGAGTCCCAGGGACCCTCAGCCCCTCCACCAGTCCCCAGCCCAGAACCATAAGGCCCTGGGAATCTTCTGTCCCCCGTGGCCAGGCTCACGTGGGGTCAGCCCCAGCCCCTGCGTGGACAAGGATGTGGCAAGCATGGGGGAAGCGGCTCTGTCCTCACAAGCTGCACCCCCAGCCAGGGTGTGTCCCCTCAGGATCTCATGTGGTGCTCTATGCCTCCGTGTCCCCTCGAAATCCGCCCGGGGCACCACTGCCCCAGGGCACAGCGAGGAGACCGGCTGGAAGAGAAGCACTGTTCTCAGAAGCCGCGGGGCCTTCGGGAGCACAGTGCTGTGGGCTGGGGGGGTTGCTGCCTGGCTCCAGAACACTGGCCCCTCAGAGGCTGAGGAACAAGGCCTGGGCCACCTCTCGGGGTGGGGCCCGACACAATCCCTGCTTTGTGCCCGCAGCCTCGGGCCCAGCCCAGCCTCCCTCCTGTCCAGTGTCTGAGGCGGCTGGCCCGGTGCAGCCCTGTCAGCCAGCCAGCACCGCTGGGGCAAGGCCTCGGGCAGAGTGCGGACAGCTTGGCCACCCCTGGCCGGGCTCATGAAGGCTCAGCCCAGGCCTGGGGCTGACCTGGCCCGGCACCAGGAAGGGCTCCATCAGGGTAGCCGTCAGGAGACACCAGCTCTCCCCACGTCTGACGGGACTTCCTGCAAGGTCCTAAGGAGCCCAGGGGTCCCTCCTGTCCTCTGAGACCCCAGATGCGACCTGATAGCTGTGGACCCCCTGTCCTCTGGCCAGACACTGACCACCACAGATGTGCCCCACCCCCCGACATGATTCCCAGCGCGAGCCTCACAGAAGCTGCAGGAAACCCGCTCTGGGGGTGAGTGGCTGAGGCTCCAAGTCCATCAGCCACTGAGCGCCAGAGTCCAGTCTGCCCCCGGCCTGGGCCTCCGGCACAGAGCCACCCCATTAAGCTCCGAGGTGGCCACAAAGGCCTCTGGGCCCCACCCTGCAGGCCCGGAGGGACGAGCCAACGTGGGGAGCACGCGGGGCCACAGGCAGGCAGCAAGGCGCCTCTCACCCCACAGGTGTGCGGCCCCCACGCTCACCGTACGGCAACGGGCCCCCAGAAAGCACGAGCACTCCACAAGGACACCATCCACCAGAGGCAGGCAAGGCAGGAGGGGCTGTGGGGCCCGGGGAGCTCCGGGCGCAGCCAGGCCCCAGGGGCTGAGGCAGGGCGGCCACAGCGGTCAGCCCGCCTCCTCCCCCAGCACGGCCAGCAGCGCAGCCTCACCCCCCTGAGATCCCTGAAGGAGCCCGTTCTGAGTCCCGTGGCCCTGAAGGCACAGGTGTTCTCCAAAGCAGAGCACCAGGCCACACAAAGGTGCCCCGACTGCTCCTGGCCCACGGCAGCCACAGACCCCCCCCGCCCAGCATCTGCACACACAGGCAGCCCGCAGAGGCGCCAGGCTCGGCATCCGGCCTCTGGCCTGGTCAGACTGGCTGCTCCCGGCACACCGAAGGTGCCGATCACTGGGCAGGACTGACGTCCAGGCAGAGAGGACGCAGATGGCGCGTATTCAGGCCCAGAGGTCACCCCACAAACACCTATGGAAACCAGGACTCCATCAGCCTGAGACACGTGCCCCTGGCTGGGGCCCAAGCCAGGCCGGCTTTCTGCGGCAACCCCCTTGCCGGCCCTACACAGTCCTTCAGGAGGCTGCTCAGGGAGAGGCAGGGGAGCCCAGGGAGCCAGCCCCGGAGGCTACCGTCCCACAGGCTTCGCCAGGCGTGGCCAAGCTTGCCAACCACAGAAAGGATCAGGTTGCCCCTGGCCACCCTCAGGCAGGCGGGGTACGGGGCAGGACCTGGAGCCCCTCACCTCGATGCTCCTCTCCCCCAAACACAGTCCTGGGTGGCTGTCACCCCTCGAGCCTTCCGTGAGGATCCGCTCTGGCCCGGCCTTTGCACTTGCAGCTGCAAGCACCCCGGTCCCAGATGGCTCGAGAGGCAACAGGGCACCTGGGCGCAGGACATGCTCTTCCTGGGTGGGGGCGTCCTGCGGGAACCCCGCGGCTAGAGCCAAGCCCAGCAGCACCTGGTTTCCCCTTTGCACTGCCGCCCAGGCTGTGCCCTCCGCCTGGTAGGTCCTCCCAGATACACATGGCTCCCCAGGCCCAAGAGAGCTGTCACCACTGCCGCTGCGGGGGCGCTCGGAGCTGCAGCTGACCGCAGCGGGCGGGAGCCACGAAAACTGAGGCGCTCGGAGCTGCAGCGTCGCAGTGGGCACGGGGCACTTTGAGACCAGGGTCCTAGGCCTTGGGCCACCTCCAGGTCCCTCCCATCTTTACCTTTGGGAAACGGCCCATCCTTCAAGGCGTGACCCCAGAAACCTCCAAGCTGAGCTGCCCTCCATTGACAGGGACAGCCCACCCAGGGACAGCTCTCAGCCCAAGCCGGGGGCTTCCGGGGGAGAGCCTGCACTGTGGGAGGGGGTCTAGGGTGGGGTCTGTCCTGCTCGATCGCTGGTGGGACACAGGCCTTTCCAACAGCTCCAGGGGGGCCAGGGAGACAGGCGTGGGGGCTCCCTACATGCCCTGGAGCTCTGACCACAACTGTTTGAGAATAGGGTCCTGCTACTTTGAACTTTTAAACCGAGCCTGTGCCATGAGCAGGCTGGGCTTTCCCCCGATCCCCAAAGAGCTGCTGCCCTTGAGCAGAGCACTCTGTTCTGAGCCTGCTTCCAGGCTGGTAGGCGGGTTAGACAGACAGAGGCATGCCTGCAGCACCGAGGGCGGAGGCTCACGGGGCCGGGAGCGATCCTCAGACACAGCAGGTAGTCCACACACAGCCAGCAGAGGCCCACCTGGCTCCCCGCTCAGTCTCCCTACTTTTGCTCTGGCGGCACCCCTTCTCTGGGCCTCAGCCCCCAACGGCACCCCAGGGCCGACTCCAGCCAGTCCCCCCACCCCCGCCATCTCCAGGGCCCACACCCTGCAGCCTCTCACTGGCTCTCAAGCTGCCTTCTGCTCAACTTTCTAAAGCCAAACACGTCCTCCATGCCCCAGACACCTCCCCTCCCACTCCTGCCTCTGCTCTCCCATCTGCTCCAGCTCTGGGCCATGGAGTACCTGCGGGCCCACCTGTCTCCCCCTCCCTCACCTGTCCCATCTTTGCTGGCTTCCCCCACCTCAGGACTCCTTTCCAGCCTGCCTGACTCCAGCACCCCATACGAATTCTCCGAAAGGTCCCTCGAGGACCTGAAGGGGACATCCCAGCTCCCTCAGTGTGGCAGTCCCAGCTCCTCCCTCTGGCCCACCCACCAGTCTGCAAGCCCAGCCAGGTGAGCTGCGGGGCGGTCCCCACAGCCCCACCATCTCTCGTGAGCTGGACTGACCCTTCATCTGACAGTCCTGCCCCAGCCACCTCCTCCTCAGTTCCCACCAACAGACAAAGGGTTTCCAAGAGCCCCACATCTTCCTGTGGGCCCCAGCTCTGGAAACAGCACACAGAGCCTGCTGTCCTCCAGGCTTCTGGGAACGGAGCCCCAGCCACATCTGCTGCCCTGCTCCATGTCCTGAAGGGACCAGAGTGATACAGGCCAGAAGGCCACATGGCGGCCACAACATGCCCGCCTGGACCTGCTCGGGAACCCCCTGCACCCTCTGCATGTGCCCCCTCCCCTCCAGCAAAGAAGCCTTTCCTGCATCAGGGACAGGACAGACAGCCTCGGCAGTGACCCCTGTCCCCCAGCAGAACCTAAAGACCCATCCCCCCACCAGAAAACACGACACCGCCTGGGACAGAGGCCTCCCCAGGGCTGCCGATACAGGCGACCCCAGGATGTTAAGGACAGCTGTGCGGAGATGCCCAGGAAGAAGGAAGATGCCCTCGAAACCACAGCCACACCAGCCCGGGAAAGGCGGCCTAACACCAACGTGAGTGATAGAACCCGCTTGCTGAGCCCAACACCACACAAGAAGCCTGGCCACTGAAAAGATGCAATAAACAGTGTAAGCTGGACCATCCTTGCCACCAGAGGGGTGTCTGGCTGGGCGGAGGGGGCAGCCCCACCCACACCTGCACTCCACACTGGGCAGCGGCCCCCCACCCCGCCTCTGATTCCGGAAGGCCTCATCTTTGGGCAGAGCCGCAGGCCCATCTGCCAAAGGGCCCTGGCTCGGGACCTGCCGGGCTGAGAGGCCCAGCGGTTGCCCGCTGACTCCCTCCCTGACTGCAGCTTCCCTTTGCAGGACTTGGGCAGAGCTCAAGTGAAGAGCAGGGAGGACCCAGGCACGCTGTCGTCCAGGGAGGGAGCCAGCACTTGGAACTACAGTCCTTCATTCTTCCGCTGAGGTCTCCTGGCAGAAAGCCTAGCCCCAGATAAGGTCAGACGTTTATCTCCGGAGCAAAAGGACAGGCCTGGGAAACTGCAACTCTCTTGGCATTTGATGCCGAAGACCAGCCAGCAAGCCCAGTGGCCAGGCCCAGTGCACCCACAACCCCAAGGCCCCACGTCCACCAAACTCCAGATGACCCTTCAACAGAAGGGACAGAGAGACAGCACCAAGAGGACGGCCTCCCCCGAAGCCCTCCTGGGATGCAGATGTCTGGTGAAGCCAGAAGGAACACAGGATGGACAGACCCCCCCAGGGAGGGGGCCTCAGCTAGACCAACCGCCGACTCCCCTCAAAGGGGAGAGGGACCCGAGGAGGAAGGCTGCTAGCTTTGTGTGCCACTTGGAGCTGCTTCTAAACATCATATGGCAACGTGTTGTTGACACACACGCGCGGCATAGCCTTTTGTATTCATTACTGTTAATTACAGTGGAAACCTCCTGTAATTAACTGTACAACAAGATAACTCGATGAAGAGTACGGAGACCAGCCCCTGCCATGGAGACGACTGAGCACGGCACACGTATAATTCATTGCTGTCACCACTCACACGACGATGCTTCCTTATAATCACATTTTATTGGTACGATAATTAGATTATTTCACTGCTTCCCACATTCTGCTGCCCCAGGTCCCTCCCCCACTGAGGATTTCACCAACTACAGTTGATCCTTGTAGGAAACATGCATATTTTCAACTCAGATGAACACCGGCGATCTGCCACCTCCTCCTTGAACCCCGGGCCACACCACCCCCACTCCCAGCAAGTGCTGCCCTGCTGCCAGGGGTCCCTCAGGGCCTCAGTAGTTGGAACAGGGGCTGTCTACCCAGAGTGGGAGAGGGGCAGCTCCCCCCGCCCCCTGCCAGGTCCCTTCCGAGGCGCTTTGCCTTAGTTACATCACAGCCACTGCCCTCCCCGGAGAGCCCAGGGCCTGGCCCACTTTCCTCCCTAACAGCATCTCCTAGCTCCACTTCTGTGCCACCAACGGGGGCTTGGGAAGGGCCTGCGGCCTCCCTGGCCAGAGCAGCTCCCTCCTGGGCCCCCACCCTGCACCAGCGGGGTGGGACCAGCACCGCTGCACCCTCCTCCTCCCTTCCTCCTCTCCCCTGCCGGACCCAGGTCTAAGGAACTTCCCAGAGAGACAGGGAGAAGCAGTCAGTGCCAACCGGACCTCTGGGCTGCCAGGAAGGCCCATCCTGGGAGAAGAAAGAAAATGGCTGAGGCTGGCCTCCCACAAAGCCACTCTGTGAACGCCTGGCCAGCTGGATGAGGGGATGGCTGCTAGGCTGGGACCTAGCCTGATCACCAGAAAGACAGCCAGGACCAGCCAAGGAGCTCCCTCCTCCCACAGGCTGGGGTTTTGCAATCTATGGCCTGGGATCCCGAATAGGGCCGGGTACCAGCCTCCCTGTCCCTCCCCTGGGGCAGTGCCCTGTCGCAGACATTCCAAACAGCGGCTAGGAGGAGTGCAAGGCGCTGTCCAGCCCTCCGAGGCGCCTCGGTACTCTCCCACTCTCACCGTGGAGGAAGGCCTGAGCCTGGCCAAGGTGGCCTGGTCCGCCCGCAGGACGCGTAGGGCCACCTCCCTGCCCGCCGCCGCCAGGAGTTGGGGGTCGCGGCCGGGGGCGCGCGGCCCGGGGCGCAGCTGCTTGGGCAGCACGCCTATTAGCACGGCCGCGGCAGACGGCAGATGGGCGCCCGCTCGGCCCCCTCCTCCCGCGGCACAATGGGCCCGGTCGCTCCGGCGCACAATGCGGCCGGGGCCGCGCACCTGCAGCCGGAGCCGAGGGGCGCTGGCCCGGCCCGGCCCGGCCCAGCCCATGCGCCCCTGTCAGCGCCGCGTGTCCTTGGGCCGCGCCCGGCCGACCGCAGCCGCGCGGCCTGCGGGCTCCGCGGCGGGACCCGGCGCCCAGCTGCCCATTGTTCGCGGCCGCCGGCCGGAGCCGCGGGCCGGGCCTACAGCTCCCCGCTCGGGACGACCTCCTTCCGGGCCTCCCCCCCACCCCCACCGCTCGGCGCGCAGTCAGCACGGCCTCCCCGGCGGCGGGCCTGTGCGCCCCTGAGCCCCTGGTCCTTCCCGGCGCCCGGTCCCCATCCATGTCCCCAGTCCCCTTCGATGTCCCCGGTCCCCTGGTTCCCCCGCCACACACACACACGTGTCCCCGGGCCCCCTCGGTGCCCCCGGTCCCCACGGACCCCTGGTCTCCCCGAAACCCCCTGACCCCCGGCGCCCTGGTCCCTCCAGCCCCCGTTCTCCATCGATGTCCCCGGTCCTCTACCGCCCCCCTCCTGTGTCCCGAGCCCCTAGTTCCCTACCCCCGTTGTCCCAGGTACCCTCGGTGCTCCCGCTCCCCCCGGACCCCGGGTCTCCCCGAAAGTCCCGGCCGGCGGGCCCCCCGGCGCCCCGGCCCCGCACGCACCTGTCTGCCCCTTGCCCAGCGTCTTCTCCAGCCGGTAGGGCCCCACATACTGCGCGTGCTGCGCCCCGCCGCCGTCCTTCCCCGTCGATGTCATCGCTCCCGGGCCCGGCACCGGCGAGGTGGGAGCCCCGGGCGGGCAGGCGGCGGCGGCAGGGAGGGGCCGCGTCCGTCCGCGTCCGTCCGTCCGTCCGTGCGCTGGGCCGGGTCGGCGGCGCCCGGGCGGGCCGCGCTCGCTCCGCGCCCCCCGCGCCTCCCCGCGCCGCCGCCCCCCGCGCCCGGCTCCGCTGCGACCCGGCCGGCGGCGCTGCCTCAGCTCTCAGAGAGGACCGGGCGGGCGGGGGCACCAGGCTTCCGCCGCCGCCGCCGCCGCCGCCGAGGCCCGCGCCCCGCGCCCCGCGCCCCCCGCGCACGCCCGTCCGTCAGTCCGCGGCCGCGCAGCCCAGCCGAGCCGAGCCGCCGGGCCGAGCCGAGACGCCGAGCTGAGCCGAGCCGAGCCGAGCGGCCGAGCCGAGCCGAGCCGCGCCGAAAGGCCGGGCCGAGCCGAGCCGAGCCGAGCCGAGCTTAGCGGCCGAGCCGAGCCGAGCCCGAACGAGCGCAGCCGCCTGCGGCGGTGGCGGCGAGTGGCTCTTGCGCCCGCCAATCAACATTACCAACCAATAAGCGGAGCTCTGGCTCGTCGCTCCGCCTTTCAGCCCGCCCCGCCGCTGGGAGCTCTCGTAGGAGATGGACTCCGCGAGGCGAGGCCGGGCGGGTCCGGGGCGGGGCGGGGCGGGACCGGGATGGGTCCGGGGCGGGGCGGGGGCGGGGCGGGGGCGGGGCCTGACCGGGCCTGGGCGTCTCCAGGTCCACCGCCCCCCCACCCCTTGGCCTTCGCCCCGCCCGGACCCCGCCCCGACCGCCGAGCTCCCGCAGCGGAGCAAGCGGTCCGGGAGGCGCTTCCCTGGCGGGTGCTGCGGCGACACCCCCAATCCCCCCCGTTCCCCTGGTCCCCCCCGGCCCCCCCGTGCCGTCCCTGCTGGCCCCGATCACCGCGGTCAGAACGAGTCTCTCGCCGCCTCCCCTGCCCCGGGAGGGGCGGCGCCGCGGGGGGCGAGCGGCCGAGTCGTGACCTTGCACCTCGCGAGGCCGTGCCCGGGGCGCTGGCCTCCGCTCCATTTGCCCGGGTGTCCACGGTGACCAGCACAGTGGGGTCAAGGAACTCACCCAGGGTCACACAGCAGCAGCGGCCTCCCTCCGGGGGCGGCTCCCGGGCTTTTGCGCGGACCATCTTCCGTGGGCTCGGCGGCTGGGCCAAGGCGCACTGGCCCCGACGGCTCCGGAGAGGCGTCTGCAGAGGCCGCCAGACGTGGAGGGCCCCCGTTTCTCTCGGAAAGACGCTAGCGCTGCAGAGGGTGGGGGCGGGGAAGGGGAAGGCGAGGGCCGGGGCCGGGAGCCCAGAACCCTGTGGGTGCGGGGGTGCCCGCAGCCTTGGAGCCGCCGGGCTCCTGGCCGAGGCGCTAGTCTGCCCAGGGCGCACCTGCAGGTTTTGTGCTGCGCGCTCCCCGCTGTTTACCGCCAGCTCAGGACCATCCCCTGCTCCTGCTCACCCTGGGGGAAGGGCTGTGGGAACTCTGCAAACTCCCGGATCTTTCTAGCGCCCCGCCCGGGGTGGGAGGGCGGGCGGGGGCTGTTCGCATTGCTTTCTCCCCTTTCTCAGCTCAGCAAGGGGAGACCGCCCTCGGAAGGACTCTTTGCCCCGCTGGGCCCCGCGCTAACCAGGTTCTGTTCTAGGTGCCCGGGCCTCAAAAGGTGTGCAGCTCTAATCAGGGCCCTGCTCTGGGGGGAGGTGGAGAGGGCTCATAGCATGAAACACACAGCCCGAGGCTCAGCTCCAGGCCGGGAGCTGTGCTGGATTTAAGGAGCATTTGGGAACTTGGACTAAAATTGCCCAGTGGCCAGTTCTCCCTGGAGGCAGACCAGTCAAGTGTGCAGGGTGGGTGAGGGTCCTCTGTAGGCAGAAGTGGAGGGCTAGCCCAGGTGTGTCGCCAAGCCCTGCTGACTGCACATCTCCATGTGCTGGGACAGTGGCACCACAGTCTCGAGGGCCGCCAACCTGCAGGACTTGTCAGGACTCACCTTCCCTGTAGCCTCAGCAGCATTCGGGCCCTGTTGACCACTCTCATCTGACACTCCGGGCTTTCAAGACTCCCACTTCCCATCCCCACCCCACCCCACCCCTGAGCTCTTAGGGTCTTCCCTCTGGGGCCACATCTCAGTCTTCTCTGTGGAGCCTCACCCCACCCATCGAGGTCTCGCAGGGCTCTGTGTGGGACCCCTCCACTTGCCCGTCCGAGTCCTCCAGGCGACTGCCTCAGCCCAGCATCAGCCCCACCCCAGCTCCAGGGCCGTGGGGCCACCTTCCTTCTGCACCTCTCCTTGTGGCCGTTGCACAAATTCTCAAACTCAACACATTCACAGCAGAACATACCATCTCCCCATCTTTGTGGGGGTCAAGAGCACAACCCCTCATGGCCAGGCTTCCATTTGCCCGGTCCAGGGATCTGGGCAGAGGACTGCACCGAACACTTAAAGAAGAAATAGCACAGAGGAGGGGGAAGCTTCCAACCCCTCGTATGAGACCATCATAGCCCTGGTACCAGATCCAGACACAGATAAGGCAGGAAAAGCAGATCCAAGTCCAGTATCCCTCAGGAGCCCAGACACAGAACTCCTTCCCAGAATATTAGCAAACCGATTTCAGCAATGTAAAAAAGAGTAAAGCATATGACCAGGCGGGCCTTACCCCAGGAATGTAAGGTTAGTCTAAAGTTTCAGGATTGATCGATACGGGTCACGGTGTTATTCAGCACCCATTCATGATTAAACAAACAAAAAGTCTGGAGAAACTAGGACCAGGCTCCTTCAGTCTGATGAAGAGAGGGAAGCAGACATCACCCGGGTGATGAAGGACTGGCCCGAGTGAGGCGAGAATGCGCCCCGGCACCACTTTATTCCAGCCCACAGGCCTAACCAGTGTAATAAGGCAAGGAAATCAAATCCCAAAACACTTCTGTTTATGCTTTTACATGACTGAAAAGGAAAAATTAAAACCATCTCAATTTGCAGGTGACATTATTGTCTGTAGAAAACCCTGAACTACAAAACTAACAAGTGAGTTTGGCAAAGTCACAGGCTACAAGGCCAGTGTATAAAAATCCTGCTTCTGTATCCTAACAGTGGGCAATTAGAACCTGAAGTTATAAAGACAGTACCGCTTACAAAAAGAATCAAAAGCCTTGAGATACTTAGAGGTAAGTTTAACTAAATATGTGTGAAATCTGTTCACAGAAAACTAGAAGATACCACTGAGAGACTAAAAAAAGACCTAAATAAATGGAGTTGTGCCCTGTTCACGGACTCCAACACTCAGTATTAAGATATTGATTCTCCCCAAATTGATTTATATTTTCAATGCAATTTCAAGCAAAACCACAGGTAGCTTTTTTTTTTTTTTAAGAAATTAACCAGTTGATCCTAAAATTTAAGAAGAGATACATAGGACCAAGGAAACCCCAAACAATGTTGAAGAACAATAAAGCCGGGCATTCATCCTCACTGATTTCAAGTCTCACTATAAAGCTACATCCGTCAGGATAGAATGTTGGCTTAAAGAAAGAGATATAAATCACAGCATGATACTAGAGCCCAGAAATCAATAATTATGTTTATGGCACTAGGTTTTCAACAAAGGAGCCAGGAGAAATGCAATCATTGCAACAAAAGGTATTGAAATGGACATCCTTATGCACATCAAGAGCCTTGAAACTTCCCTCACACTATCTACACATACGGACTAGATTAACTAGTTGATATTAACAAATATTAGCTAGAAACGGTTCAAGGACCTAAATGTAAAAGCTATAACTATAAAAATTCTAGAAGAAAACACAGGAGAAAACCTCTGTGTCCTTGGGTTAAGCAAAGATTTCTTAGATAAGATGCAAAAAGCACAAAGCAGAAAGTTTTAAAAATAATAATTGGACCTCAACAAAATTAAAAAGGTTTGTGCTTCAGAAGACACCATAAAGAAAATGAAAAGCCACAGATTGGGAAGAAATGTTTTCAAAACTTACCTCTGGTCAAGGATTTGTATCTAGAATACATAAAGAACTCTTACTACTCGATAAGAAGATTATCCAGTTGGAAGATTGGACAGAACACTGCATCCAAGAAGAGGCGCCGATGGCAAATCGACACCTGAAAACGTGCTTCGTCGTCCAAAACAGGAAAGGAGAACCCACGGCGTGATCTGCAGTACACCTGTGAGATCGGCTAAAATTCAGAACACCTAGACCACGCAGCAGCGAGAACTCAGAGCACCAGCACCTGCACGTGCCGAGGGGAAGGCAAAACAGTCTGGCCACTTTGGAAACTGGCTTGGCAATTTCTCGTAACAGTCCACACACACTTAGCACTCAATCTAACAATCCCACTCATAGGTGTTTTCCCAAGAGGAAGTGAAAACTTCTGTGCACACAAGAGCTGGATGCCAACGTGTAGAGCAGCTTCATTTGTACCTGCCAGAAATTGGAAGTGATGCAAATGTCCTTCAGCGGGCAACCGGCTGGATGGGCTGCGGTCTGGTCACACGTAGGTGGAATCCTATGATAAGAGGGGTGCCCTGCACGGACGGATCTCAGAGACATCTTGCAGGGGAAAGACTCGGGTAACAAACCCTAGGATTTCGTGTCTACGTCACTGCAGCCAAGGCAAGACTGTCGTCACAGAAAGCAGACTGTGGCTGCCAGCCGCAGGGTCAGGAGGGAGCTTCTCGCAGAAGGGCAGGGGGGCCTTTTGGGGTGCTGGAAATGCTCCGTAGCATGACTGTGGCAGTTGAGCAGGTGTGCATTTGTCACACACCCTCCACCTGTGCGTGCAAGGTGGCTCGGAGTTACTGCACAAGGGTGGCCGACAGGAGAGAACGAGTTCCACATTGAGGAGCCGAGGGTCCGGGTAGGGAGAGAAAGCCCATATCCCCGCAGGTGTCCTACATCTGATGGCTGTGGGTAGGGGAGTGGGAGAAGGCTTCCTGGAGGAAACGGGCTCGGGCTGCAGGAGGACACGAGCTCAGAGCAGAGTGGACAGTGCTCCCGCTCGGAGTTCAGGGGGACGTGCCATCTCCACTGCAGCCTAAGTGTTCCCGTGGGCAGGGCCCATGCTGTCCGCTCCAGTGGCCCTCAGGAGGACGTGCTAGAAAGAGAAGGTCTGCATGTGGCCCCCGAGAGAGACACAAGGCAGCGGCGCAGCTTTGGCCAGAGGCTGGCGTGGGGGCGCGGGCGGCTGCGGCTCAGCCTGGTGGGGCTCGGGGTGCGCCTCGGTGCGTCCCACACTGCCTGTCGAGTCCCGCCAGCGTCAGGCTGTCTGTGGCTGCCCCAGGTTCGGGGGCATGTGAACAGCCTCCTCTCTGCCTGTCCGACCCCGCAGCTCACATCCCCAGGCCCAGGGATGAGCGCTCCTGGCTCCACATTGGTTTCCTGAGGCCTAGGGCTGATGGATTCATTCCACTGCCATGGACACCGGGCATTAAAGACAGTATGACACCACCACCCCAGCTGCCGACCCTTGGCCGCACAAATGGTAACGAGTCCTGGGTGGTGGGCGTAAGTGAGCTGGGACACTGTGCCTGGCCGAGGAGGCTGGGGCGCCTTGAGCATCCTCCTGGGGAGAACGTACAGGTGGGCAGCTGACCTGACAGGCGGGCAGGTCCTGGCTGTTATTTGCATTCCTGGGGCCAGGAGAGAACACAGGGGCCTCCTAGCCCCCCAACCCCTTCATTCCCAGGGAAACGGGCTTCCCACGCCCCTTTGCAGGAGCAATGTGCCCAGAAGGGAAGGACTGCAACCTTCTTGATTCCCAGCATCATTTAAGGACTCGAGGACCTTCTCTGACCCCAGCCACCTTAAGAACTTGTCCATCCTGCCTCCTGGGCTTCCTTCCCTGCTCACGCACCACCCCAGCTGTCCTGGGCTTCCCTGTGTCCCCCCATCCTGTGCACAGGCCCCTGGTTCCCTCAGGGGTGCACTAGGCCACCTGATCCTCATGTGGCCAGGGCCCTACCTGCCCCTCAACCTCGCCCTGGGACCGGCCCTGGCCTGAGAGCTGGACCAGTGTGGCTCTGGTCAGGGTCTCTGATGCCACTCCCCTGCCCTGACCCTGCTCTGCCCCTGGGTCTCGGGGGTCAGGGGAGGGAGCCCTAGGCTCCCACCTTCCTCTGTCCCTCTCCTCCTTCTTCGCATCTCAGAGGAGGATGGCCCTGGGTCCTCCTGCCAGCCTCCCAGCCCCTCCACTGTCCTCCCTTCCTCTTCCTGCCCCCCACCCCAGCCCATAGTCCCTTATCTTGGATGATGGCCACCCCTGACCCACATATGCCACTCTGGAATGGAGTGGTGCCGTCCTAGACATGACAGGCTTCTGTCCACCTACAAGGGGTCTGATGTACCCCCTTTGTTGTCCATCAGGGGCTGGTCACTGTGTGGGTGGGGTCTCTTGTACCATCCTGGCCATGAGGGCCACTCTGGGTCCCCCCCAACCCCAGCCATCTGGAGCTGGGCAGGGCTGGCCATCCCTGAGCTCTACCAGGAAGGGGACTGCGGCCAGGACCTCCCTGTGCCCGGCCTCTTGCCTGCACCCTGCTGATGGCTTTCTACTGGGCCCACTGAGAGCCCCTCTTCCTGCCAGTGACCCTCAGTGCCCATATCCCTGACCCCAGGACCCACCAGTCTTCACCTGCAGGCTGTGCCGCTGCTAGCCCCATGTGCCCCCTCCCCCAGGCGGAGTCACCGCTGTCCACTGCATCCCCCCCCCGGCCCCCAGCCCTGGTCCCCTGCAGCTCCTCACTGCTGGGTCGCTCAGGGAGGATGGACCTCTGGGGGGAGGAGCATGGGGGCTGCAGCCCTATCTGCTGGGTTTCACTGCTCATACCCCGTGGCTTGAAACTCTTTGTGGCAAATGGTTATGATAATAAGAAAAGGAGAAGGGATGGCACAGTGTGGTGGGGGATAAGTCAGCACCCAGGAAGCAGGCGCTGGGCAAGAGCCCAGCTGGGGCACTGGCTGCCTGAGGCCCCAGGAAGGCACCTGTAGGAGGAGCCTGGGTTCCTCATCCACAGAATGAGGGGCGACACTTCCTGGGTGGGCAGAGAAGCAGTGAGCATTAGTTATGGTCAGGAGGAGGGGGGACAGGGCAGAGCGAGGCCTCTAGAGCTCACCTCGTGCAGAGAGGGAGAAGAGGGGGAGCCTGACGTCGGGACACTGGTCCTGGGGGAGCAGAGGGAGAGCCTGACGTCGGGATGCTGGTCCTGGGGGAGCAGAGGGGGAGCCTGACGTCGGGACGCTGGTCCTGGGGGAGCAGAGAGGGAGCCTGACGTCGGGACGCTCGTCCTGGGGGAGCAGAGGGAGAGCCTGACGTCGGATGCTGTTCCTGAGGGAGAAAAGGGGGAGCCTGATGTCAGGACGCTGGTCCTGGGGGAGCAGAGGGGGAGCCTGACATCGGGACACTGGTCCTGGGGGAGACTTGGCCCTGGTTCTTGGGGCAGTGGGAGCTGTGGAGGGTCACCAGGACAAGGGCTGCAGGGTAGGCTGTGCTGTGGCTGCAGGTAGAGGATGGGCTGGAGGGGCAGAGCTGGGAGCAGGTGACCAAGGGCTGATCTGGGGGTGTGAGCAAGGCCCAGGCCATGGGGAGTCAGGAAAGGGGCAGGTCAGAGCCCTGGGGGATCCTTTCCTGGTGGCTGTTGAATGTATCAGTGAGGGGGCAGGGGGCCAGGGTAGGAAGGAAGCTGTGAATCCCCACAGGGCTCCCACGTTGGAGGTGCCTGCGCCCTGGGCAGGGATGGCCAAGAAGCCCCGGAAGGACATGTCGGGCCTCAGATATTCAGAAAGACCTGCCGTCTGGCTCTTTGTGTACTCAAGCCACCCACACAGATGGAGTGTGCACAAGAACAAGACGGGCCACGGGGTGGGGCTGGGGGACTTGGAGGTATGGCACAGTAAGGCCTTCGAAGGAGACAGTGGACCCAGGATGAGGGGTGGCAGGAGGAGCCAACAGCCAAGGTCTAGAGGGAGGGTGGACCAATGTCTGAAAAGGCTCTGTTGAGAAAAGGATACTTATGTGTCTCTTAATTACCAGAGGAATATGTGTTCATTGAAGACATTTTGAAAAATATAAACACATAAGAAGCAAAAAAAAAAAAAAATTCACCTTTGGTCCCACCACCCAGAGGAAACCACTGTGGTGGTGTGATTAACTGTGAGCACATGTGATTGCCAGGACTTTTCTTCCAGCTGGTTTCTGCCAGGTGTGATGGTGCTGAGAGTCGTCAGGACAGAGAAACAGAAGAACAGCCTCTGTATGGCGACATCGAGTCCTGTCCATGAACATGGTCTGTCTCCACATTACATGGTCTGCAATGTTTTCTAGCTTCCAGAACACAGACTGGACACTTCTTTTGTTAAATTTACTCCTAAGTATTTATTCTCCCTGATGCTGTTATAAATATAATTACTTCCTTAATTTCATGTTCAGGTTATTCTTGCTGGCATAGAGAAACAAAAATAATGTTTGCATTGCATCCTGCATGTTTGCCAGACTTATTCGTTCCGATAGTTTTTAGTAGAGTCCTCAGGTTTTCTGTATTCAAGCTCATGCCATCTGCAAATATAGTTTTGCTTCTTTTTTCCCCCAATCTGGATGTCTTTATTTCCTTTTCTTGCCTTATTATCCTGCCCAGAACCTCCAGTACAATGTTGGATAAAACCAGCAAGGACACACGTCCTTTCCTTGTTCCCAAAGAATGTTCTTGGTCACAAAGAATGCATCCAGTGTCCCATTATTAAGTATGATGCTAGCTGTAGGATTTTTTGTAAATGCCCTTTAGCAGGTGGAAGAAGCTCACTTCTATTCCTAGTTTGTTACATGTTTTTTTTTTTTTTTTAATCATGAAAGGGTGTTGGATTTTGTCTAATGTTTTTTCCACATCTATTGAGATGACACTGTGGTGCTTTTTTTTTTTTTTTAAAGCTATTGACAAGGCATCTTACATTAGCTGATTTTTCTTTCTTTTTTTTTTTTTTTTTAAGATTTATTTGTTTGAGAGAAAGAGAGTGAGCTCATGCATAAGTCAGCAGAGGGGCAGAGAGAGAGGGAGAAGCAAACTCCCCACTGAGCAGGGAGCCCAATGCAAGGCTCAATCCCAGGACCCCGGGATCATGACTTGAGCTGAAATCAAGAGTCGGATGTTTAACCGAGCCACTCAGGCACCCCGATGTTAGCTGATTTTCGAACACTAAACCAGCCTTGCATTGCTGGGTTATGCACTGCTTGGTCGTGGTCTATAGTCCTTTTTTACATGCTGCTGGATTTAGTCTACTAATATTTTGTTGGGGATTTTTGTGTCTATATTCATTGGGTGTGTCAGTCTGTACTTTTCTTGTGATGTCTTTGGCTTGGAATCAGGGTTGTTCTAGCCACACAGAACGTATGAGGAAGTGTTCCCTTTCTTCTTGGAGCAGTTTATGAAGGACTGGTGTTAATTTTTCATTAACCTGCGGTAGAATTCACCAGAGAAGCCACATGGGCAAGGGTTTGTCCTCGTGGGAAGTTTTTAAACTACTGATTCAATCTCTTTACTTGTTACAGGTCTATCCAGGTTTTCTGTTTCTTCTTGAGTCAGCTTTGGTGCTTTGTGTCTCTCTAGGACTTCGCCATCCCCCCTGGGTTGTCTGATGTGTTGGGGTACAGGTACATTCGTATTTCAGCGTCCCTGGTGGTCTTTGGCTTTTACCCTCGCCTCTTATGGGGTAACTACAGTGCGCAAGGGACCCTCTGAGAATGCCGGTGAGATCTCGCCCCTCCTCTGCTCATACCTTCCACGGGTCTTGTGTCATCAGAGCACCCTCCCTCATGCACGTCCTTGTCCACATCTCCTCTTCCTGTAAGAACACCTCTTGTATTGGTTTAGTACCCACACTAATAACCAGGCAGTGCTGCCCACTTGACCTGAGGACACAGAAGCCTGGGAGCTGTGAGGGTGGCATGGCCCCCAGGGGCCCTGAAATGCTGGCAAAGTCAGATCACAAAGGAGAGGGAGGGACACCTGCCTGGCTCGGTCAGTAGAGCACCTGACTCTTGATCTCAGGGTCATGTGAGTTCAAGCCCCATGTTGGGTGTGGAGCCTACTTAAAAAATAAAATAAAACAAAATTTTAAAAAAGGAGAGGGAGGAGAGGAGGAGAGGACTGGGCTGGGAGAGGCTTGGGGGGGGTGGGGACGGGGACAGGGACAGAGACAGCACCCTAGGCCTGCCCTCTGGCCCAAGAGGCCCCCTGTCCTGTGTCCTTGAGGTCATTTTCCACTTATGCTGGGCTTAGTTAGGTGGGTCATTTGCCACAAGAGACCCTTGACCAAGCCCATCCAGAGGCACAGGGCTGGGGGGGGTGTCTGGCAGCTTTACTGGTTGCTGTCAACCTGGAAATAAAACCCTTTGAGAGCTGCCAAGCCCTAGCCCACCTGTGTCACTCCACTCCCACCTCGCCCTGGAGGCAAACCCAAGAGAGAGTTCTCCTTTCTTCCCAGCTGGGGGTCACCACTCCACCCACTCAGCGCAGGATGGGGGAGGGAGTGGCGTCAAAAGCGGGGCTTGGAGCAGGTGCTGGGACACAGTTCACTCCACGGGCACTCAGAGCCAGCCCCAGCTGCCCTCCCTGGCTGTGCCGCGCTGGGATTCGCCAGTTCCCAGTGGCTCTGCAGAGAGCGTGGCTGGCTCTTGGAGCTGGTTGGCCTGAGGGGTCCCAATAGCAATGCCTGTTACTTCTACCTGCTGGGGGAGAGACCCAGCCACTGCAGGAGGATAGCAGCTCTTCTGGGGCCGCTTTCCAGCCTCCAGCCGCAGACGCTGAGGCTGTGGCTCCTTCCCCATCTTTGGGCACAAGAGAAAAGAGCTGGAGAGGGAGACAGTAAAGCAAGGAGAGTTCAGGAGTCTGTGCCTGCCTCTGATCAGTGAGAGCTGTTCTGCGGAAAGATCCGTGAGCTCAAGACCCAGAGCCACAGGATCCAGAGCCCAGGATCCGGCCTCGGGCACGGAAAGACTTCCGGGTAAATCAGAGTGGGGTGGGCTGCCCTGGGGCCCCAGGAGGCTCTGAGCTCCTGCCCAGGGTGGTGAGAAGTCTGCACATCAGCAGGTTGGCGTGGAGGAGCTTTGAGAGTGTAGGGACCTCTTACCTGCAAGGTCAAGATCAAGGGCGCATGGCCCTGCTCCTGGTCCCATAAGGGGTCATGGGTGGGAAGGGAAGGCACCTGCATGATTCACACTCCCCACTGGCATCTGAATAAGAAATAGGCAGTTAAAACCCCCCAGGCTGCTGGAGATTGGCGGCAGGACAATGTGAATGCACTTAACACTACCGAACAGCACACTTAACAATGCTTAAGATGGTAAATCTTACCTTATTTTTAGTCGCAATTAAAAATTTAAAAAATAGGCTGGAAGGAAAATGGGGGTCACGTTCTTTTAAAGCAGGGGATTTTTGTTCTGTCCCCCCTCCGCGGACTGTCAGGGATGGGGGCGGGGGTAAAGCGCAGGCAGGCAGCCGGCTGGCCCTGGGGGCAGGGGTGGAAGGAGGGCATTGTTTCCTAGCCCGCTCTCCCGGCACTGGCCGGATATTTTTGGAGCATTAATCCGGTTCCTCCCGGGACAGCCCAGCCCCACACCCCCTCTTCCCGCCAAGGAGGAGAAGGAAGGAGGAAGCAGGCCGAGCTTGCAATTACACTCACGGGGTGAAGGCCTCAGAGCGGGGGCTGCACCTGCGGGGGGGAGTGCGGGTTTCCTCCCCCACGTGCCCCGCGAGCCCGGGCAGAGAGAAACCGCCCCCCGGAGCACTGAGCGCGCCACGGGGTCTCCCCATCTGATTGATAGCGGCCGCATCCGGAGATAAGGACGCCTGCACGCCGGTGAATTGTGGCTTCATATTCCATGAATTTCGGGACGGCTGTCTGTGCACTTACTTGATGGATGCAAACCGCGCTCCAGGCCTCCGAGAGGCCCCGGCCCCGCGCCCCGACCCTGCACCCCTGCCCCGCCTCGGGTGCCCCCGCTCCGTGCCTGGTGACCAGGCCGGTTATTTATGTTTTCAATTTGTTTTTATGATGATTATCATTACTATTATTTGTTTTTCAGGATTAGAAGTCCATCAGACATTCTCTCGCCCCCAGAAGCCGGTCACCTGTCTCCAAAGGGCGGGCAGAGCGCTTTCTTCAGATGCAAGCGGAAGAAAAATATCTCGTAATTATGTTGAATGTTAATAATTAAACTTCGTATAACTCAGCGGATGGTCTGTATTTCCCGGAGTGTGTCTGCTCCATCGCAGGGCGAGCCTGCGCACCCCCTTTCCACACCCGAGCAGCTGCTGGATTTGCGGCTCGGCAACGTCAGTGTTTCCCATGAAACCGGCGTTTAGTAAGGGATTTGTCTCCGTGTTTTTCTCAGGCCCCACACCACGATGGGTCACTTGCCCTGACCCATTTCCCGAGTCACGTGCCTGTCGGTGTGAGGCCGTCCGTGTGGGTGTCTGCCTTACCTGATGAGAGCTGTGTGCCGCTCAGCCATGCGCTCTCACACGCTCACTCCTAGCCACACGCACCCACAGGTGCTCACGCACGCCCACGAGCTCGCACTCACACGTGCTCACACTCACACACACCTGCCCTCACCGTCCTGTCCCACCATCCCGGAGAGCCCTGATCTGTGGGTCCCCAGACGCCCCCACCCACCTGGTCCTCCCATCCGCTCCCCAGGGCCCAGGAGGAGGGCTTGAGCTCTGAGCTGGAGCTGTTGGAGCAGCCGGAAGGCCAGGTGCTCCTGGGGAAGCCGCTCCCGGTAGGAGGAGTCCCACCGAGGTATCTCGGACTGTGGGTGACCCTTTATGGTTGGGTGTGGCTGTTGGAGACTTGTGTAAAGTCCTAGAGACCACATTCTTGGGTCTGTGCATCTGGGCCACGTGTCAGGAGTTCAGTGACCTGGGCACCACTGGTCAAGGCAGTGGAGGGCTGCCAGCCACTGATCCTGGGAGAGACCCATCCCAAAGGGGAGGGGAGTGCTGCAGCCACACTGGTGCGGGAAAGACAGCCCTGCTGGATCTGCTCTCTTCCCAAGGATTCCCTGCCCCTCGGCTCTGGATGGGCCGGTGTGGCAGCCTCAGCAGGGCGGCTGAAGACCTGCCTCTGGGAGCATTCAGCCCTCCAGCCGCACCTTGAGGGAGCTGCTCATTGCCAAGGGCATCAGCTCCTTCTGCACTCCCCTGCACCTGCTACTCCTCTGAGCAGGCTTGATCCCACCCAACACTCTCCGTGCTTGAGCTTCCCTGCTCCTGGGGCTTCGTGGCTCCCGGGGCTCCTGGGGCTCTGTGCCCCCCAGCTCCGGGGCTCCCCTTCTGCCACTTGCCCTCTTGTGCAGGTGTTGTGGGGTCGCTGTCTTCCAGTCTCCCGGCCTCTCCTTGGACAGGTGCAGGCGCCAATGCCACATGGCCACGTGACTTGCTTTTGCCAACAGGGTGTGGGCACAAGCGGGGGCATTTGGGTCCCCGCCTGTCTCTGAGCGGCCTCACCAGAGGGGACACAGGGAGCAGGCTGACCCCAAGCCACGGCCGTAGCCATGGCCACTGACCCCAGAGATCCTGGGTGACTCTGCTGGGCCACACACGCTCATTTTGCAGACTGGAGTTTGGGGTTCTTTGTTATGCAGTGCTTTGCAGCAAGGACTGCCTAATACGGGGATGCAGACTCCTGTGGCCTTTCCCATTCCTCCATACGCCCCGTGAGAGTGCCGAGGAGCCCACAGCCACCCATGCGCACCTCTCGCCCCAGCACCGGGCTTCCACTCCTTGTTGCCTGTGGCTGGTCACAGCGTCAGGTGCTCCGCCAGGACCCCAGGCCCGAACGTCTGCAAGGAGCAAAGAGGGCCTGACCCACAACGAGGAAACAGGAGCATTTCCATGACGATGCTCAGATGCCAGGATGCCTACGGCATTCCGTGGATCAAGCACCCTGCCGCGTGAAGCCCGGGTGGTTCTACAGATGACTGAGTTGGTGGTGGGAGGGAGGGAGGCAGGTGACCCCACCCAAAACATGAGCCTGATGACATGGCACATACCTCCCACAGTGGAGATCTCTGGGGAGGGGAGGGACGGTCAGTCTTTGTTTGCTCATGGGTGGCCGCTGTGTGAGCCCAGACCTGCTGGGCCTCTGTGGCCCCTGGGCGGCCGCCAGCCAGAGCCGCTGGGAGCTGGTGCCTAAGCGAGCCTGTGCTTGGGGACAGGGCTGCAGGGGTGTGGGCCAGCCCGGGACCCCGTGTCACCCCCACCACCACGGCCGTCCCCAGCGGTGCCCAGAGAAGCCTTCTGTCCACAGAGGAGCTTGTCCCTCCTTTTTAAGTCAGGTTGGAGCTTTCTGCTTGTTTCCAGAAGGTCTTCTGTTCTCTCTACCTGGGCTCCAGGAGGACACAGGGATGACCTGTCCAGCGGGTGGGGAAGGAAGTGGGCCCACAGTCGGAGCGCTGACCATGGGGCAGCCAGGCGGGACAGTTACATCGTGAAGATGCATCCCGGGCTGGGCCACTGGCACTGGCCTCCGCGAAGCCAAGACAAGCCCTGGGATCTGTCCAGACCCGAGGCAGGATGGCACCCAGGGCCCGGAAGCAGGGGAAGGGCAGAGACTGGGAGGGGCGGCCAGCCTAGGAGAGGGGCTCAGGGCACGGGGCTGGGCTCACCGTGTCCCCGAGGGGGCCGGGAGCAGACAAGGTGGCACATGGGGCAAGTTTGCCCTTCGCCAACATCAGTGTCACCAGCAGGATGGCTGGATTTGGTGAACAGAAACACAGAATGCACAGTTAAATTTGAATTTCAGAGAAGCAATGAATAATTTGTTAAGTCTAAGTGTGTCCTATGTAATACGTAGGGCACATTTATGCTGAAAAACTGTTCATTGTTTCTCTGAGGTTCAAATGTGTCCTGCATTCTGCTGAGCACCTCTGTGGGGAGCCCCCACGAGTAAGAGGTGTGTGCAGGTGGGGCCAGGTGGGTGGACGGGGTGAGTTGGGGGAGCAGTCGGAGTGTGTCCCGGGGCCCTGCCGCCTGGAGGGAACTGAGGCAGGCAGGGGGAGGGACAGAGCTCCAGAGATGCCCCCATCCCCACTCCTCAGGTTCAGCGGAGGGACGAGGCCCAGCCCGTGGGGCCGTCCCCCCACTTCTGCTGGGTGCCCCAGGAGCCTGTGGCCTGCTCACTCCCAGCCCTGCAGCCGCGGTCCTCTGGAGGTGGGAGGCCCTGTGAGCCCCGCGTTCACGCTCAGAAACTGCTTCCAGCCGCACAGCCTCCCCAGCCTCCTGGGCTCCAGGCACCCCGTCTGCAGGCCAGTCCTGGGGCTCAGGACAGAGCAGCATGCAGCTGTGGGAGCAGGAGGGGGCTGAACCGCCCCAGACCCCTACAGCCGGCCGCGTGGACCGAGATGATGCGCGCCCTGCTTGGTTTTAGATGAGGAGAACACAAGCCGCATGTAAGAAGGAACTGAAGCAGCTGGGGGTTAGCAGACCTGAGCTTCCAAGTCCCTCTGAGCGGATTAGAGTGAGGAGAGACGGGGCAGGACCAGCCACTTGTGGCATGAAATCCGGCTGCAGGTGGCGGCTGCCGGCTGTGGGGGCCTCCTCTTCGGCTGAGGCGCTAAGCTCCCGGGACCCGGACACCGCGGGGCACATCTCCAGCTCCCCGGCTTTACTGAGGACGGGACGCTCCGTGTGACAGTCTTCGCAGGACGGTCCAGTGGTTAGATGCCCCAGGTCAGGGTTCCACCCGCCTGGTTCAAATCCTGCCTCCCCTCCCAGCAGCGGCAGGACCCCTTTCCCTCTCCTGGCCTCCCCGGTCCGTGAGGGACGGTTGTGGCAGTGGCCCCTGGCTACAGGGGTGCAGGGACTGCTCGGGAAGGTGCCCAGGCAGGATGGCGTTAGGGTCCTGGCAGCGTCCCCTTCTTGGGCCTGTCCCGTGGACAGTGCCTGGTGGTCTGGCCACACAGGAGAGGCCAGCACAGCTAGTCCAGGACCCTTGGCTGCACCCCGCACGGCAGCCTCCAGGGCAAAGGCTTTGCTGGACGAGAATCACTGCCTTTCCCCGTGTTGGGGAGGGGTCTGGGGCTGCTGCGGGTCTGCCCTCACTGCTGTCCCCAGAAGGTGGGGGCAGCACAAGAACGAAGTGTGCAGGTGGCGAGGCCAGGGTGGGGCCCGGGGCCCGAGCTGCGGAGCCCTGATGCCGGCCCAGCCCAGACGGGACGTTTCTGCCCTGGCTCACCACCGGGCACAGCAGTGTTTCTGGGGCTCTGTGGTCTACGAGGGGTGGAGCGGGGCCAGGAGCGGGGAAGTGTCCCCAGGACGTGGGCCTCACGGGAAGTGGCAGGTAACAGAGCACCACAGATGGGGTGCAAACAACACCCGGTCCTGGAGGCTGGGGTTCAAGGTCGGGGGGCAGGTGCAGCGGGATCTGGGGCCTTCCCACTGCAGGACCGGGGTCCTATGGGACCAGGGCCCCAGCCTCATGACTTTATTTAACCTGAATCATCTCCAAAGGCCCCATGTCCAAATACAGTCACACTGCAGGCCTAGGGCTTTGTCCTGTGAATTTTGGGGGGAAATTCAATCTACAGCAGGAGAGCATCGGGATCTGTCTTGTCTACTTTTGGGACCCTGACTTCTGCCCAAGTCTTGGGGATTCTGCTTCGTCTTCACTCTGGGGCACAGGCCTCTCTGTTCCCGGAAATGCCTCTCTCTCGGGGTTCCCAGTGCCCTCGCCCTCAGGGCAGGTGTACAAGGCAGCCCGTCCCGTCCCTCACTACCGTAGTCACACAGAAGCCCGACTCAATCCCAATGCCGCCGGGCCTGCCAGGTGGGTGCCACGTGCTCAGGGCACCCAGAGGGACCCCGACCTGGCCCCCTCATGCCCCAGGCTTGCGGGAGGGATCCATGCTTGCCGTGTTCTCAGCACCTACTGCTCTGTGGCCGTGTAACAAACCTCCCCAAAACTTAGTGACATCAACAACCACCGTTATGCTCACGGATCCTGTGCATCAGGAGCTAGGGTGCGGTGAGCACGGCTGGTGGCCATGCCTGATGCCTGGGGCCTCAGCCGGGAGGTTACAGAGCTAGGCTGGAATCCTCCAGAACCTCCCAAAGGTTCATCATCACCCTTCTGGCTGGTGCTCACTGTCAGCTTCCAGCTGAGGGCTTATCTGGGGCCATCGGCTGTCACTGGCTTCCCCACGCGCCGGGCCTCCTTGGCACTTGGAGTCTGGTTTCCAAATCAAGGAAAGAGAGAGAGAGAGGAACTATTTTGCCTTTTATGTCCTGGCTTCAGAGGTCACTCAGAAGTCCATGCAGACCCAAGGGGGGCCAGTGGATCCCACCCCTCGATGCGGCCTGCAGGGCTCAGGGGAGCACGTGGGCCAGATACACGATGTACCAGCCAGCATCAATCTCCAGCGAGCCTTGACTGGCTGCCCCCGGCTGCCAGCCCCCAACATCCCCTGCTTTCCCCTGCTGGACAGCTCACAGGCCCCAGGCACACAGCACCCCAAAGCCTTGGCCCAGCCTCACCCTGCCCCCTTCCCTCTAGGCCCAGAGGGAGCAGCACCGGACCGGCCTCCAAGCCTCCTGTGCCTGCTGCTGACCCTCCACCCTGGGCCTCTCACTCCGCTGGCCGGGAAGTCGCTCATGGAGACTTTCACTGGGCTGGTAAGGAGGCGTCAGGTCCTCTCCTCCTGGAAGCCCTCCCAGATACTCCCACTGGGCCACGTGGCACACCATGTGCCCGTATCCAGTGGGGCCCTGGGATCAGCAGCTAGAGTGACATGAGGCCGGTCATTGCGCTGTGGCCAGGGACCCCTAGCTGCAGCCCCCACCTCCCCCCAGGAGGACCAGCCCTGGGGCCTGGGCGCAGCTGAGCCTGAGTGGGTGTTGGGGTCCCAGCCAATGGCCAGAGGATGTGGGTGCAGGAAGGTGAGTGGGTCATGTAAAGCCTTCCTTGGTGACTCTGCTGTTCCTCCTCCTGCCCACACGTTCTTGCTCACCAAACTTCTCCTCCAGGCATCCGTGGGATTTATTTTGCAATTGCATCATTCCATCAGAATGATTTTAGGTTGGTCCCTGCTGCCCTCCCGACTCCAGTGCAAGCCCCGAGACCCTGGGGACACGTCACCTCCTTACGTTGCCCTTTGCGGGGTCTAAGAACAATGACTTGTATACGAGCAGATCTCTGAATTTCATAAAACAGGCTTGCCCACATCATTTCACTCTTCAAGCAGCTGTGAGGTGGGCAGATGTCCCCAGTGAGAGGGAGCCCACCGTAGCTCGAGGCGAGGCCTGAGATGGTGAGCGGCCACAGGAAGACCTGGGGCACGCTGAGACCCCCCTGCAGGGAGGGAGGGAGATCACTGGGTGGGCAGTCCTCTGCAGTTAGACTGGAAAGCTTGCGGTAGAAGGCGGGGTGCATGGGGACCGCAGAAGGACGGGACAGGTGCAGAATCGGAGTCGGGCACGCAGGTGAGCAGGGACCATGCGGCCCCCACGGTGAGGCGGAGGAGTGGGGATGAGCCAGCCCCACAGCATGTCTCTGGGGCTGAGCACATTTCACGATTTCCAAAGACACGGTGTTCCCTAGAGACGTTCTCGAGCACACACTGTGCATGGTGTTGACATTTGCTTCGTGGACCAGCACACGGTGTGTTTTTCTGGATGTTGTATTTACACCTGGAAAGAGGGGTGTCCCCACCGTGTCGTTTCTGGGGACTAGTGTGTTTTATTGTGGGATGCAAATCTCCTGTAGAGTGACTGTGTTTTTCCCCTTGTTTTATTGTTTACCCAGGGAAGTGAGCTAAGATTTCCAGTAACAAATACGGATTTGTCTACTTCTCCATTTAGCTCACACATTTTTCTTAAATTGAGAGAAAAAAATGTATTTCTGAAATGTGAAGTTTACAGCAAGCACGATTTCATGTGTTTTGATGAACGCACACGTGTGTGTGACCAACACTCCATCTTGGGGGCGATCGGGCGCACTGCGGTCAGCCCGGGATGCTCCCACGGGCCCCTCACAGAAACCCTCGCTCACCGCTCTGACTTCCAGTGCCCCACATGCCTCGCCTGTGCTCAAATTTCACATAAATGAAGTCAAACTGGGTGCAGTCTTTTGTGTCTGGCTTCTTTCACACACAATCATGCTTTAAAATTCTTTATTTTTGAAAGGATTTCACAGCTTGATGGAGATATAACCAAAATACAAGTGATGGAAACAGAGCCAGTGGTCACAGCACAAATGCACTCCAGATAAATTAATTTTTTAAAATTTTGGTAAAATATACAAAGTATAAAATTTAACATCTTCACCATCTCTAAGCCCATAGCTCAGGGACACTAAGCACATTCATGTTGTGCAGCCGTCCCCACCATCCATCTCCAGAACTTTCCATCTTCCCAAACTGAGACTCTGTCCCCCTGAGTCACCGACCCCCAC